>NC_042629.1:68914461-69223099 GCF_901001135.1 Rhinatrema bivittatum | reverse complement strand
AAGTGAAAACAGAGCAAAATATTTCCAGTCCAAGTCAAATATAGGTTTTCTAGCAGATCCAATTCATGCAATTGAATTTGCTTCTTGGATGAAATGTATAGAGGTGTATAGCACACGAATATTCTTTATGGGGATCCTGAAAACCAGAAACGCTTGAGCCACTGCCTCCCAATAAGGCCCGCATTTGTGAATCCCTGTTTTTAGATCAGGGTTGTTAAAACTGGTCCTCATGCCCCACCCCCACTAAGCTAGTTGGGCTTTCAGGATATCCCTGACGAACATGCAGGAGGATGGAAACAAATCTCATACATATTCATTAGAGAGATCCTGAAAATCTGACTGGCTGGGGGGGGGTGCCTAAGGACATGTTTGAGCACCTCTGCTTTAGATGACAATGCAACACGGCCAGGGCCTGCCCTGAAGTTCAGAGGACGTTGCAGTGAGAAGCTTGTTTTATTTATTTAAAACGGGCTACATTAACATTTTTTTTTGGATCATTTCCTTCCCCCTCATTCTCCCTCCCACCTCCCCCACTCTCTCCCCCCTCCCCTCAGTCAGTCACTCCTCTCTCCCCCTCCCTCCTCCCCTGAGTCACTCCTCCCCTGAGTCACTCCTCTCTCCCCCCCCTCCCCTGAGTCACTCCTCCCCTGAGTCACTCCTCTCTCCCCCCTCCCCTGAGTCACTCCTCCCCTGAGTCACCCCTCCCCTGAGTCACTCCTCTCTCCCCCCCTCCCCTGAGTCACTCCTCCCCTGAGTCACTCCTCTCTCCCCCCTCCCTCAGTCACTCCTCTCTCCCCCCCTCCCCTGAGTCACTCTTCCCCTGAGTCACTCCTCTCTCCCCCCCTCCTCCCCTCCTTCCTCCCCTCAGTCGATCTCTGCCGAAGACCCGGAGCGGCGGCGGCATGCGCGAGAGGGAGGGACAGACTTCCTTCCGTCCGTCTGTCCCTCCCTCTCGCGCATGCCGCCGCCGCCGCTCCTGCCCGGGTCTTCGGGCCTGTGCCGCCGCTCTTCGGGCCGCTTCCGCCGCTCCGGGTCTTCGGGCCGCTGCTCCTGCCGCTCCGGGTCTTCGGGCCGCCGCTCCTGCCGCTTCGGGCCGGTGCCGCCGCCGCTCCTGGTCGCCGCTGCCGCCGCTCCTACAGCACCATTTTTATTTTTAAGAGGCACACTGTGACCGACGTGCTCGCATGCGCGGTAGAGCTGCTCTCTACCGCGCATTTGCGGCACGTCGGTCAACCTTCGTTTATTAGGTTGATTGGATATTCCGCCTTAACCAAGATGGTCTCAAGGCAGGTTACAATCAGTATACAGTAAAAGTTTTATATACTGGCATTTGCATTTATACTGAGCATAAAAGTAAAGTTTCGGGGTGTGTGCAAATTGAGTGGAGCGGGCAGCAGGGAGACGGGAGGTGCACAGAGGAAGTAGAGCTCATGGGGGCTGGTTAATGAGGGATCGTTTTCTTCAGCTTGCTTGCTGCCCTTTTCCTTTGGGAAAGAGGAAGTGCGTGGGAAGAGCAGTCCCAGACGTTTTGTGTCAGCCTGCAAGCTATCGATGTCTGTCGGGCACTGAAAGTTGGTAGCCTAATGATGACGCTCTCTGCATGCACTTCCTAAATGCTAGACACAGTTTTGAACAGTTGTATTGATTTAGAGATACTAATGGAGCATTAGGAGTAATCTGTTTGGGTTCTTACTCGGACCATTAAAACTTTGGTACAATTTTTCTTACTTTAAATGGGAGGAGCAGCCCCGTCGCAGGCGGTGCAGCGTTATAACCACTTTGTAGGCTGAAGCTTGGTTTGTAAGCGCGGTGAGAATGAAACGGGCCCGGTGGTTTCGCAGGACGGAGAGGAGGGGCGTTTCATTCATATTCTGGGCTTAGAGCATCTTTTTAGGTCAGTGAATAAAAAGAAAAGCATCCTGTGCATGGCCATAGAAGTTACCCACATTTTCAGAGCAGCCCCCACCATGCAGAATCATCTTTCCTCACAATACAGAATACCAAACTATTAGAAAATATATTTGTTAAACAGATACTCTTTCCAAGGAAGCGCCTTTTTGTTTTGATGCACATCCCCTCTTCAATATTGTTGTCCTTTAAAAAAAAACAATTGATAAAACTGTAGCTGCTAAACAAATTATCTGTAAACACGAACCCGCTAATAATACTTCTCTCAAAATGTGTTTGTACCTAGCTTTGTTTGCAGCTTTCCATTGGAAATATTCATGCAGCCCTATGGAGCTTAAATTCCCATCATCCCCAGTAGTAATTGCTTCATTATGTTATAATGACTTGGGTTGGTACAGGAGCAGTGTCATTTATTATCCATGTGCTACAGCAAAACCTGATAGCATTACACAGTTACATGAAATCTTAATGTAGGGCCAGATGGACTCCGTGATTTAAGGAAAGACAATTTCGCCTATAAAAGATTTTTGAATGTCATGCATGGAGAGGCCCTTGGCCACCATCATAAACCGTAAAAAACCGGCACCCTATGAAAACTTAAAGTCTCATATTTGGACTGAGTTCAGCATCCATCACAAGAGCTTTGATTACTGCAGCCATTTAAGGCGTGCAGGAGTAGCCTAGTGGTTAGAGCATTGAGCTACGACCCAGGAGACCAGGATTTAAGTCCCACTGTCCCTCCTTGTGACCTTGGGCAAGTCACTTTACCTTCCATTGCCTGAGGTACGAACTTAGATTGTAAGCCCTCTAGGATAGGGAAATGCCTACAGTGCCTGAATGTAATCCACTTTGAAGGGCTGAAAAAATAGTGTGAAAAGTGGAATATAAATCTAAATAAATAAAATAAATTTAAGCAAAAGGTAGCACTGAGATCTACATTGTGTTATTGATCTGACATTGCCTTGCATTTCACATTTGTATACTGCTTTTCTCAAACGAGGCTTAGAAGTTCATGCTTCTCCACACCCAAAATGCAGATTGAGCCTGGTAATAAGGCCTGTCTGAAAGTTGCCCCCTTAACCCAGCTAAAGTGCACGCATTTTTAGTGGGGTTAAAGGAATGCTTTTTCCCAGGGACGCATTATTAGGGGTGAGACATTAGGAGACGGCGTGCACACTGCATTTTCCAATGTACGTGTGCTTTTTCCCAGCCACGCAAAGTCCACGGGCCAGTGTCCCCCATGGGCAGCTTTCAAAGGGACAGTACGAGAGGACCTTCCCTTGGAAAATGTGCACAAAACTCTGTGGAAGCTAAGAACATGCAGACTTTGCGTCTGGTTGAGCTGTTTTGAAAATTTCCCTCAGTCAGTTTTTTAAGCCCTTACACACCAGCATAGGGAGGTTCATTTTAAAAGTTATTTTCATGAGTAAAGCAGTACTTTTCCTGCAGAAATGGGCTCTCCTTATATGGAGGTAAACCTATATGCATAGCAACACTACACACGTAACGTTATCCACAATAGGGGGTCAGGTTTGGGGAGGAGCTTGCATTTATGCACATAGGGGCGGATTTTAAAAGGAGCGCGAATAGGCCTACTTTTGTTTGCGCTCAGGCGCAAACAAAAGTACGCTGGATTTTAGTAGATACGCGCGGAGCCGCGCGTATCCGCTAAAATCCTGGATCTGCGCGCGCAAGGCTATCGATTTTGTATAGCCGGCGCGCGCCGAGCCGCGCAGCCTACCCCCGTTCCCTCCGAGGCCGCTCCGAAATCGGAGTGGCCTCGGAGGGAATCCTCTAACACCCTCCCCTCACCTTCCCCTCCCTTCCTCTACCTAACCCATCCGCCCGGCCCTGTCTATACCCCCCCCTTACCTTTGTTGGGGGATTTACGCCTCCCAGAGGGAGGCGTAAATCCCCGCGCGCCAGCGGGCCTCCTGCGCGCCAGGCCGCGACCTGGGGGCGGGTACGGAGGGCGCGGCCACGCCCCCAGACCGCCCTGGGCCGTAGCCATGCCCCCGTACCCGCCCCCAAAACGCTGCCGACATGCCCCGAAAACGCCGCGATGACCAGGACCGCCCCCCGACACGCCCCCCTCGGAGAACCCCGGGACTTACGCGAGTCCCAGGGCTCTGCGCGCGCCGGTAGGCCTATGTAAAATAGGCCTACCGGCGCGCAGGGCCCTGCTCGCCTAAATCCGCCCGGTTTTGGGCGGATTTAGGCGAGCAGGGCTCTGAAAATCCGCCCCATAATTTTGAATTTTGGAAAGTAGATGTGTGTATTTTCTGAGAAAATACTCCTTTCATAAATTAGCAGGTGTATATTTGCGCATGTAGTTTTCCTAGATAGTATTCAATGTGGGATGTGTCCCGGTAATTTCACTTTAAGTCCACGGGTGAGAGATACCCATGGACTTTGCACCCATGCACGTCGTTGTAAAATTACCCCCGCGGTGCCGGCTCAGTGGTCTGCTCATAGTTACCATGAAACAGCAACCCCTGCTGGCCAGGCTTAGCGGTCAAGATTGCAGGCTTCCAGGAGGGAGCCCCTGACGCACTGCCCCCAGTAAAGGAAGTTGGGAGGGGGAGGTAAAACAGGGAAAGAAAATGTGCTTGGGTGCCAGTTTGAGTTGGAAGCCCCAGAGGAGGAGCAGCAGGAAAGTGGCGATGTCAAACAAGTGGTGTTGCTACTGAGACTGGTGAAAAATCAGAGATTATTTTCACAGATGTGTATTAAGTATTATAATTGCAACCACTTAAAAGCAGAGGGTAGAAAGTTAAAAGTTGATTGATATGAAATGTATAAATCGTTTCTTTTTCTCCTTTACAGACGGTCCAGCCTGGTCATAACCACTAAAATCTTCTGGGGAGGGAAGTATGTAACACATTTTCTGGTTTGTTTTGAAATGGTTTTAAGTTAATGTTGCATATATTAACTTTTTTTATGGTTTTTAGAGCAGAGACTGAGAGGGGGCTGTCTAGAAAGCATATAATAGAAGGTAAGACATTTCACTTTGTTGAAGGTTTAGATTAATTGCCTAGAATATCAGTGGAAGCAGAGTTTTCAGTGCGCACAGAAATGGGAGACTAGGATGGCAGATAAGGTCCGTAAGGCCCATCTAGTCTGCTCAAGTTACTTCCTGCTGTAATTCCTTAAATCTTAATTGATCTCTTTCCCTTCACATCTAGATATCTTCTGCGCTTATCCCATGCTTTCTTGAATTCTGTTATTTTATCTTCAGCACCTCCCTGGAAGTCCATTCCATGCATCCACCATACTTTTCACAAAAAATATGTCAAGACATCTCTTTGTTAAAGAAATGACCTTACTAGGGCAATGACATTATATGTTAGATATATTGTTGCAAATATTAGTCTTATTCTTAATTAAGAGGTGCCTTAACCTGATTAGTACAGATAAAATTCTGATAAGTTCCGTAACATCACTTAAAATATGAAATAGTTTTGTGCGCACTGATACTCTGAAAAAAGGAAAAAGTAGTAGACCATTCCAGATTATAAGAGCTAATCTATTTCTGATGCACACAGTAACAAAATATCTGGGTCAGCTCCATACCCTTCCTGCTAATGATTTTAAAAAAATGCTTTGGTGCTAACATTTTAATTGTGTTATTAGTTTTAAAAAAGGAGAAAAAAAAGTAAGTGCCAAAACGGACAAGAAATGCCATCAGGTGCCTAAAGACCAAATATGTTTAGCCCATAGCTGAATTGGGATAGCTGCTGAACATTTTTTTTCTGCCTTCGAAATGGTTTCTCCCATGATACTGCACCATGTAATAATAAGAGCCCATTTCATTTATTTGTAATTCCTAGGTTTGAAGGCGTCTCTAGAACGATTGCAGTTAGAGTATGTGGATGTAGTCTTTGCAAACAGACCAGATCCTAACACACCAATGGAAGGTAGGACCTCACTAAATTTAATAAAATGTATACGAACTACTGTACGTACAGTGCTGAGAAAAGTTTGTGAACTCCAAAAATATAATGAGAATTACAAGTTTTTACCATGAGACCTTTGTTTAAATGAAACCAGTCTTCTGCAATAAAAATAGCAAAAATTAGACAGTTCCATGTTTCCTGTGACAGAATAATGTACAAAATAAGAACAATAAGGCTAATTCAAAACCAGTGTGTGTGAAATTGTAAGCGAACCTCTAGTTTCCTTAGGATGGGGATAGCCTACACGGAGTGGCAATTACTACCCTTAACAGAAGGTATGAGGAGGGTACTTTGCATGGAGCACCATTTGCCACCCTAAAAACTAAACTTGCTGGGCAGACCGGATGGGACCCCTTTTGATCTTTTTCTGCTGACATTTACTATGTAATTAATTGGCTAATTGGAATCAGATACTTAAATTATTGAGTAGCAGAGTAAATCTGTACAACTGAGTTTGTGTATCATGGCCTATATAAATATCTAAAAGGTTTTGTTTCATCTTCGCCATAAAAGTTAGTGGGAACTTACCTTGTCAAGATCAAAAGAAATTTCAGAGGACCTAATGAAAGAGTAGTTGATGCTGCTGTGTCTGGACATGGTTACAAAGCTATTTGTAAACATTTAGGTTTCCATTCAGCCACTGTCAAACAGTCTATAAATAGAGAAAACAGAAGACTATTTTGACTCTACCCTGGAGCAGTCATCTTGCCAAGACCACCCCCAAAAGCAAATTGGAAAGTCATCCACAAAGTTGCAAAGAAACCTAAAGATCTGAAGGCCTTACTCGCTGTGGCTGATATAAGGGTTCATGTGTCAACTATCAGGAAAAAAACTGATTGGAAACAGTGTTCATGGGAGGATAGCTAGGAAAAAACCACCTCTCTAAAAACATTGCTGACTGCCTCAGGTTTGCCAAAGAGCATCTGGATCACCCACAGGTTCCTGGACAGAGGAGACAAAACTTTGAAATTTTTGGTCACAATAATGAATGTTTTGTTTGACGAAAACCAAACACTGCCTTCCAAAGTAAGAACTTCATCCCAACCATCAAGCATGGTCTTTGAGTTGTTATGGTGTGGGCCTGCTTTGCTGCGACAGAACCATAAATTCTACTTTATATCAGAAAATTCTAGAAGAGCATGTCAGGCCATCCATCCATGATCTAAAGCTGAGACAAAAAAAAGGGTCATGCAGCAAGAAATCAATATTAAACATTCAAGTAAACTTACTACAGAATGTCTGAAGAAGAGAAGATTTCATAGTTTGGATTGGTCAAGTCAAATTGCCGACTTAACCCCTATTGAAATAGTGTCAAGACCTGAGGTGAGCTTTTCATGCAAGAAAGCCCTCAAATGTCACAGAGATGTAGCAGTTTTGTATGGGAGAATGAGCCTCAAGGGCAAGGCGACAGACTGATCAACAGTCACAGGAAATATTTAGTTGAAGTTATTGCTGGTTAAGGAGGTGCCACTAGTTACGGAATGAAGGGTTCACATGCTTTTTCACACAAGAATACTTTTTGTTGAATAAATAATCAAACTGTATCCTTTTTGTATGAGTTATTTATTCAGTGGGGTTTCTTTCCCTCTTATCAGGGTTAAGATTAGGATCTAATCATATTGTGCTAGAATATCGACCATTCTAGGGGGTTCACAAGCCTTTTCTCAGCAATGTAAATAGACATTTTGTATGTAGATATTTATATACATATTGTGACTGGGGTAATGCTGAAGGGAACTGGTAAGCTTTTCATACACTTTCCCATCCTGTTTGTCCACATTTAATAGTTCAGTGCTGCTCTAATATGGTCTCATCTTTAATCCTGTTCCCATCACGCCAGCATTACCTTTAGAAATACTGACTCCTCGCTAAAGAAGAGAATCTAAGTAGGAAAAATGCTTTAAAAGGGTAGTGTGAATCTCCATTCTGCTAATGAGCGGGCCTGTGCACTCCAGATTTTCTCCCATGTGTATCTACGGGGGAAAATGCTTAGTACGTAGAGCCCAGAGTGGCTATTAACGCTACTAACCCAGACAATTGGAGATTGTGGAGTGATTTACTATTAGTTTTAACAATCTGCTTTATCTGATGGCGAAATTAAATCAAGTTTGCAAATAGTGCAGTATGGGAACAAAATGTAAATCTGTTAAAAATAGGGAGGGAATCATCTGTTTTTATTTTGCCAACTAACTGGTACGGCCCTCTCCCCTTTTAAAAAGATGGTGTATTTTGTGCACTGAACTCGCTTCCCTTTTATGAAATATAAAATGTGTTTGTAAAAGCAGATTCTAGGACTGTGTAGGAATGCCCTGGACATGCACTCTGGGTCTCATCTCCCATTCTCTGTGCATGGGGAAGAAGTTACTAAGTTAGGCTCTGTTCCTCCGAAGTGCATTCCAGTATGCAAATTCTAACCTTTTATATTTCCAACGTTTGCAGCATTAACGTTCTTATCTCCGACCCCTTTTGGTTGTTCTGTTTTGTTTTTTTTTATTGTACGCTCTGCTTTACTAACACAGAAACCAAAGCTCCTCCCTCTCCTCGCCTTTTATTTATTTATTTATTTTTAAATGTAATTGTGGTACTTCAGAAGGTGATTGGTCCGTTTACTGCCAAGCACCTCCTACCCCCTCCTGCCCCTGTGCCTCTTTTGTCAATCATTGCAATATGCCTGCAGCTGTAAACTCTGGTCTTTTTAAATCTTTCTCTTATCACCAGGGGACCCATTTAGTTCCTCCAAGTCAAGAACATTCATCATAGAAGGTACATAGTACCCACGGGCCGAATATTGACCTCTGTGTCCAAGGGGCATTTTATGAGACAGATTATGTATTTTTTTGTTGCCACTACCCTTTTTAACCCCCCCGATGACAAAACTTCTCCATAAAATGCATAATGGAAAAATATAAATGCCCGATAAGAACATCTTGCAAGTGAAAGCAAAAATCTAAACGAACTATATCGTTTAATTTCCCCTACTGCTTCCCTCAATTCACGTTTCATGCCTTTTTTTTTTTTTGTTCCCTAGCTAGAGCCTGTGCATGCTTTAACATTTTTCGGATTGTCTGAAACTGCCCCAGAATGCATTAGTGGAAAATACTGCATCATTGCCATATTTGATTGTGGACATGCGGTAACTTGCTTTTCAAACACGTTCCCGGCTCTCAGTGCATTCCTAGAATGTGGGACTGCCTGCCCTTCGTTAGGAATGCGACTGTGTTGTGTTTGTTTTTTTTTTTCTCTTGAAGATTATGTACTAGGGTTGGGCAAACCTCGATCGCTCATTACAACAAAAACATTAAGATATCAATAATCAATTGGAAAAAAATCATACTGCATCCATTAGCACAGAGTTGTTACAGATGTATGGAAAGTGTGTATTTATGTGTATATACATGGGAGAGGGAGAAAAATAATGAACGAATATAATTGAATTTATAACCTATTTTTCAGTCATTTTCAGACTGGTGCACAATTATTTATAGCAAGTAAAATAAACACTTAGCCCCCATCACTTGGATTTCACGTTCCTTGAATAAAGGTGAAGATGGATGAATATGACCTGTAGTTATTTTCTCTGATGTATATTTATTTAAAAAGGCGCACACATCCTTCAGAAATATATAAATCTTCCTAAATGGCAAATGAAATAACAAATACATCATTCTGATGTATATATTTTATGCACCTCTATGTAGATAGATACAAAGGTAAAGATATAGTTTTAGTTCACAGGGTAGGCATGCCTACCCATGCGCGGTAGAGTTTGAAATCAGTAATTATCATTCACAACTAATGAACTAGAAATAGAATTAAAAAGCTGCATCCATTCGGTCATCAACAGGTAAGGGCCGGGTTCTGATTAACACACTAAAGACCTTTGTAAAACCTGCATTCTTTTTGTAAATAACATAGGGTATTTCTCAAGTGATACCTAATTTGGCATAGGTGAAGTATATTAATGCAGCTCTATGACGATGAAGAGCAGGAAATATATGACTAGCCTTCCTGGAGAGGTGACTCAGTTCTCCAAATCTGTTACAAATTCTGGGAGTGGGACACGTTACTTGACCACTATCAGGTGATATTTACGTCTTTACCAAAAAATAGCCTGTGAACACATATCAGACACCTGAATGTGCAAAGTATTATTTTGTCTTATAATCATACTGTGCACTCTGTATACATCGCTATAGCAGTAATTAATTGCATGCAACAGGCCATAGATCAGCTTATTTCATACAAGACGCAATAAAGGGTTTGAAAATATGTGTCTTCAGTTGAAATGAACACACAAGTGCAGTTGACTAAATAATTATTCACTTATTTATTTGATCAAATTTCTTTATTGGTTTTCTAAAGGTGTAACCCAAGGTGATTTACTGGACATAGTTACAAAAAGTGCATATTACCTTGGAAGGAAACATCCTCTTCCTATTGAGCTACAATAAATACTTTCAATATCTCTGGAAATCAATATCCAGCAATATTTTGCTCTTGAAAGCTGGTAACTTGTTTTTAGTTTCTGGGGCACACATTTCACTTCCCTTGGGATATTGTTTGCTATAGTCCTGACTACTAAACAAAAGCCGTATGCGCTGTGATTATAATATCCTGTTACTTAGATAAAATAGCCTCATGTACCAGTGCTGTTCGTAGTAATGTGCATTCTTCCAAATTCCAGAAACCTGACATAATCGCTGTGCAGATCAAGCATGAAGCAAAATGAAAACTGTATGCTTAAGATTAAAAAGAAATTTTGCCCAGCTCTAGTCATTGTTATTTATTCTGCCTGTGACTAACCTTTTTTTTTTTTTTTTTAATATTCAGCAATTGTCTACCAGATATTAGAGACAGTTTCCGTAAGCCGTCACATGACCATGCATGCAATACAATTTCTAGGCCTTAGGTGGGGTAGCTTTTTTTGGGGGTTGGCGATGTATTTGCTTCTCTCTTTGGCATGGTTTTATGCCTTGGCTTTAAAAATAATAATTCTGCATGATGCGGATTTGGCTGAAGAGTCGGAGCAAGGATTTCTGACAGTGGTTCTCAAAAAAAAAAAAAAAAAATTTAGGAAAGCTTTTTACAAAAAAAATCCAAAACTACTACAGCTTATACACTCAAAAATTGGTTTTATGCAATACCTGCATTTTATTTGACAGGCACTTTGACCAATTGACATATTTGCAATTGTGAATGATTTTTCATAAGACATTGTAAAGTATCTGTTTAATATTGTGATAAAATCTGACTGTCCTTTTGACTAGACTAGGTAATTAGAAGGCAGCATATTACATGTATTTCTCTCCTCCTTTCCTGTTATCTGTGTGTACATTTGTGTTTGCATTCATGTGCTTATAAAGATACAGTGCTGCATTTTATGCATACACAGACAATATGCAGCATATTGTCCATGTGTATACGCCTTGTATTTGTTGACATATCGCCCATGTCATGTCAGGAATGCAAATGGACGTTTTTTTTTAGAAATGCTTGCTCTTCAGCTTCCAGTTAAGCCTCACACATGCAGTATGCCTTGCAAGCACTGTAACTGTCCACTCGCATATTATCCCACCATCTCTGAAAAATCCTGTAATGATTAGCCTTGTTGACCGTCCATGTTTAGTAAACATTACCCCAATTATTATTACTGCTACTACTACTGCTTATCACTTCTACAGTGCTATTTGATATGCACACGCTGGACACATACACAGAAGAGACAGTCCCTGCTCATTGAACTTCTAATCCAATCAAGACAAACATACAGGAGAAAGACACAGTTTGGAATTTCATTTATTGAGAAGATGGTTAAAACCAATAAGGGGGTTAAGACTCGGGTTAAGATTTAAAAGCAACCTCAGAAAGGTGGGGTTTTGGGCTGAATATGGATGAAACCAGAGAGAGGAAGCATGACCTACCAACTCAACAAGTCTGTTCCAAGCATATGGTGCAAGGAAAACATGGACTTGGAAGTTGGCAGTGGAGGAGAAGGGCATAGGTAAGAGTGATTTGCCCAATGAGTGAAGTTGACAAGGAGGGACGTGAGGAGAGACAAGTAAGAGTGGTAGTGAGGAGCTGTAGCGTAAAGGCTCTTGTGGGTGAGTAAGGGAAGCTTGAGCTTAATGTAGAAACTGATAGGGAGCCACTTTTAGTGACTTGAGAAGTGTTTTATGGGTGGAGTGTCATCTGCTGAAGATAAATCAGGCAGCTGAATTTTGGATAGATTGAAGTGGAGAGAGGTGATTTACAGGAGACCTGTGAGGAGCAGGTAGTGGTGAGAGAGTGGAATAAGGGTTCTGGTCTGGAAGTGTGTTCAGAAAGGAAGGGGCGAATTTTGGAGGTGATATAGAGAAAGAAGACTCATTTTAGCAATGTTTTAGATATGTGTAGAGGAGTCAAGGGACTTGGAGGGTGACAGTGTCATCCACAGAAATAGAGAAAGGTGGATGAAGAGAAGTGAGTTTCAGGGATAAAGATAAGGAATTCTGTCTCGACCATGTTAAGTTTGTTTGAGGTGGGATATCCTGATAGCATTGTCAGAAGAGCAGGCTGAGATTTGGGACTGTATTCCTGATGGAATATCTGATGTTGAGGGGTATAATCTGGGGGGTAATTATAATAAAGATGATACTGAAAGCCATGGGAGGATGTCAGTGCACTAATGTAATGAATATAGAGATAAGATAGGTCTCAGGACAGAACCTTGAGGCACAACAATGGATAGTGTAGAGAAGGCTAAATATGCTGGGGGAGGTAAGAAGAGAACCAAGATAGGAAAGAGTCTTGAAGTCCAAGTGAGAACAGCATATCAAGAGTCAAAAGCAGCAGATAAGTCAAAGAGAATAAGGATTGAATAAAGGCCTTTGGCTTTAACCATGTGAAAAGATTGTTGGGGATTTTGGCAAGGGTTGAATGCAAAAACCAGATTGGAGTGGATCGAGAATGGCTTGAGATGAAAGAAAGTTGAGCAGCATGTTTGAGTAGTTTGGATGTCAAAATGGGGAGGGAGATGGTACAATAGTTAGCATGGCAGGTAGGGTCAGGTGAAGGCGTTTTGAGGAGGGGTGTGATCGCAGCATGGCAGTTGCAGTGGAAAGTGATAGATGGTAGAATTGACGGATGGAAGGGACGACTGCAGGGGAATGGGGTCACAGGAGGAGAGAAGATGAGAAGGTCTCTCCAGCGTGATGTCAGAAGAGTGGCATGGGACAGAGGAAGGGCAGGGGAGGGAGAGTTGGAGGTAATCCAGTTCAGAACTAAAGACTAATTCTGTGAGCCTCATCCTGGAGAGGTACCGAGTACGTATTTCTTAGGCAGCTTCATGCTCAGCCAGACTTGAGTCACAGTAAAACACTGCAGTATTTATTCTATAAACCTTATATTTTGTTTTTTAAAAATAAAATAATTCTTTCTTGTTTTGCCAAAATTTGTAAAAAGAGATTTTCTAGTATGGCTGTCAAAAGGTATGAATCCTTGTGCTCCCATCCTAGAAGAGTGGTTCCCAAACTTATCTGTACATTTCCTTCCACCCATCTGGTTATAACTATTTAAGAACTTGCATATCCCTGTCCTCAGCCATCTAAAATCTGGAAGTAATAAGCAGGCACATGTTTGCAGTTGGGTTTACTTTTTCGGTGGTACAGAAAGGCTCCATGTGAGCACTGAGGTGGAAGGAAACATGCCAGAGATCAATTTGATAGCAGCATTTCTCCAATGACGAGCAGTGTGCTGGAATCCTACAGATGAGTCGTGTGACTCTCACAGGAAACAACCACGCATGCTTTATACAGGGGTCGGGAAAGATCCTCTGTGCCAGCGTGAGACAAAGCCTTTTACACTGCCGGCATCGGAGAACACCTATTACAGGTGAAGCTGGAACTAGTTATCTATCTTGATGTCTTGCTGTCAGTTAAGGTCGAATATCAGTCCGGTCGTGGAGGGAACGTGTAAATGGAGGATACGGAAACTCTTGGTTCTTTATTGCATTAGTGTGTTTTGGTCTGAGCTTGTTGCAGTTTATTCTGTTGTCTCTTTCCTTAAAAATAACAACAAAACATGATGTGTATGCAGTTGCTGGCTGACACTCATTTGGTCTCCCCCCCCCCCCCCCCCCCCTCATTTCAAGACGCTCACTCATAATGTACCTCATCTTCTCCATCTGCTCCTCTTTTCAGATTTGGAAAGGTAACTAAACATGGTTTAAAAAAAAAAAAAAAGTACTGCCCGGAAGAACCTTTTTTCCCCCCCTAACCCCACCCAAATAAAACATAACCAAACCTTTGAAGACTTGAAGTACACTGCTTGCAAGATGTCCTTGCAGCCCTGTGCCTCCTGGTGTCATACCCTTCCCACACAGGAAGCTGGTTTTGCTCTAAGCGCTCACAATCCATTTTGGTTTTTCCCCCCCTCCCTCATTATCTGCTCTTCTGAACAGAAACGGTGAGAGCAATGACACACGTCATCAATCAAGGAATGGCCATGTACTGGGGAACATCTCGTTGGAGCTCCATGGAGATAATGGTACTGTGTGCTTGGTGACAATGTCCTAGACTATATTAATCCTGCCTGTTGGTTAGGAAGAGGCATGGCTAATATTTCTTGTCTGTTAGACTCTAAACCTGTGATTTTCAAAGACTTGCAAGGTATTTGTGTGAGTTAGATCAGCATAAATACGGGCAGGGCCAAGCACATTTTCAGAAGGATGCGAGTACATGTGATTTTTCTGCTGCCATGTGTCAAAATACGCATAGTGAAAGGGCACTGCAAAGACATTTCAGGGCAGAGGCAGAAAGGATGACAAGACTCATGTATTTTATAAGTAGAGCTATTGAAGTCATGGAAATGAAATTTGACTTTTTTTTTGTCTGCGGTTTTCAGATAGGGTTGGGCGGGGGTGCAGGACACTTTGTGAAGGGTATGGTGAACTGGTGGAGGCCTTGACAACCTAGTGCTTGGACGTACGCATTTTCATAAGCGAGGTGTGTGCATATATCAGCCCCCAGCCAACACATCTTGCCTGCTGCTGGACACAGCGGAAGATGAGGCATCTAGCAGGATGGGCTGCACCAAAGCAGGGAGAAGTTACTACTGCAGCCACCAGCCCTGAAGGAGGAGCCCGAGGGGATGGGAAGAGAGAAACTGGGGAGGTGGGGGATCGGAGAGAGAGGAACCAAAGGAAGGAGGGGGAGGATGTAGAGGAGAGACATGGGGAAGATAGGGAGTTCAGGAAAAGAAAAATGGAGGAGGAGAGGATTTGCTCAACAGCCCTTGGGGAGAAAGAATGCGGCTTTTTAATTATTAACTTATTCTATTTAAAATGGAAATCTGCCTTGTACCCATGTAAAATGCATTATTTACCAGGTGTATCTTTATGATGAATCTACAGTGCTAATTTGGCTCAGACCTTGAACCCTGGGAATGTTTCTGTCTCCTGTTTTGCTCTTTTTTGTGTGTGTGTGTATGTTCTCAGGAAGCATATTCCGTAGCCAGACAGTTTAACCTGATCCCGCCAATCTGTGAGCAAGCCGAATACCACATGTTTCAGAGGGAGAAGGTGGAAGTGCAGCTGCCAGAGCTTTTCCACAAAATAGGTAAAAACATCTGCCTCTGCAATCTAGAATACTGCCAACAAAATCATGGTCTCAATGGCCCCAGAAAACTGTTACCACATTTGTGAAATGTTAAGTGGGCTAAAAATCCAACATAAGGCACGCACCAAGCCCATTAAAACAAATATATATATATATATATATGAAATAGAGCGTTATCTATTCGGGAATGTCTGATGCTTTGCATGGATGTTACAGGGGTAGTAACCAATGTTTGATTTTTCTAATCCCCACGATGCAGCTTTCCCATTCAGAAAGGCAATGCTGCATTTCTGTGCTTGGCTTGCTGATGACAAGGTGATCCATATCTTTTCAACTTTTGGTGTTTTGTGAGCACCATTCTCTTGCTTCCCTTTTTCCTCAGTTTGTTGATTTTGTGAAATCAAAATATATTCCTAATGGTCTGAAACTTGTAAAACGTGGCTTGCTTCCACTAAAGCTGAAAATATTCTAGATGCACACTTTGCACACTTGCTTTGATGTCAGAAAGTTGGAAGTGTTACTGGTGGGGCTTTGATCTGGTTCTGCCCGATAGCTAATTGGCCACCTTTGCTTTTTCCTGCCTGCCAGGTGTGGGCGCTATGACGTGGTCGCCGTTAGCCTGTGGAATCGTTTCTGGGAAATATGACAGTGGCATTCCACCTTACTCTCGAGCGTCATTGAAGGTAAGCTTGAATCTGATTATTTCAAATGACTGATTAAATTCTAAGGTAGTTGACTGGGCTGCTAGCATGTTCCTTGTTTGGTTTTTTTTGATTGCCAGTATAGAAAGAGTGGGGGGAAGTTCAGTAAAACAATATTAGAAATCATAGTGCTGTCGCCATGCCTCAAGCTGTAATGCAGTGGCACGAGAGACTCAAATTAATTCTTCTTGTGCTGGATTATGAGGGATATTGTCTCAGAGGGAGATACATCTCAAACCCTTAGGATCAGTGAAGGTTCCCAGTGCCACCATGGTTATCTGAAGTGGGGAGAGTTAGGAGGGGAAAAAAAAAAAAAGGGAGCAAAACATTAACGAGTCCTCTTCCTCTGCTTTTGTTGATGTAACTTTTAGCGGCGGCTAGAGTCAAGGTCCACACAGGACCTATGGCCTTTGTGCAGTTAACAGCAAATGATGCGCACACCTCCACAAGTACTGTTGCTTCCTGCCTCATGGACACACAAAGTGCTTCCAGAAGCAGCAGATTCCTGGTAACTGCACATAAAATATCACTGTAAATTCAGCATTCACGTTTGAGATCTTGTCAATAGATTCAGCGTCCCAGGGTTTATTGAACAGCACCGATGGAGACAAGACTGTGATTTCTGGGTTGGTCCACTCCAATGTGTAGAAATAAACAAAAAGGTCTATAGGGTGCTACCTTTTTATTGGACTAACTTAATACAATTTTTTGGTTAGTTGTTGGGAGCTGACACTCCCTTCATTTTCTTTGACATGCTCATTTTGTTTTAACCTGATGAAGGGAGTGTAACTCCCAACAGCTACAAGAAATGTATTACAATTACTTCAATAAAAATGGTCTTGCCCTATTGACCTATATTTCTGTGCATTAAATAGCACAGAAAATTGGGGGAAGGGGAGGGCTTTTCAGTTATCGAGTCTGTACTTTTAATTTCCGAACTGAAAGACACAGTGTCCATTGTAAGTCAGAAGAATAAATTATCCCTCCTATGCCCTGCCTCATCTTTGTGTGTTTCTTCTGAAAGGGTTATCAGTGGTTGAAAGATAAGATCCTGAGTGAAGAGGGGAGGCGACAGCAGGTGAAACTGAAGGAGCTCCAGGCTATTGCTGAGCGCCTGGGCTGCACACTCCCACAGCTAGCAATAGGTATGCCAGCAAGAGGCGGGGCTGGGCGACTTCACGGCCTCCTTCCATTGCTCCGCCGATGGAGCTGTGCGCGGGACTCCGTTGTTATAGGACGAGCCAGGGTCAATAACATTTTCTGAACTCCGGAATCAAAAAAACCCAAAACCTAGAACATTGACAGCAGGCGGACATCGTAAGCATTAATACAGAAACTCACTGCAGAAATGAAACACTAATATTCTTCTTAATTTATAAAGCAGCATTGGTTCGGGTGACACCTGATGGTTCTCACATGCGTGACACACTGAATACATGATAGTCATGGGGCTAAATGTAAACATATACTTTGTATCTGCAGGAACCCCCCGCCCTGCCCCTCAGCAATGGGTATAAAGCAGAACTAGAACATTCCCCGTACAACTCACAGTACAAAAAAATATTGTGGTGGTATCCCAATAAGAGCAACACAAAATCCCTCTGCCACCAGGCACAACAGCCCTACTTATAAAAAGACAAGAGTTCACCGCCAATACACCTATTGAGAAAACACAACAAATAAGGTGAGGTATTTTACTAGCCTACATGCTAGTTAAATACCTCACCTCTGTCATACACACAAGATAGACCTTCACCAAGTACAGAAAGACCACAAAATATAAATATGGAGACAGAAACTGGAATGGAAACCCAAAAAAGCCACTCTGCATGCTGTGCAAACCGGAAGAAATAGGAACAGAAATATAGCACCTAACAGACTCTCAGGATCTGCAATAACGCACACAAACCAATGTTTAAAAATTAAACCAGGCCCTAAACACCAATGCACCTCCAATTAGGGAAACAGAAAAATCCAAATTGCTATAGATCCCCACACAGAAATAATTGTAAAACTATACTAATTAATGTTTCAAAACAGCTGATGAACAGAATAACATCCAACAATTAAAAACTCTAAAAAACTCTCCAAACACCAATAAAATATTTCAAAACAGCAGACACATCACATAATACCCAATAATTAAAATGGCAGTCAATCAAGAAAAATAAACTTAAAAAGCCACCTTTACTTACCCTCTCCAGCAGCTCTCCTACTCCTTTCCCTTGCGGATCAATAGCACTCACCAGAAGCAGCAGTGGCTGCTAAAGCTCTGTCCTCATGGTCATCTTGCTTAGGGTCCACAACCAGTCTCTCTCAAAAACACACACATACACGTGGCCTGTCTGACCAGTCTCTCTCGCTCCCGCATACACGTGGCCTGTCTGACCAGTCTCTCACTCACATTCCCTCCCTCCCCCAGAGCACAAGTGGTAGCTGCAGCAGCCGCCTCCAGCCCCCATGGCCCAAGAAAGAAGAATCCCGTTGACCGTGGGGGCTAACGCTGCTGTCTCCCTTGCTGATCGCCGGCTGCTTCTGATTTTGCTCCAGGCCTGCGCTGCTGCTCGTGACCGATGCTGCCGCTATGTTACAATGCAGCTTGGCCTTTTCTTTCCGCGCGCCCTGCTCCGCATCGCTTCCTTTAATGGGCTGTACGGGCGGGAAGAAGAAAAGGCCATAGCGCAGTTGCCGGCTTCAACAAACACTGCTGCCGTTTCCACCCGGCTGGGTTTGAGCGTTCTGATAGCCCGGGCAGCAACGCTGGAAGACTCTCGCTCGGTGGAGGAAGGGGAGAAAAGAGCAATGAGAGACCGGGCAGCGCGCAAGTCACGACGCACCGGCTGAGAACAACTGACCTGAAGGGCAAGGGAGATGTAAAATCTGCTGGTGCTTTTTTATCTACACACTTTCAATAAACTTTCTAAGGGAACTGTGTTTCCCTTTGAAAATTAACTCTGAGAAATATTTGTGCGGGTGCTTTTTTCCGGCACAGTTCACGCGCATGCTTTTTTTGGAAGTTTATAGGTCCGCTCGTAAATCTCGACTCTGCTCCCAGAAGCCCTCTCCATGGGCGTGCAGGCGAGGCACTGCTTTACAGAAAATCGTCCTCCCCGTATCATGAGTAAGCAGGATTGTCGGAGGGGGAGGCATTAAATGAATCGGTGCATGTACACATCAGCCCAAGCTTTCTGCACTCACGATTGATGAGTTTGCCTCATATTTCAAATTAAACTGAAAAAAACCAAACCCCTTTAATTTCCTGTGTTTGTCCTTCTGTAGATAAGATCGTTAGATCTAAACAATCCGGTGTAATGTGGTACATTGTATAACTTGTCCTTTGGTCTTCCAGCTTGGTGTCTGAGAAATGAAGGCGTTAGCTCGGTTTTGCTAGGGGCTTCCAATGCAGATCAACTCCTGGAAAATATTGGAGCAATACAGGTCCGTTCCTGCATTTCCCACCACTATGATTTCATTGGGCTGGAAAGAATGCCTTTCTACATGCTTGATTTAGCCCCTTAAAACAAGTGAAACAGGGGAGAGCAAATTATCTAGCACTGTTTTGTTTTTGGTTTTTTTTTGGTTTTTTTTTACTTTTCAGTACTCCAAAGCGAATTACATTCAGGTACTGTAGATATTTCCTATCCCCAGAGGGCTTACAATCAAAATTTATTTTTTTTTTAACCTGAAGCACTGGAGGTCCACTCTGTTATATCCTTCCACCGTGTAAACATTCTTCGGAAGGGAGGAGAGTGATTGCATGGTACTTTATAAACCAGTACCAAGATGATCTCCGGGTGCCCCCAAGATATTATAGCTTTTTGCCTTCGCAGGCAACGCTCCAAACCCTCTCTGCAAATTTAGACCAATCAGCTCAGGCGAGGGCAACTGGGGTGGCTAGATCTGCCAGAAAAGCAGTAGAAAATATCTTTTCTTTTTAAATATAGTTCTCCTTTAACCAGCATTAACAAGGAAGGCAGTTAAAACCGAACTCCGTTGTACATATAATCCCCCTGGTACACTCAGTTAAGAAATCCACTGCTCTAGCGCAGGAGTTTCTCAGCCCAGTCCTCGGGATGCACCTTAGCCAGTCAGGTTTTCAGGATACCCACGAGGAATAAGCATGAGACAGATCTGCATACAGCGGAGGCAGTACATGCAGATCTCTCTCATGCATATTCATTGTGGAGATCCTGAAAACCTGACTGGGGCTAAGTGCATCCCAAGGACTGGGTAGATTTCCACCTTTTTTAGTGACAAGTGTAATGGAAATACCATTTTTAATTGCTGAATCTTGGATTTACAAATACATGTTATATATTCACAATTGCATTAAAAATGAGTATTTTTCTATAATGTAAACATATCGGAATATATCTTATTTACTGCAGGGTTTTTCAGATGTTGTTATGCTCAAGACAAATTTAGAGGTGTGAAATTTCTATCTCCTTATCCAAAATATTTTGGTGGCCCATACATCATTCTTAACAGGTTTAACACAAACCGGCTGTACTGAACTGACGCACCCAAATAGTCACACGCTGGCACCTGGGTTAGATTCACAGCTCAGGTCTGGCACTCCCGGGTAGGCCGGGGATGCTGCAGAGGAGTCAGTCATTTTTAAAGTGGCAGCACCGAGCGGTCAGATTTCAGAGCCCATGATAGGCAGGGTTCTAGGAGCCCTAGTGCAAAGCCCTGGCCGAGGACTGTCACCGCAGTGACCGTAGGGAAGGAGATAGAAAACAGAAAACCCCCAGCTAGTTACAAATGAAGGCTCTCTGGTTCTGACCGAGCTACAAATGCAAAGGTGCAGGAGGAAACTGACAGGCCACTCAATAGTGTAATGCAAATTTTTGTCAGTATATTTGTTAACGTGTTCATTTTGTTTTCCCATTTCTTCCATGCAGGTCCTACCCAAATTGTCCTCTTCCATTATACACGAGATTGATAGCATTTTGGGCAATAAGCCATACAGCAAAAAGGACTATAGATCCTAACTTTGAATGATGTCCGCCCTGGACCGTTACCGTTCAACTTGTTCTCCTGATTGCCTGCTTAAGCTTTATTCAAGCAAAGTGTGAACAGTGTGGTTTGTATCAAAGAACTCGACGCATCCAGATCTCGTAGGGAAATTTCAGTTTCAGATGTTGCTGTCTGATAGCGCACACTTGCTGTAATAATGTTACTTTTGAATGCGCGCACGCAAAAAAAAAAAAAAAGTTGCGGGGTGGGAAGAGTTCATGACAGACAGACAGCAGCTTAATTGGTCATGTGCTTCCTCTATTAAAAGGAAAAAAATCCCCAACATTTCTTTTAGAGGAACAGGTTGATTCTCAAACGGATCAGGCATTTATCATGACTTGAACAAGAGAATTGTAGGTTGTGTGAAGTTAAACATATAATTTGGGTCAAAGCTGGTTTACACTGTGAGGTTAAACGTGAGGCAGCAGGGCTGTCTGGGGGCAAATATGTGGTTGTGGAAAATCAGCTCGGTTGGGATGTTCGCATGTCGACTGTTTTGTTTTGTTTTTGTACTTTAAAGACCCTTTGTTTGCTGAACATGACATTTTCTGTAATGTACTTTGCTCCACGTGAACTTCAGCCAAGAATGGGATGCTTCCACCGGTCAACGTCTGTAAAACCGCAAACTGCTTTGTGTGTTATGTCCCCATGCAGTGGCTTCTTTTTTTAGCGCCTAACTGTAATCTTGGAAATACTGTGCCAGGCCCTGCGCCCATCATGGATTGGAATTTTATCTGTTCCTCGGGATCCATCCCTGTGTCTTTTGGGTTTTTTTTCAAGTCTCATGCACTGAAGGACATCTCGTCACCCAGTTGACTGTTCTTGAATTATATACGGCATCTTATGATCCCTGTAATTCTGTAGAAGGCAGTAGACTCGTGGCTGGTGGAGGTGCGACTTGAGCCTGATCCCTACACCCATTAGACTTACCATGGCCAAATACCTAAGGAGTATTATTACCTAATTTGGTTGCAAGACCCGAGTCCATGGAGTTGTTTGAAGCCAGGAAGATCTTGCTAGTATCAGTTTTTCAGCCTCTCTTAGACTGTTCAGCAATCATAGCCACTAGGATAGATTAAAATACCATGGTTTCCTTCAGGCTGAAGATCTTGGTTAGCTCCTAACACAACTACTGGACTGCTTTGGGCCGGCTCTGCCCTTTCTTTTCACTTAGGAGTCAAACTCTTCCAGATCTTCTGGTCCTGGTGAAGGAAACCAGGAGTGCATTACAAGAAGGGTTAACATTGCAGGCATGCCCTATCTCTGAAGCCCAAAATTCCACACTTGCATTTTTCCAGCTTTGAACTGAGATTAAGCTTCCACCACACACAAGAAACAATTTCCTAGTTCCTTCCTTCTTCCCAGGGTGTATTTGATTTTGAATATTTGAAATAATTTTCACAAACCCATCCCAGGTTCTGAAGGTCTTCTTGCATTGTTTGAACAATTGACTGCTTTAAAAATAGTGAGATGAGGGGAAGGACTGTCATTTCAGTGGTTTACTTGTTTTTCTTAGCAAAAGTCGAATAAAACTTGGTAATGACAAATCTAATCGTACAGTAGAAAAATAGCGTATGGTTCTTCAAGCCAAGGACACATGCAACTCGATGTTTCCATATAACCAGATGAACTTTAACACCCTGTCCTCATGAGATGTCAGGGATGCAATGAGAAGAACCAGATCATAAAGAGGAAGGAGTGCTAGAAAGGTACAAGGAACATAGCTGAACATTCTCCAGATTTTGATTAAGAATTAGGTTATTCAGTTTCAAGCATAGAAAACGAGGAAGAGCAACATTTCTATCTAGCTCCAATTCAAGTCCAATGCATTTTATGGCAAAATTCCCAATTTCTCCCCCCCATTGCAAAAAAAAAAAAAAAAAAAGTCTGCTAGTTCGAAAATTGAAATAGTTCAATGTCCTACCAAGAATGGTTGAGCTAGGTCCAGCAGTTCAAAAATGAAAGAGGGTGAGAGACACACACTTAAACTGTAACATACAGTGACATCCATATGATCTGATAAGTCTCTTGAAGAAGGGTAGTCCAAGTGATGTCATCCCCATCTAGCAGAAAACAGTACAAATGACTCACATGGATCAGAACCCATTCATATAGTTTGGATTTCCCATCCATCGGGGCCAATTGGACTGGGCGTGCCTCTACGGTCAGATCCAGGGAGAATAGCTGCCACCCCTACTGTGGTAATCCTTGCTAAAGAACAAGGGAGAGTGTGCCCTGAAGAAGAAGCCTTCAGCCCACGGGCCAGCAAGGCTTCCTAGAAGTACACAGGCAAAATAATACAACGCTATTCAGATGTCTTCTCAGCTGTACTGCTTCATAGGTGAAATTTAGTAGAGAGAGTAGTACTTTTGTCAGAGTAAAGGGGAGGGTTTGGTTTTTTTATTTCTGCTTTTTGATATTTCAAAGCAGACTACATTCAGGTACTGCGGGTATTGGACAATCTGGGCTGACCAAAAAAAAAAACAAACCTCAGATCCAGTCATGAATGTAGACTGGCACTGCCGTTGTGTGGTTCTCTCTGATCTGTGCATGGTTATCACTTTAATTGGGATCTGTATGTGTGCGCTGCTCAGTAATATACATACCGTAAATACTTAGCGGCATTCCAGAAGAAATCGGTTTTATTTGTGGAGCCTGAGAATGATACCAATCAAATCTTTTTCCAAAATCATGGTTTTCTGTTTTCCGAGAGCTGCAAATTGTGTGTCCTTTTGAGGCAGGCATCTGGCAGTTTTACCTTAGAGATGGGCTTGAAAATTATGCTTCAGAATTGAACCCCTGTCATTAATCTAGGGATTGCCATTTTATCAGGATTTCAGGGCTTGCTTTTTTAGTTTAACAATTGCACTTGATAAACCTCATCTGCGAGAAAAAGGACAGATTTAAAACTTAACGTAGAATCACAATCCCACATTACGATTTTTGGCCTCTCTTCTTTAATTCAATTTAAACAGGTTTTTTTCATTACCAGAAGATTATACCCCAAAAAGGCTGTTACCTCCTTGTTTAGCTGAAAGATTAACCACAAATTTGTCATCTTTTAACCTAAAATGATACTCAGTGTAACCTAGCCAGATAAGTCAACATCTGTTAGCAAACAGCATAGCCACTAAGGCAGGGGACCGTGTTTTAGCTGTCAATGTAAAGGTATAAGGAGCACCTCCTGCCATATAAGAGTCACGTTTTCTATTTCTTCACAGCTGCTGCTTCTGGGCAGGAAAAGCCTACTTCTTGCTAACCACACTGCACTCTTTACTGAGGTTCGCAATTATTTTATAGTTAGGGCCGGAGTCACTGATGGCTCTTGTGTCATTGGGAGAAGACCTTGACGAATCAGTCCCTATGCAGTGTCTATGAGTACAGAGCCTAGATACTGTAAAACAGGTTGCTCTGGTGGTTCTTTCCACTAATTAAAATGCATTTATTTGGATGTTCCAAGTCCATTTCATTGTTCCCTTTTATGCCTTTCTGTGCCTGGAAAACAATTGTTTTGAAGAATGGGTGGGAATACTCCTGTTAGCATCCTGAGAGCTACAGTAACAATCTTCTTTTATCCCAGAGTGCAGCTCCTGAATTAACTAACAAAGCAGGATCCAGACAAGCTTATGGACGTTTTAACCAGCATGCTAGTCAGAGCATATCACTGAGCTAGAGATAATATAAATCTTGACCCTGGATGTTCTCCTATCTGCAACCATGGCGCCAAATTAATTTAAAATTTCATTACCTTTCCTTCACTTTCCATGGGATTTTGATTTACGTTCGTTGGGAAGAAGAGGGCTGTCCTAGAAAGCAGAAGATAGGATTTTGTAGGCTATTGCTAAAGGAATTGTCCCTAAAAGCTTCATTTAAAAAAATTAAATTCCTTGCACATATATTTGATGAATAATAATTTTGCAGACTCACAGTCGCTGATTGAACAGCAGTTGGCTCAGATTCTTCTGTTAAGTTGTACAGATGAAGTACATTTTCAATAGGGCATCTCGCAGTACAAGTCCCCAGAGGTATGCGGCATGTCTGCTGCACGGCACCTAATTTTTATTTTAAAAGTTTAATACAAGAATGCAGCCGCTGAACAACCCTCGACCCCCATTGGGGCAGCCAACAGTGTGTGCATTCTTTCAAGTGGCTAAAAAGCGAGGTAGCAGATGTGGGCACGTCAATACTATTTTGACCCATGTAAAATGTAGTTAAGCCTATGAACATCTGCTCCTAAATGGACCAGTGCAATTTGTTCCTAATGCAGCATCTTTTCCTGAGCTTTTATAGCAGACAGACATTTACTATAACTCACACTGATTTAGTCTATAATCTTAATTCACAAGGGTATGTATCCCACTGCCAAAGACTATGAAGCCGGCTAACTGCTGGATAAATGAATATTTGAGCACTTATCTGACTAAATTCTCGCCACCTAACTTATTAGCTGACTAGAATTTAGGCGGCTAAGTTAGGGGCATTCCGAGGCGTTGAGTTAGCCTAAGTCTGGTTAGGCCAAAGACCTGTCCTAAAGCGAGCTGCTATATTCAGTAGTGTGGTTGCACTATTGAATATACCACCTAAGTTTATGCAGCTAACTTAGCTATCTTGATTCTGAATAAATATATGGACCTCTGTATGTTTTCTAGCCTTGCCTGTGTCAGCCCAAATTTGTTAAAAGAAAACTAACCAAGTAGCTAAGCCAAAAATGATTCCTTTGTTGGGTTATCAGATGTTTTAAAGCTGGGCCTATTAAGGATCCTTAGGAAAAGGAACCTCTGTCCTGAAAGCTCATATTTTAAAGCCTGAATACAGAAGCTTAGTTGATGGGCAGACTAAATTGGCCAATTTGGTCTTTATCTGCCGTCGTCTATTATAAGGTCAATATTCAACCAGGTGGAGAGCGGATAAACTTATTTGTTGGCTAGCTTATGCCAGATTTTCAACAGCTTGGACGCACTGCCGAATATACGCAGCTATCAAGAAGCTAGCCCAATAAGTTTCTCCAGCCAACCCTAGGACTTCTTCCAGGCAGTCCTAAAGTGATCTGACCAACTTAACTCCACTCCCAGAATGCTTTGCGGTTAGTTGGCTAAGTTTTATCTGCTTAACTACTTAGCTGGATGATCTGGAGGCATTCTGTGCACGAGGAGTTTTAAATCCCGATGTTTGAACCTGACGGGACAAACATGCTGTGAATATTGACCTTGACATTATTACGTAGTGCAAACAGCTGACAAGTGGACTCATGGAATGGGATTTTCAAACATAGGGCCTGTTCTAAAGCTTGCACATCTATTCAAAGGAATGTAAAAATACAAAAAATGATATATAATACATATTAAGACTCTAAAGAAAGATGCAAGACTAGGATCCAAAAAAGGAGGAGAGAGCTAAAAAGCAGAGCGGTTAATATTGCAATCTACTACTGTTCCTGCTTTAACATACTGTAGGGAAGGCACTGTATGCTCCAGTGAAATCTCACATGATGACACCGACAGGCAAAGCTTGCTGAAGTAAGCAACCTTGAATTGCAGGACTTGTCACGTAAGACAGTTATCTGTTGTGAAAACACAGGGACTAACCTTTGTAGGCGATAATGTTGTCAGTTCATGCCAAGAAACACTGTAGATTTTGCATACCAAAGGTGTTTTGCATACAGCATTACTTGAATGTTTCGGGAGGGTGGGCCACTATATGTTGCTGGCTTGCCAGTTGCCACTCTCTACATGTGGATTGCACTCTACGCTCAGAAATGTAGTTTCGTGTCTCTCAGTATTCAGAGCATTAGGAGAAAAGGCGTACGCAGAGCGATGTGAGCAGTAAATTGCAGAAGGAAAAAAAAAAAAAAAAAACTACATAAGATTCACATCCATTAGCAAACGCACTTAATGATGTAGCCGACCATCTGTGCAGACCAAGCCCTGGTGCACTGTGAAGCGTCCCACCATGGAAATCGTTGGTAATCCATGAGAAATGCAAGCGCTGGGATGTCAGTTCAGACACAGACGGGGTTGCTCTCCTTTGCACAGTCATCCGAGGACCTTCCTGGGTGGTAATGCTCTATAAAGTTGTCTCTCAAGCTATTCCAAACTACAGGAAAGAAACTTGCACGGATTCCTTAATGCTAACCATTCAGTATTGATTTTTTTTTCCACGTTTTGGACTTTGATGGGCACAAATCCCTCTCATAAAAGCTTGATTTTTTTTTTTTTTATGTATCTGGTGCTTTTGCTTTGAAATACAAAAATGTTTAAAGAGTTGGACTTTGGATGTAAGGATAAAGTCTGGCATTCTAGCAAAGCTCCTGCGTTTGTATGTTTTGCTGCGAATGCTTTCTTCTGGGGGAGGAGGGGGGCTGCTGTGCATTGACTGGAGGCGGCAGAGAGAGACATCCGCCGTGCTTTTAGCCATGATCCCATGTAAATAAAGTGCTTTCCTTTTTCTATGACTGTGACTTTGTCAGGCTAATTACATTAAGTTATAGGCAGTGATGGCTGAAATGCATTGTGTGTCTGAATTTTCAGACACGATTATCTACAGCTACTGTATTTATGGAATGAGAAAATAAATTACAAGCTTTATTTATCTGAACGGATATGTCCTCTTGTGTCAAGTCGCTGAGGCACACAGTGAGCACCTGCTCACGCTTCGTTTTATATAGAGTGAATTTTAGGCTCAAACAAGATGTCTGAATATCCTGTTTCCTTCTTTGGTCCTGAAAATAGGCATATGATTATAACTACTAACCAAAGGCAAAGCAGCTTTAAAAATATTTCATGACCTTATTGGAGCGTGTCCATCTCCCTGGGGTTAAACATGAATCTCACTGGCTTGTTTCCTTATCGGAATCGCTGAGCGTGCTACTATCTGTGTATAATGTCACTTTCCCTGTAGGAAACTAGGCCAAAAGGCTACACATTGACTCCAAAATTAGGCCGCTTCAGGTTGGATGGTGAAAGGCCGCTCGTGGGCTTGTCCCACAGCCGCACTCGGCCGCGAAGGGGGCAGGCCGTGTCGGCAGTGGCTCTGACCGCGGTCCAGGGAGCAACCAAGCCGGCGTCCTGCTGGAAGAAGGTAGTGGGCTCCTCGGGGGCTTGTCCCGCAGCAGTGGCCCAACAGCTTAAAGCAGGCTTGGCCTACTGGAAGAAGCTTGTCAGCAGAGCTTCCTGTTGATAAGCCTGAAGGCAGGGTGAGACTGCCGTGGATGGAGACTTTTGAAGGGCAATTCCTGCCGCCTGAAGCATCCACCTCACCCTTCCGCATTATAGAATCGCCCCTGAAATAGCAGGGTAGCAAGGGGGGGGGGGGGGGGTGTCAAAAAGCAGTTTCAACATCGGGGGTGAGAAGCCAGAAAAGAGCAGGAAATGTAAGTCCAGAAGTGAGAACGTCATCTAGAATGAACTTAGTATCCTTGGAGGTCCGGGGTGCTTATCTACTGCTTCTCAGACTCTCTACCAGTCCCATCCCACATGGCTTTCGCTCCATGATGTTTGCCCCACCCCTTTCAAGATAACTTGCTGAATTTGTTCACAATATCCAGGACTGCTTGGATGACTCACTGAGAATAGTACAGTGATTCAAATTCTTCTATGCCCTTTTTTTTTTTTATATTGCTCCTGAAAGGCACTCGGGCACCCTGCGTCGCCAAAAGCCCCCTCCCTGCATGGGCTCTTTTGCCATACTCCCCAAAGACAGTGAGACTCTCTCTAACAGCCCTGTTCCACCCCCTCCCTGGGCTGGACACAGGCAGACGCAGCAGGTCTGGCATAGAAACTGAGTGCACAAGGGCTCACCATCCACCAACCCTGGCAGACAGAAGAGCTGAGCAGGTGAGGGGGGTGGCAGTGGCACGCAACCCAGTCCTCAGGGTACACCTAGCCAGGTTTTCGAGATACACACAATGTGTGCACGTGAGACAGATTTGCATGCACTACTTCCATCATATGCAAACCTCTCTCAGGTATATTCATTGTGGATATCCTGTAAACCGGACTGGCTGGATGTGCCCCAAGGAATGGGTTGTGAACCCCCGTCCTAATAAATATGCATGAGATAGAGTTGCTTACAATGGCGGTAGTGTGCATGCAAACCCTATACACAATCATTATGGATATACTGGAAACCTGTCCTGTTTACAGCCTTCAAGGACTGGAAGTGAATACCATGGCAATAAGAAGTACCACTGAAAACTGCCTCAAGCTGGACATACCGGTATGTATTCTTTAAAAATCGAGTAATGAGGCAGGCTCCAAAGTGATGTCACTTCAGCACCACGCTCCAGGCAGCCGGCACCATTACTAAAGATGCACTAATTGGGACGGAAGCAAATGGGCGTCAACCCTTCAGATTCTTTTAGCTAGATTTCCTTTCAGGGCTGGGATTGGGGGTTTGCAGGGGCCTGGGCAGGCTTGAAGCCTAGGTTAAATTTTACATAGGAGGAGGTGGGTTAGAGGTCCACAGGAAGCCTGGTTTGGCTTTTTTGTTTGTTTTTGGAGATTTGGGATTATTTTTGGTTCAGGAAACAAACTGAACCAAATCAGAAACCTTGATACGAAAAAAAAAAAACCCCAGAACCAAACTTTATGGGGCAGTTCCATCCCTCACTCTGCATTGCCACATCTTTCCAGCTGTGGTGGCCATTTTTTGATGTGGTGTGGGCCATCCATTCACTTCCTGCAGAACAGACATTGGTGATAAATGATTTTCATTCAGTACAAACTCGGGTTAGGCTCGACCTAGCACTGAAGCAATGTACCATGCCCCACATGTATAAAACATGCTTTAAAAAAAGTCTCATAATAATTAGACAAATGGGTCAGGACAGCCCTTGTCTGGATCATGGCAAGATGCCACTTAGGTTACTGTCCCAGAGTTGCAGTTTCCACAGTGATGTATGAGCACTAATGAGCAAAATGTGAAGCCCAAACAACTTAAGAGCTGCCATAATACAACAGTTTGAAAGTACAATTTATTGGAAATGTGGAATATTTCCTCAAGGGACTGGCAGTGCTGCATTACAGGAAATCGGATATCAAGAAACTGGGAGGAGGGGTGTCCAAGAGCGGAAAGACAGGGACATAAAGCAAGTTATAGAAAATGTCTCTACTGAGCAGCTGTAGAGAGAAGTGCACCGCTCCCTAAGCAGAGCCAGGCTCCCTGCCAAACTGGCCGAAAAGGAGGGCTGCAGGGGATTGGAGCTCGTGTTTTAATCCACCTGTGGCGTCTGCTCCCTAGATTCTTTGACCACTGATGCTTATCATCATAAAACGGCTGCCTCGGCACCTTTACCCACCCCTGACATAATCACATTTTGAGAAATAACAAAACTTTTGAGCTTGTTCAAATGTGTAGGGCTGTGTATGAGAGATGGAATTGCAAATGGTTCATTTGGCCTTAGGGAGTGAGAAGTGTAATGGGAGAAAAGCTTTAATATGAGAGCTGCAAAAAACGGAGCTTATTGTCTGCTTGATGTAAACAAATGTTACTTCACTGAAATGGCAGCAAAATGTCATATAATAATAGCTGCTGAAGCCAAGCTGCAGACTGTGCCCTTAGGAAAGCAGCAGGCTGCCAGTCCCCCAGCCGGGGTGAGCCAAGCCCCATCAATATTTCATATTTTGAGCATTAATTCTCCTGACCTGCTGGGAAGACAGCAATCTTCTTCTTTTTCCTTCTTGCTCATACAGTATAACGTTATCCTATTTAATTGGAGCACATTAGCGGTTTTCTGGGAACAGTCCACTTTAGTAACTGGAAGGGGTTTTACATGATCTCTTGGCCTTTATTATTTTATTTTCTGACTGTATACTTCAGCTATCTGAACTCTGAAATGCCTCATTTTCAGATACATTTTATCTGGATAAATGCTGACAGAATTCACAAGTTACGTGGTTAAATACCTTATTTATCGACCTTATTGCTACTGAGTATTTAAATACACGGCTCTAGGACGAGTGACAAGATCCATTTCAGTTCATTTACTTTTCAGAACAGCGAATCCTCAGTGCACTGTTGGCTTTTACCATCCTTCCTGTCTTGACAATAATTATAGATCCCAGGACCCTAGTGAGCCTCGATCTTACAGATGTGAACATAGCAGGCTCTCTGTTATCAAAACAGATGTTGTGACCTGGCCTTTGACTGAAAATACTGCTGAGCTGTGCTTTCATGTAATGTGCTGCGTCAGTATTTCATTGCCTTTTGGCTACAATAAAAAATATACAACAACCTCTAATAAAAGTCTGCGAGCGGCCAGCAGCTGCATGGTCTTTAATCAGTTATCTAGCCTAGCCACTGCAGCCTTCCTTGGCCAGGGATTACAGCTGTCTCCGGTATAGCAGACACTATCTACCCCTCTCTGCAGGCAGCTGTAAATGCCTGCCTCTAAGATCTCATGCATGACAAGACACAGCACTCCCCTGACCTAGCACCGGCCCCAGAAAAGCTCGTAGCACTGATTAATTCTTACATTTGTCAACTGTCCTGTAAGTTATACCCGATAGATAGTAATATCTATTGTACTATTCTGTTCCTTAATTGCTACCTAGTGTAATTGGCCTGCTAATAATAGCAGTAGCACTAGGTTTGAGGAATGAAAAATGCACACAATAAGTAACTTGAACCAGGCTGGAGATTGCACATCATAAAGTGTAGGGATTAGGGAGAAAAATCTAAAGCTGCACCCTCTGGAAGAAAGGTGGAATAGGAAAGCAACATTTAAAAAATAAATGCACACGCCTTTTGAAAGGGATTAGACTGCAGAAACCAGAAAGCTAATCCTTCTTCTCTTGCTTTATAGAGGATGGCAGTGTATCCTTATGAATTATGCTCTTCAGCATTTGCCTTGCTGGAGGGGGCATTACTCAAGGGGAAACCCAAGATTCAATCACCACTGTTTAAAAACTTTCCCAGTGTGCATGCAAGGCGTAAACAAAACTGAAGGTTTGATTTGGGCCAAGTTTTCATTTTTTTAGAAAGCAAATCCAATGGAACAGCTCGGAGCTGCTCCTTAAGTGAAATGCGTTCCTCAGCGTTCTTGCAGCCCATTGTGGAATCAAGTCCAGGGTCCCTTCGCCCTCTGGAACAGAAGAAGGACAACGACACTAATAACAGAACCAACTAGCACAGGAATGAATACTCTGATGGCTGAAAAATTAAAAGTTTTCAAATCTGCCTAATATACTGCCCACCGAGCCTACTAGAATTAAATAGCTCCCCACTAATTGAGTTCTTAACAACACACTTAAATACTGACAAATCTACCATCATACTAGGAGACTTCAATCTGCACATAGACAAAAAGCCCCTGTCTAACACCTGCCAAACACTATTGGACTTTATGACCGCACTAGGATTCACTCTAATTACCGATAAGCCCACGCATAGCGCAGGACACTCTCTCAATATAACATTCATCAGCCAAAGCCACTTAGAACACATTAAAACCAATTACACACCCATCCCGTGGTCCGATCACTTCCTCATTCACTCCGCAATTAAATACAGTAAACCCCATACAGAAGAAGGGAAAAAAGAACCAATCAAAGTTAAATATCGCCCACCATATGACCTAGAAACCCTAAAAGAAAAGTTAGAAGATAAACTAACAAAATTAGACTACACGAACTGCTGCTCCGCAACCACAGCATGGCTGCAAACAATAAGAGAAATAGCTGAAGAAATAAACCCAATCAAACATATTAACATTAAGGATACTAAACAAACCAACCCATAGTATAATGAAAAAATTAAGGAAATCAAGAGAAAGCTAAGAAAAAAAGAATGGAGAAAAAATAAAAACAATGAAAACTTGACAAAATACAGAAAACACCTAGCATTCTATAAACAAGTCATTCTAGATACAAAAAAACAATTCTATAGCTCTAAAATAGAAAAATGTGAAAACAACCCACAAACATTATTTACCATAGTAAAAAAACCTCACTAATGACAAATCCGAATCTCCACAAACCCTTCCAGAAAATAGATGCAACGAAACTGCAACATTTTTTAATGACAAAATTAAGAACCTAAAAATTAAAATACCAAATACTAAGAAACAAGAAATTAAAATGAAAAAAAGAGAAATCAAACAATGGTCAACATTCTATGAAGTATCAGAATTGGAAATCGAAGTTTTGCTAAAAAAAAACTAAATCCCGCCCCACATGCATGCCACACAATAACAACCACAGATATAAAAAAAAGTGGCCAACACTGTATCACCGACACGGACAAGGATAGTTAATCTATCCTTAGAGGAAGGATCCATGCCAGATGCACTGAAAGGAGCAATCGTAAAACCCATCTTAAAGAAGAAAAACAGCGACCCACTTAACCTGAGCAACTACAGACCTGTATCAAACTTACCCTTAATTGCTAAATTAATAGAAAAAACTATACAAAAGCAACTAGCGGAACACCTAGATAACATTAACATCCTATATCCCTCACAACATGGTTTCCGAAAACATTATAGCACAACATCATGAGAGGATTCGATAATGGTAAACATTACATTCTAGTGATGCTAGACCTCTCGGCAGCTTTTGATACTGTAAACCACAACATACTTTTAAATAGACTAGAAGAAATAGGATTAGGCAACAAAACAATCAGCTGGTTCAGATCATATCTAAGTAACAGATATTTTCAAGTTCAAATCAGAGATTCTATGTCAGAAAAAATAGACCTTCAGACAGGAGTACCACAGGGATCTGCCCTGTCTGCCACACTTTTCAACATATACCTACTGCCATTATGCCACCTGCTAGCCGGCCTGGGAATCACTCACTACATATACGCAGACGATATTCAATTTATATTACCCATTGACGATACAACTGAGAAAACATTAAACATAGCGAACATGTATCTAGACATCAAACAACTATTAAATCAAATGGAGCTAGTAATCAATATAGAGAAGACAGAATTCCTTCATCTAGAAAGAAAAAAAAAACATGGAGATCTCACACAACCCAATCACACTAAATAACAACAAACAAATAATACTTGCAGAGAAAGTCCGGAATCTAGGAGTAATAATAGACACAGAACTAAGCTTAAAACAACATATATCCATAAAAGTAAAAGAAGGATACGCCAAACTCATGGTCCTCAGAAAACTTAAACCACTTCTAACGACCGCCAACTTTCGATCAGTACTACAAGCGCTAATATTTGCAAGCACTGATTATTGCAATACCCTTCTACTAGGCTTACCATACACCTCCATAAGACCACTACAAATATTGCAGAACACTGCTGCAAGAGTATTAACTGGAAAAAGGAAGAGAGATCACATTACGGAAACACTGGCTGAGTTGCACTGGCTTCCCATTGAACAAAGAATACAGTACAAGACACTATGCATCATGCACAAATTAATACACAACGAAAACACAGACTGGCTGAACACAGCCCTTCGCATACACATCCCCAACAGAAATTTAAGATCAGCCAACAAAGCACTTCTGACGATTCCATCAGTCAAGACAGTAAGAGAAAGGGCATTATCCTTAGCAGGACCCATATTATGAACTCCATGCCATTGGAGTTAAGACTACAAAGAGAAAACAAAACTTTCAGAAAAAAATCTTAAAACTTGGCTATTCAAACAAGCCTTTCAAAAAGAGAAGGGAGAATAGAATCCAGGGAAATGCAAGGTTCAAACCAGGGAAGTGCAAGGGACAAAACACCCTCACAAACAGAAATCACTAGGGTGTATGTTTTTGTTTTAATAGAATTCATCAGTAAAGGATAAGTTACTTATAGAATGAGTCCTAGACTCAAAACTGCTATAGAATCGACCGGGACATGATAGCATTCACTCTCATTTAACAACTAACATTGATTAAAACTATGTTACTGAACATTATGGCACCTGTGTAAACTGATAGAGGTTAATAGCATTACTTTTGTGCCTTACTGTAAACCGTTGTGACGGTACCCACCTTAACGACGGTATAGAAAAAGTTCTAAATAAATAAATAAATAAAAGCCCTCAGGAAATGAGAAAGGAGGGACAAAGCATTTGGATATCGCGGCTGCTAAAATAGCGCACTTGGAAGCCCACCTTGATTTATAGAGGCAGAAAGCAGAGCGGGAGAAGTCTCTGGTGGGTGCTGCTAGAAACCGTCTCTGCTGCAACCACACAGCTAAAATGTAATAAAGTGGGCTGAGGGGGCTCCCCAAATCTGAGCCTGCAGCAGGCCAGGGCGTCACCGTCACTGCAGCCCCTTGCAGGTTTAAAGCAGTGACCCTGGCCCTCCTGCTGCGATCAGCGACCCATATGAGCGAGCCAGTGCCCGCTCTCCCCCAGCCAAATCTGCCTGCACAGAAAACGCAATGCCAGGCCGCACTCTGTGGCCCCAGGGAAACCAGGTGGCTGGCGATGGAATTACCCGAGGCAAAATAATTGCATAACGACAAAAACTCTGCCGAACGGAGCCTATAAAATAAATGTTAACCCTTTCCAAAAACAATGTCGTGGAGCCTAGCTTTCATGAGAGAGTTGCTCAATACTCGATGCCAAAAGCTTGCTTTTAAAAAAGTAAAGGCTTTTAAAAACAGATTATTTAAATGCTGATGTTTGCAGCTGCTCAGGCAATGACTTCCAAAGGCTTGGGGCTGCAGCAGAGAAAGCGAGTTCCCCTGCTGGATGCTTGGGATCTCCTGAAGACCTCTGTGTGCAGTTCGGAGGGGCCCCCGTCAGAATGTGGATGCACAAAAGGCAGCCTAACCATAATCCTGAGGCATTATTAAGTAACTTATGGATCTGCAGTAAAACTGGATTGAATTCTCCACCGAACAAGTTAGCAATGGAGGGATTGCAAGACTGGTGTTTTCATAAGTGCTTTTTCCAGTTCAGACAATACAAAAATCCTCAGGTTCTAAGAGGGGCGTCAAAAGTCCTAACATTCTCAGTTTGAAAAGAACAGATTTTATCAGGCTTTTAACTTGGATTTTCCTTGATAACTTCAGATCTTTTAACATTTACTACTGTTCTTGGGGACCTTCCACCCAACCAGCTTTTAACCAGTTCGTCATTGGAGGAGCCATCCCAAGGGTGCTCAGTTTCTTATAAGTCACCTGTGTCACAGACCTTACTGAGATCCGAGTGCCCTACATCTAGCTCTCTCCCCCATGCAACTCTCTGGTCACCCAGTCAAAGAAACAGGTCTTGTCAGATGAGCCTGATCAATCTCTGACAGGTCTTGGGAGCCGCAGGGCTCTACCTCCCGAGTCCTCCTTTCTTTTAACCTGGAGGGCCCTGACAACGCTCCTGCTGCTTCTGTTCCTCCTCCTAGCCCCCATGGAAGCCGAGGCTGATCAGAGCCAGCGGAAGCACGAGGTGGCTGCTTCCCAAACCTGTGGAGCACTAGGCAGCCACCTCGTGCTTCCGCTGGCTCTGATCAGCCTCGGCTTCCATGGGGGCTAGGAGGAGGAACAGAAGCAGCAGGAGCGTTGTCAGGGCCCTCCAGGTTAAAAGAAAGGAGGACTCGGGAGGTGGAGCAGTATCTGCCTGTCCTTGGGAGTCCTGCGGCTGAAGAAGCAGCAACATTAGGTGGGCTGAAGACGGGAACAGGAGCAGCAATGGGCCCCAGCAAGAGAGAGGAGGTGTCCTGACCGCAGAGGCTGCTGCTTATTTGGGAAGGAAAGAGTGAGTATGTGTAAGAGAGTGTGTGTGTGAGCGTGTGTGTGTATGTGTGTGAGCATGTGATTGTGTGTATGTGTGTAAGAGAGTGTGTGTGTGAATGTGTATGTGTGTATGAGCATGAGATTGAGTGAGTGTGTGTATATGAGAGAGAAGAGAACATTTATGCCCCTTCCTCCCACTAATCTATGACAATCTCAGGATGACTGGAAATCTCAGCTATGGAGACAGGGAGTTTTTCGTACTAGTTTGAATTATTGACTTTTTAAAATACTTTATTGGAGGAATATTTATTTTTATTCATTTAGTTGTGATTTTTTTTTTTTATTATTTTATTGTTTAATGTTTTATAAGGAATGGTGAAGTTTCTCTTTTTCCATGGTTGCACTGCATACAGAGACTGGCTTATTGCAGTTTCCAGTTCAGATTTTACCTCCACATTTGTTTGAGATTTTTTTAAACCATTTTTAGATGGCCTCCTTGATTAAGAATCATTCTGCGTGCTGCACAACACAGGTCTCTTTATTCTGTATTTAATGAGGTTCTGCATGTGTAACCCAGGTGAGATATTCTGCTACCATGTGCTGTTTTCCTATTAGGAGATGTACAGGTGTAACATTTGCAGTGTTGCCTTTCCAGTGGTAGGGTTGTTGCTGTGGCAGTGCTGGGCATTGGTGCTATTTTGGTGTGGGAGTTTTAGGATATTGCAATTGTTTAATCATGGCTTTCTGAAGGCCAAGCCTACACCCAACTCATGATTTTATAAACTTCTGTTCTGTATCCTCTCAGCCTTCTCTTTTCCAAGCTGCTGCCCAGCCTCTCATCACGCTGCTCCATCCCGTTGGCTAAACACAGAGGGCCTTATGATAGCCTCTGTTTCATTCACCAGTCCTTGTCAGATCATTCCTATCACACTATCAGTTGTTTATTTAACAAAAACTTGTAGGCCATGTAATCGCACGATGTCCAAATGCAGATTACAATGTACAGTTGTAAAAGTTTAAAATAAGCACTCATAAAGCAATAAAACAGAATTAAAAAAAGTGAATACATAAAACTGTCAGCATAGTTGTGACTGTGTCCCAACCTCCCCTCCACCAAAAGCCTCAGGAAATAACTCTGTCTTTATTTAAAATTTAGGAATTTAGTAATCAGATTCTCTAGGCCCCCCCTAAAACTGCAGCTCAGAAAGGAAAAGCCTTCCTTCTAGGTCTATTTTTGCAAACGGGACTGCCACCCGATCTTGCCCTGGCTCACATAATGCCCTCTGGGTTAGGGTGAGGGAGCTGGGTGGGTTTCCCCCCCCAAGGAACGCAGCTTGTGCTTCTGAGTGCAGGCAAACTAATGGCGGCCAGGAAATGCCAGCCAGGCCCATTCAGTCCTCTCAACGCAGGCGGGACGCGATTCTCCCTGTGCCTGTAAACCTCAGCGGCCCCGTCTGCAGAATCCCGGACCGAGCCCCGCTGGATGTGCATCGCAAATATTCACCAAAGTCGGTACAAAGCTGCGCTTGAATGCAGCCGCTCCTGCAGCACTGGTGCCCTCTTCACAGGGTTCCATGCGGCTCCCGTCAGAGTCCTCTTTCCTCCCAGCTCAGACTATGCACCCAAGGTGGAAGCGAGGGCAGTGCTGAGAGAAGCGCCCGGTCCTCTCTTCCCCCACTGCTTCTCCCGTCCCTGCCTGAAAGTGGCTTTCTGTTTAAGGGCCTGTGAAAGGACCCGAGACTTGACCGCTCCCATGCAGGTCCGTTTTTAAAGATCGTAAGAAAGAGATGCACCCCTCTTCCTTTTAAAGGCGTGTAAATATTTACAAAACTAAATATGCGGGGTCAGAAAAGGAAGGGGAGCAAGCGCTAGGACCAACTTCAGCCCCCAAAGAAAAGCAACTGAGCCACAGAATAGGCAACTTGAAACTTTGAGGGGATCTGGGCAGTGATGCTGACTTGGTGTCTACCTGTTAATGTAATGTTTTATGATGTAAATTGTGCTGAGCAGGTTCTGAAGAAGCAATTCAGAAAATAATAAATACATAAACTAGTTCATAGCTCTTATTAAGAAGAATGCAGGGCTTACCCTGCGGTCAGAGGTACAGATGTATTTCTGTCAAACAGATCGGACTATTTTACCATTTTACAGCCCTATGAGAAGACCCAGTTACCTGTCCAGCAGAAAGGGTGCTGCATACAGCACAGAGCTGTGGAATCTGCGGACCCGGTAATCAGGGTCACCTTGTGATCACTCAGTGCTAAGGGCACAGAGCCAGAAGCCCTACAGATCCAGAACCTATGACAACTATAATCCCTACCTCCCACTCCAGGAACCTCGGAATTATCATCGACAAAGATTTGTCGTTTAAGAACCACATATCAAACAAAACCAAAGAAGGCTACCACAGACTCCTAACCCTAAGACATTTAAAACCATTTCTCAACACTGATGATTTCAGAATCGTACTTCAAATACTTATCTTCTCCACCTTCGATTATTGTAACTCCCTACTAATAGGTATACCCTTCTCATCCCTCAAACCACTACAAATACTTCAAAACTCTGCTGCTAGAGTCCTAACTGGAACAAAAAGAAATGACCATATTACGCCCATCTTGTCCTCTCTTCACTGGCTCCCTATCACTGCACGAATCGCTTACAAATCCATGACTATCCTCCATAAAGTCCTTAACAATGATCATCAAGGACTTAACACCCTTAACATAACTCTTCAAAACTCCTCAAGAAACCTACGATCCAGCAATTCAAACCTCTTATTAACCCCCACTATCAAAGATGCTCATCTAACAACAAGAGAGAGAGCCTTCTCCATCACCTCCCCTAATCTTTGGAACACTCTACCGGAAGACCTAAGATCTCAACACAATATAAAAACCTTCAAAAAAGACCTAAAAACTTTACTGTTTCGTAAATTCTTCATGGATCCCCAATCATCTACACAGACCAACTCTCAAATGAACTCATAACCTTAATTCTCAACCTAACTAACCCCCCTCCACATTCAACCTTATATCTTCAGAGACTTATTTGGTTATGTTTATTATTGTAATTACAACATGTTATGATATCTCAAAACCTCTTTGTTAAAAAATTTTATTCACTTTGTAAACCGTTATGATGGCTTCCTGAATAACGGTATATAAAACTCTTCAAATAAATAAATAAATAAATAAATTGTTTCTCGTCACCTTTCTCGTATTTGTCCTCATACCCTGGCAGGTGCTGGGGCACACTGGGAAAATAATTAGGTCTTGGGTGAAGGGGATCTGAGAGTGTCGGTCAGAGGCCAGTCCTGGACCTTCAATCCTGCCTGTCTGAGAGCGTATCAGAGAGAGGAGTACGCAAACCTCATGACCACCGAATATGCCAAGGAATCCAAAAGTAAGGAAGCAAATCATCTGCGTCAGAATACCGAGCAAGAGAAACATAAAACTGTACCCTAAGATGGCCTAAAACCAACCCAGGTGAAGGTGTCTGTCTGTCTGCATGTGCAGATCGCTCCCTAGAGGTATAGGGGCCGATATAATAAAGTGCACTGAAGCTGCAGCGGGTTTGTCTGTGCCTATATGCACATAGGTACGCTTGTTTTCCCGTGCAAAGCCCTGTACGGGTATGTAATAAGGGTTTTGTGAGTGAGTAAAAAGCACGTACAAACGTGCTTACAACCCGTGGTTTTTCTGTGCAAGTGCATGCAAAGGAGGCAATTATCTAATTCATGGGCAATCTAGGAAGCCATGCTAGCAGGGAGATTGGGTTAGTGCGAGTTTTTTAATGCAGGTTTTTAGCTCCTGGGTCAGGGCAGGAGGTAAATGAAAGTGCCGGTGTGGAGACCATTTTTTTTTTAATGCTTTTGCAGGTCAGCCAAGCGGCAGACGGAACGGGTAGAGAGAAGGCAGAATCGCCCATCTGCATGTCACGCTCTTCGGCGGTCAGAGTATGATCATGAAGGGGTTAGATATTGCTCTACCCACCTTCACATCAACTTCTGGACCACTAGTTTATTCATTTAAAAAAAAAAAAAAAAAAAAAGGCTTTCACCCCAAGAATCAATCGCAGGTGTTCACACACCAATGATGTCCATGTGGCTTTCTGCGCAGATACCTGCGCATTTTACCTCATACGGTCATTAGTGCATGTTAGTGCGTCCGTTATCTATGGTGTGCGCGGATTTTATGTGCATATCTAGTTAGCAAGGACGGCCGTTATTACATTCCACACTTCTGCTGGTTTTTGCCCCGAGCACCAAAAAATCCACGCAGAAAAAAATCAGCGCAGATTTCAGCGCGGGCCTTATTACATCCGCCCCCTAATGTGATAGTCATGGAGTAATAGCGCCATCTTGTGGGCACAGATTCTTTTTCTATAACTTGGGATTTCCTTTCAACAGATTGGTGTCCGTTTTATCTGACTTTACCACCCAATAAACTTTTTTAAAGGAAAAAATCTTTTAAGAAAATATGCATTTCTAGGCAATTCACTTTTATTGTTTTAACTATAGCATATATTGGGAACTGAGGCTGTTTGATTGGCCGGTGTACATAATTTCTGTACTCAGGGCCAGGGCAACAAGAACACTTAGACTCAGTAAAAGGTATAACGTAAATTTTATTTGGCATTAAAAGTGTTCCTGGGAGATGCTGCATACTGGGTGCCCTTTGTCTTTCAAAATCACCAGCATCTCATCTAATACAGGAAGTGAACCTTCTTTTATAGTTAAACATACAGTATTGCCGAACCTTCTAGAATTACATGACTGCCCAAAGACTCATTTACAGAGACACATCATGCTGTTCACATGACAACCTATCCCTGAACTGCCCTGACAGGTCTTTCAGGTGTAAAGAGCAAGAGTCACAGCAGCAATGGCTCTCTTCACTAGACGTTACTGCTAACCCTAATGGAACCCTGGATGCACATTGCCTTTATTAGCACAGTACGCCTCAAGCTGTCTGTTTCAGGTTAGAGTACTTTTAATCAGTTGAAGTGGTGCTGTGAAAAATGTCAAGCTGCAGCGGCTGACTGGTACCTGTAGTGGCAGGGATACTGGGCATGAAATCCATAGGAATGCCCTGGTTTACAACTTGGAATGTATAAACACCCCCCCCCCCCCTACTCTTACGTGGAAAATTATGAAAATACACAAAGAGAACAAGTTTAGTTTAGTGAAGCTGTAGTCCTGTCATCTGAGCTAAATGTCCTGCCTACCAGGGTTTCACTTAATTCAAGCTCTCCTATGGACTCCTGGTTACTAAAGCGCATTAAAAACTTGTAGGAGCGCCTCGGAGCAGCAGCAGGGCTCCTGGGACCCTGCAGTCTCACATATTGGGTAAGGGTCTGCTAGGGAAGATGGATGGGCTGTGGAGGGGGAGGAGGAAGGGGAGATGAGCAACTGAGAGGAAGAGTGGGGGTGTTGAATTAACACAATTTGCATCAAGCTATTATAATAATATTGAGCTAATTTGCATTTCTATTTTCTGCATGTTTGAAATTAGTTTGTGTTATCAGTAATGCTTACATAGCTGTCACAAATATCACGATAACTCATATTTAATGTGTGTTAAGTACTGAACCCAACTGCCGTGAAGCCACTGTGGTCCCTGGAGCAGGCTACCCAAATGAGGAGAGCAGCTAGGATTTGTTGATTACAATTTCAGCTTGCAGGGTCATTTTTGAGATGCAGCCCACCTCTATTGCTTCAACACTTTTGGAGGCAGTCTGTGAAAAGTAATCTAGGCTACCTGGTTCCTATCACCCCACTTCCTACTTTTCTTTCATAGATTGTGGGGCAGAATCCTGATTTCTTTCAGCTTTTACCCAATTGCATCACCTGGTCCCTGTCCTCCAGTGAACCCCACCTAATTGTTCTCTCACTGGCCGTTTTCTCTTACAAACTCCTATGAAGCCTCATTAAGTTTCCCCTTCCCCAATATATTTAATTATTTTGCAGTTTTTATATTCTGGCTTAATTTTTCCCAGTCAAAGCCTCATTGTTTATTTATTTATTTTGAAAGTTTTGTATACCGACATTCGTTAAGAAAACATCACATCGGTTTCCATAGAACAAAAAATAGCCAACAGGGCTTTACAATGAACCTGATAAAATAAACTAGGGAGGGGGTGAAGAAGGATGGGGCGGGGAGGAGGGGGGAGTGGGATTAGAGGGTGCGGGAAACCAAGGTTATGCTGTACATATAGGTTAACATAAAAACATAGTTAAATACAATTATAATTAGCATACATGAGAATTATAGTTAATACAAGTATAGATAATGTACATTGAAAACTCGGGGGATAGAGTTAAGAAGGGGGGTTTAGTTTAATCTCAAAGCCTCTGATCTTTTTTGTCGTATATCTACCATGCCTGTCTTGACTAGACTGTAAGCTCCGAGGAGCAGGGACTGGCTCATATGTGCATCTGTAGAGTGCTGTGTACACCTGGCAACGCTAAAATGATAAAAAAAATAACCACAGCACTGGCTTCATTCAGGCTCACTCTCTCCCTGCCTCAATGTACAAGGAGACCTCTCTGCCAAGGCAAAAACACCCAAGATTCTTCTTAAATACTAAGCTTTTATTATTCTACATTTTTACAAAATAAAGAGGAAAATTTAAAATGTCAATAGTCTGTCCTATGAATAGCCAGAGAAAAAGAGTCCTTGCTCTGCTAATAAGTTAGTTCTTGCAACAGTCACTTACTGTCCTTTCTGCTCCCTGCCGAGACCAATGTGCACCCAGGTGGGAAAGCTGAGCTCATGGGAGCGCCCTGAACCTGGAAAGCTGACGCTAATGCTCTACAGCAGAGCTTTCCAAACTTTTCATGTTGGTGACACACTTTTTAGACAAACAATTTCACGACACAGTAATTCAGTCTACTAGTAAACCAGAGGTTAAAGGTTAAATGAACGAAACATATTTCGACAATTTATGTATGTTTCCTTAAATATATACATAAATAAAATGTTTCATGACACAACCTATCTCATGAAAACCTTAAATTTATATTAAAAATATATATTCCAAGATTCATGTTATTGTTATAATTTATGAGAAACAATAATAAAACAAATTGTCTGTCCCCCACACACTCATCTCTCTCCTCCCCCCAGCACATGTCTGGCCCCCACACACTCATATCTCTCCCCCTCAAGCACATGTCTGTCCCCCCAGCACGTTTGCCCCCCACTCACTCATCTCCCTCCCCCCAGCACATGTCTGGCCCCCACACTCATGTACCTCGTCTTTTTGATTGTTGCCAGTTAAGTGCTTCACTCCCTTCCATGATCACCAGACACTGCTGCTTGCAGTCAGTACTCCTCATGGCCAGGCCTCATCGGCAGCAGCAGCCAATGCAAGGATGGCTGGGCTCGTTCCACTCACCAAGCCCCCCCCCCCAAAAAAACGCGATTGACAGCAAAAATCACCCAATAATAAGCAACCCATAAACTGAAAAAAAAAAAGTGAATCTCTAGAAAAAAAAAAGCCCAAACTCGCATCAGAGTTGACCGGGCTTGCGCGACACGCCTGCACACCGCAGGTGAATGCGCGACACGCCTGCACACCGCAGGTGAATGCGCGACACGCCTGCACACCGCAGGTGAATGCGCGACACGCCTGCACACCGCAGGTGAATGCGCGACACGCCTGCACACCGCAGGTGAATGCGCGACACGCCTGCACACCGCAGGTGAATGCGCGACACGCCTGCACACTGCAGGTGAATGCGCGACACACCTGCACACTGCAGGCGACACACTAACGTGTCCCGACACACAGTTTGGAAAGCTCTGCTCTACAGTCTGCAAAGAAAGAAGACAAAAAAGCTGGAAAGGGGCATGGTGGAGGCTGCTCCAGGAGCAGTGGTGTCTGCACTGGACCCTAGTCTAACCGCATTAATCTCAAGCCAGCAAAGTAAAAGGCTCTTGGTTTTTAAACTGCTGGAAGAAGATGAAAGAGCTGGGTTAGGGTCAGGAAAGCCACAGGAGGCAGCGTGGGAGAAAGATCTTATAGACACAGCAGCCGCCGCCCCCCCCCAGTACCTGTACAACCGTTGCACGTCTCCTGCCTTGGGGGCGCGTTATCTTCCCGTGGTGCTCACTCTCTGGACGTTTAGATTCTCACGCACGCAGGCGCCAACCCTAGGAGACGTTGGGAAGGTTGACCCTGCTGTCACGTGCTGTGCTATCTGATGCGCACGCCCAGTGCCCCAGGATTTCCTGGGCCCCTCCCACTGCTACCGGAACTTCCGATGCGCACGCGCATTGCTTGCCGGAACTTTCCTTGCGCACGACGTGTCCCGCCCACTTCCGCCGGAACTTCTGGCGCGCCACGCCCTGTGCCCCTCCCACTGCCCCCCCCCCCCCCCCCTTCTGTAACTTCCCGTGGGCAGAGGCTGTGCTTTATCTGTTATTATTAGGCCGGGGCTTCGCGCGCGTTACTTCCACGGGGAAGCGCGGGCCGTGGACGGAGCGCGTTTGGCCTGCGTGGTCCTTCCCTCCAGGGCTCGTCACCGAGGTTCTTCGAGCCCAGCGGTGCAAAGAAGATGAGGCAGGGGGCCCAGTAGGAAGGAGGCGTTGGGCTCGTTTGCCTCCTCCGCCCTTTCCTTGCAGGGCGCTGCCTCTTGAAGAAGCTCTTCCCGCAGGAGGGCTCCTGCCTAAGGATCCAGCCCCCACTAAAAGGCTGCTGCAGCGTGGGAGTTGGCGCTGCTGTCGTGAGGAGTGGTGTAGGTTGGGGAGGGGGCGTTCCGAGGCTGCTATATGGGATGGGTATCCATGGTTTGCTACTGCATGGAGGTGGGTTTTTTCATGAGGGTTGGGGCTTTGGAGGCTGTCTCTGGGTCCTAAATTGCAAGTAATAGAGACGCTAAATAGAGGGAGTGCGGTGACGAGGCTACTGCTGCTATGGGGGGGGGGGGGATCAGTTGCTGTTGCTGCAGGGAAGGGTGGTCAGAAGGGGATGGGCAGGTCTGAGGCTACAAATGTGTGTGCAGGTGTTGAGAGAGTGATGGTATAAAGACATATGAAGTAGTGGAGATGTTATTGGCATGCACATGAAGGTAGTATCGGCCTGTGGACCTTATCCAGCCCCTTTGATAGAAACTTTTTTTTGTAGTAAGCTAGTTTTTAGATCAAACTCCATTGTGTTTTCCCCTAAGCATTATTTCTCTTCACCCCATCACCCTGGCTTTTTTTTCCACATACTCTCTTCAGCTCTTTTGCACTCCTTTCCTCCTGTATGGTGCCTTTGCAGCTCCCGCTACACATTCCCTTCTTCCATGGTTTTCTTTCGCTCTCTAATCAATTCAGACAACCCAAGTTTGCACTACTGATTTAAGGGAGATAAGAGGTGGAAATTGTTTTCACTTTCCCCCACCATTCAACCTCTTCAGTATTCCCCCATTTGTTACCACCTCACGTCTGCTAACATTAACTCCCTCATATCACCACACCTCACCTCCCCCAACAGCCCCTTCTCATGCCACCACACCAGTCCCCACTTCTTGCCTGCCCCAACATTGTCCCTCACACCACTCCTACCCTTGCTGTGCAAGCATTCAGGCTTTTCTGGTACTGGTCTGACCTAGTCTTGTACAACATAGGGACTGGGCTAGTGTGACCAGACAAGATTAGGAAGGGAGAAGGCTGGAGACTCAGGTTAAAATACAGATTACATGATAATATGGTTGGTTCAAAATCATGGGAGGAGCCTATTTTCAAGGCCATCAGCAGAGCACATTCCAAGGGTGGCCAAAGAACATGGGAGCTGCCACCAGTAACTTGGTAGTAGGGTGCAAAATCTAGGTTGCCTTAGTCTCTTGCACTGGCCCTGCATCCTATATAGGGAACACAGTCCTTCCCCTTCCCATACAGCTTCAGGTGACCCGGTTGGGGAATGTTAAGCCCTGTCTGACTGGTCAGGCAGGTGACCTTTAGTTATTGGTCCTCTGTGATCTACTTTATTTGATTAAAGGTCTCTAGCCACCTTGTTCTTCCTCACTTCTATTTCCCTGACTACTATGAAACAAGGAGGCCTGTATAAAGAGGATTAGGTACTCCTTTCACCTCAAAGCCATCCCAAAGTTCCTGTTACACATGTATGCGATTGGAAAAGTCTGTGTATCCCAGTCCACTCCTCTTGTGACTGATAGTCTGCTTTATTTATTGGAAAACCCTACCTTGGTCAAGCTGATTGAAAAGTAGGACCTTCAGTGCAGGCAGCTAAATTCTAATGCCTTATGTTCTAAAGCGATTCACCCAGTAACCAGAGCAGATAGGATGTGTAAGTCACAGAAGATTTTCCTGTGGAAAACAAAGGGTCCATTTAACCTTTTCTAGAGGGTGGCTCCATGCACACCTCCCTGCCCTTGTTATAGTCCACATCCCTTACTATTCTTCCAGCTTCTCCTGCAGAGAACAATTGCTCTACTCTCTGCCCAGCCCCCATTTCCTTGCATAGAAGAGGTGGCTGGAGCAGTAAACACAGATTCAAAGCAGGAACCCTGTTTGCCCATGGCTAGTGAAGCCCCTGTTAGTGCAGGAGAATCAGACTGAATGGTAGCTTGGCTTTGATTTCCATTCCATTTTGGGCACTTCAAAGTGAATTACATTACACTAAGATCCTTATGAACTGTTTGTGTGGCTGTTTGGCTGCTCTACACCCAGCCCCTACCTCGCTCATATTTAGATAAACACACAATTTGTGGCAAGTAGTATTCTTTCTGCAGGAAGTAGTTGTGAATGTAATACAAGCAATAGGTATATTGGGGCTAGGCTGTGCATGGTGAGTACTGGACCTGTTCTTACTGCTCACTAGTTCTAGACAGCAGTAAAATGATGCCACATTGCTGTGGGACTTCCCTGCATCAGGCCATGCACTTCATTGTTCCAACCAGCTTGCACTTCTGCTTTATTTTTTTTTTTAATCTAAACCTAGAGTGGTAAGGGGACTTTTTTTGTTTTTTTTTTAATATTTATCAGCATGGATTAAACAATCCATTGAACGAAAGAAAAGCACATATGTATTACTTAGTGTGAGTGTTACAAATCATTCTTTCAATGCAGTGGGCCTTATGCTTCTATAATGGGTTTGTATATTATCTCTTTATCACAGTCCTTGACATATCAGGAAAGGAAACAATTTCCATCTTTGTTGTAGATAATTGGATTCTTTGTGGACTGATAACTATTTATTGACCCAACATATAACTTGGCAAGACATTTTGTGCATAAGCTAGGGTGAAATAGGGACATGTGTGCTCCCAAAAGCCCATATTCAACTGTCTGTGTCTCACTATTGGCACTATTAAAGGTAACTCAGCCTAGAAGGAATATAGCTTTTCTTCAGGACCAATGTGGCTGCTCAACCTCTAGAATCTTTTAGAAGTAAAGTATCAAGGGAAAGAAACTGGAATAGCCACAGGCAAGAGAGGGGGGGTGAGGTGCCTTTAGTTTTAAGTCTTTCGGGAACAGCAGCCACAAAAGGACTGACACTTTAGGCCCATCCCTTTTATAAAGGATTTATTAAAACACAGAAAACAAAAAGAACACACACAAAGTACAAGGTAAAAGTGAGTGCAATGGTTAGTCTCCAGCAACCCTCAGACAGAGGTCCATTGCTCTCCGTGCACACAGCCTCACACGAGCAACAGACCAAGAGCAGAAAGGCAAATAGGTGCCATGGTTTTTCTGTTCTGATTGCAAAATAACTGTTGCGTTGAAGTTTTACAAGCAGCCAGAATTAGCGCTGCACATTAAGTAATTTTAAAATCAGTTGCAGCTTTAAGAGAGTTGATTGGTAACATGGGGAAAAGTTTTTTTAAAATCTTATTTAATATCTACTACCTTTTGTAGCTTTTCCTTTTTTAATTCTATTGTTTTCTGTAGTTTATGGCTCCTTTTATTGTCCTTGTAAAGTGTTCTGGGCAACTTCATGAAAGATGAGTCTGATTTATACTTGGGCTTGCCTCATTGTATGTCACCAGCTATACTCTTCTACATATTCAGAACAATTGGGAGGTTTCATATCCTTTTATTAATGCTTTGTTGGCTGTAAGAACTTGTTTTTCAGTAAATCATCTTTTTGGCTATAATCTTACATAAATAGAAATCTAACCCAGAGGTTCTCAACCCAGTCCCCTGGTCACACCCAAGTCATCTTTTCAGGATATCCACATGAAATGCGCATATGAGAGATCTGCATGCACAGCTTTTATTGTATACAAATCTTGTCATGCATATTCCTTGGAGAGATCCTGGAAACTTGACTGGCTAGTTCTGGCCCAAGGCTGGGTTGACTATCCCTGGCCTAAAGGTTAATGACTTTGTGCACCAGTGGCTTGGGATCTTCTGCTTCAAAGTTAGGGAGCTCCCCTCCTCAAGTGCTGTAGACAGGCTATAAATCAGATTTATCTCCAATGAGCATGCACTGCCTCCATAGCATGCAACTTTATCTCCTGCCTACTCATTGTGAATATCCTGAAAACCAAACCCATTTATAGGACTTGAGGCCTGCCCTCAATTGTGTACTCCTGACCTAGCTTCAGCACTGCAGCTAAAATGTGGAAACACATTTGGTAATATATTTTCAAAATTTCTCCCTTCAAGACAGGGCCCATTGTGTGAAAAGAATTGGCCATAGCCCAGTTTCAAACCCCCCCCCCCCCCTCAAATTTCTTCATTGTATGTCAAGGGCATCATGACTCATTGCCACTTAATGTGACAGAGGAATTCAGCTGTGACAATCATTTGCTTCATGTTTTATATATTCCTTATCTGCTTGTATCTCACACCACACATTTAAGAGTTAATTTTCGGTTTGGTGCCTAGGGGTAATGATTCGCTTAAACTTGAAGGCTCTTAATCTTCAAACCCAAGGCTCTCCAGTTACAACGAAGAAAACTGATGCTGGACTACTGGGAGTGGTGCCTGCATCAGGGTTGGCTTTTCCGCCAAAGAGGCTGGAAGGTGGGCTGTGTCCCAGTCACTGCAGCTTCAGGAGCTGTGGCTTGTGGGGCCCATTCCCTCTGGCTGAGGACTGTCACTGCAATAACTTAGCTAAACAGTTGGGAGGAGCTATGAAATGCAACTAGTGGGGGGGGAATCACCCGGTAGTTGCAAACGCAGGCTCATGGTGCTATAACCCAACCAAGGCCAGTTCCAATTGAGCTTGAAGCCTAAAAGGAGCAGGAGGAAGCTGTTAAGCCAAAGAAAATGCACTGTGAATGTCAGGAAATGAGAATTTCCATGATGGAGCACCTGATGCTCCAAGGCCTAATCTTCACTACGTAGTAAATCAGTGGCTGATTAGACGCAGACACTGTAGTATCTAAGTCTAGGACAGCTCTGTGTTGCACCAGGCACAATTTTGAAACTTGACACTTCAGGGCTTTGACAAAATATTGTCCACACAAACACCCGGCAAGTGCACCAAAGGAGAAACTAGTTTAGAAAATGAGATCTTATGCCATATGATCGGTAATGCTTAGAAATGGAGGACAGCAGCCAAACGGGATTCCTCCGTATTCTGTCCTGATGCACATAAGGTCTGTAAAAGGCTGTGTGTGCTGATCCATGAGGTCACCACAGATTCTCAGATGTTAGAAAAGTTCCGATGTAGGCTGACACTTTTTATCCCTTTCCCTGAGTTAAAGTGACTTAATGGGTAACTTTGAAATCTCACAATAGCTTTCCTATGTAAAGAACTACACTGAACAGTCTTCTACCCAATATAATTGTGCCTCACTGGCATATATTAGAATTCAAGTAGGTGCATTAAAACTAATTTTGATCTTGAGGGTGGCTTTTTTTTTTCAACCACATGACTACACCTGTACAGACTGTAAAATGCAATAGAATTATTCATTGAAACAATATTTTCCATTTGTCATGCTTTACACTGCACCTCCTCACGTAGCAACATATAGGGAGCCATTTTGCTTAGCGTTGCTGTTGCTAAGACATTTCATTTCTGTATCATCCCATTGAAACTAGGGTTTGCTTTCCCTCATGCTCACGTTTGCTGCCTTGAATTCTGTGACAGGTGATCATAAGAATAAGTAGTGCCACTATTTATTTAGGTGGCCTACCCGTAAGGGACTAACAGGCCGCTCCTAGGTAGGTACAAAATAAGTCGCTCAATTCAAAACTGCCCTCTTCAAAATGTTTTATATATGCTGTCATTCAAAAAAAAAAAAATGCTGCCCTTATCTATGTTCCATACTGGGAACTGAAGGGTGAAGGTTCCTCCCTCCTTGTTCCAAACTATAATGATCAGGAAACTCATGTAGTAATTTATGAAAGCTTTATCTGAAATTAAACTTTAAAAGTAATGAAAATCCAATCTTTTTTTTTTTTTTTTGGTTGCCTTTTGCCTCTGTTCCCAGTATGATGGCACATTGTGAACAGCAGCGGGTTACGTAGTAACGACGGCAGAAAAGGACCAGATGGCCCATACAGTCTGCCCCGCAAGCTGCTTATGGTAGTAACTGCAGCTCAGTGTAGCTACACCCCAGGTAGTAATGTTTACAAACTGTCAAAAGTCACAATTACTGCTAGCAGCGCTTTTACTGGGGGAGGAGCCGCCTTGATAACTGAGACAATGCTGCTTGATGATGATCTTTGCTTTGGGACCCAGTCACAGAAGCTGTCCCATATCATCTGTTTAATTCTGAAGGGGATGTTCATGTATTGAGTGATCTACGCTTAAGGGAGACCAGGTCTAGCATTGACACTGCTCAACAAACTGCTTTTGCCATGCTGGTAGGATTAGAAAAGTGTTAGAAAATCCTGAAAATGATTTTAATATGTGTAATGACATTGCAGTTTCTTGCCAAAAAACACCTCTGTGATGCATGGCTTGAACTATTCTCTCCATTAATCTTTTGTATCCTTCCAATCAGACTGCCTGTTTCCAACTTTTGACTATGAATCCAGATCCCCAAAAATGTTCTAAACTTCTGTGGAAACCTCTGGATAGATAGGTGCTGTTCCTTTACCTGGTACTATCAGAGCATGTGGACATTAAAGGGGGGTGTGGGCTACAGTTGAGCAATCACATTTATGTTAGGCAGAGGGGTAGACTATCTGTCCAAAGTTATGTGCCACTGGACAGCCACGGAAGCAATGCTTGCAGTGGTCTTGTGGGTTATTGCTGCTGTAGTTTAGCAGTTGGTGAAAGGTGCTGCAGGCCCAAGGGGACAGGACAGACAAAGCTCAAGCCTTGGAAAGCCAATGATAAGCCATTGTGAAGCTTATTAAAATTATGATCTTGTATCACTTGCTGCCACGCTCGCATGACCTTAAGTGTAGCCAGAACCGTGTGCTCTGGCTGCTTCTGTTATGGGACCAGTTTTTGATTTAGCCCCACTGCTGGCCTTTTTGGGCTGTTACGGTAGCACACCCTTGAGCAGGGAAGGGGAAATTTCAGATTTGAACAAACTGATTTGTGGGTAGTTTGCCCTTTTTTTTTAATTTTTTAGAATTCAAGGACCCAGGTGCAGATTTCCTGACACGTGGCTCTCATTCAGACTCAAGGCAGATAAGGACAGAAAAGCCCCCTTGACCTCCTGCTACAGTACCACAGGCTGGACTTTACCTGGCTGAAGGATTCTCTGTGCTTATCTTAGGCCATCTCCAATCCGTTCTGCTCCATCTTCATAAAATTGAAGGGGGCTCCCTCCAACGCGGCCCTGGCTCCAGGGATGGAACGCGCCCCCCCCCCCCTTGACGATAAATTCTTTTCTTAAGCGGCCCAGTCCTGGAGGTGGACCCTGCATGCCGGCTTTCCTTCCACCAACACAGGCAAAATATTTGGCTTTAATCCTTTTAAAAAGCAGATCTCTGAAAAGGCAAAGCATTGTTTTCATGATGCCAGAGTGAATATTAATTCCTGAATATAAAAGGAAAAGCTTTTTGTTGCAGAGAATTTTCAACCTGTTCTGACAGAGCTGCTCTCAAACCATCACTGCTGGTTACTTTCTCATACCCATCTTGGGAAGCTGGTTTAATACACCAGCCTCGAGCAGAAGCAAAGAAATCTGCTTCTGCTTATTTAGTAAAAATGTAAAACAATCTTTTGTTTCCCCCTTGTAAGAGCTCATGTACCTGAATCCATTCTTCCACAATAGGTAAACCATGTGATCTTACCCCATTAATCTATAACATTCGTGTGCCTAGATGCTTTCCAGCGTGTATAGTAACTGGAAATGGTAAATGTACATAGGGCTTGTTTTGTCTTTTGTTAATAATTGAAACCAAATGTGGATGCTGGACTGAATTCTGTATTCCCAAGGAGGGCCCTGTTAACTGGCAGGAGCCAGGCAGTAAACATTTGTCACTTGGATACTTCACTTCGCCGTACCCTTAGCATAGGCAAGGTAGACATTTTCAACCAGGGAAAGCCCCGAGAGGAATAGTGAGACTAATTTAAAGGGCTTAAAGTGCGCATGCAGCTGCTCCAACGTTAAGAAATAAATAAAAACGGACATAAAAGGGTAACAGGCTACAAAATGAAAAGTTAAGCATTGCTTGCAAAGAATCCAGGGTGCGGGGGAGGAATTGAGTTTCCGCTGTCCATGTGGATCTGATAAACCGCGTGTTGATAAAAACAGGAAACATAAGTACTTGTTACTAGAGAATCCTTCATAATTCAATTTTTGTTGAGACAAATGCATCAAGTCTTCAAAAAGGAAGTGCAAAAAAAAAAGAAAAGAAAATGAAATATCTTCTAACAAGAAGTTCGTTAGATGGTTTTGAAGAACACTTAAGTAGGAAAATGGCTGCCTCAGAATACGACCTCTTTCGGGCTGTGTCCTAATCTTCAATACAGATGATGTCATTAAATTTTCCTTTGCGTTCCAAGGAGATGCCATCCTTCAGTGGCTCTGCTACCTTTTTATCCAGGTGGCTCGAGGAGGGGCCGTTCGAAGTTGCTGTAACAAGAAAAGGACCTTGGTGTTAAGCTGGATTTTATTTTGCTGCGTGCTGCATGGGCAATAATCATGGACAAGCGTGAAGTTAAGGTTGGACTCGGTCGCAACCCTAGGAATGTGGGAGAGAAAAAGCTAGCACCGATCGACACAAGGCACAAAGTAGCTGAGTGTGTGATCAGCTGTCGCCTCCACTCAACATGAATAAGGCACCAAGGGAACAGTGTGGCCTGGGGACGCTGCACATGATAAGATGCTCACAAGGAAGACTGTTTTAGATCATCAATTCCACAGGGGAAACTGAGTTACCTTTTTCATCTGCCTCTCATATCGTGCACGAGGACATGCTAGGACCACTCAAATCAGATCCCTACATGTGGCCAAAAGGAAAAAGCTCTGATGTGCAAGAGCTGCTTTTTTGACCCTGGCTTAAGGTTGCCAACAATTTGATATGTCATAGGGATTAGAGTATTCAGCTCCTGATTTTTACCCCACTGCCTGCATGGAGACGAAACCAGGACTGACTCGGGCTGTCCCCTGTGCTGCGATGGTTTTAGATCTGTTCCCATCCCTAGGCACGCACAGTGGGTGCTGCACCCTGATGCCTCTTCCTTCTCCCCAGAACATATGATCCAGTCGTGCCTCTTCTCCCAGATCAGATCTCCTTCCTCAGCCCCTCCCCCTGTCATGGGAATAAGAACAATATAACACAGGTAGGGCTAACTTGCTTGGCATGTGCTTTTGAAAATGGCTACATCAGATCATTTAGGATTGCTACAGAAGTACAAGGGGGTAGACACCTATCCAACAAAGCTATTGCATGGTTTAGTTCTACTTAATATTCTAAGGAATTCTGGAATGGCTTTTCACGTGGCAGTTCTGGGATAGGGGTGTGGCTACATAGAACGAACACTGTTTTAATTCCATTACCATAAGAAATATAGGGTGAATATGTTGGAAGGCTGTGCAGACTTTCTGTATTCACCGTACATGCCACACGATGCCATCCTGTTTACTGGACCCATTCCACAAGGGAGTTTTGAGTTCTTATAATAAATACAAAAGCATCTCTTCTCTAGCCATAGCTGGCCCTGAATAGAAAACTGCAGCCTAAAAGGCCAGAGCCTGTAGCTTCCAGATGCAAAAATTGCAGAAAAGGAGAAATGAAATAATGATGCTGTACTCTGGGCAGGAGCAGTTTCAGTCCAGGAAAATGTTGACTATTGCATTGACAGGAAAGTAAGGGCTGCCAGTAGGGAAGATCTCGGGCAGATCTGCACTGAGGAAGAACTTACCTCCTTGGGTCAATGCAGTTTGAAATGCTGGCAAAGATTCCTTTCTTCTGCCAGGGTAATTCAGAGCTTTCAGTTAATAAAACAAAACCCATACAAGCTGCAAAATTTAGTAAATAAAAGAATTCCAGAATTCTTCCATCTTGGGGTTTGGTTTTTTTCTGACTTTAGCAGTGAAGCTTGTTCACAGTATTATGCAGGCCTTCCTCCCTTGGAGGGAAATGAAATTTCTAAATCAAAATGTCAATTCAGCTTTTTGCATTTTAGCATGTTCAGCACCTACTGTAACACAGAAATAAGATTTAAAAAAAAAGGAACACTTTTACCTATTCACACCCCCTAGGAATGAGGCCAATGGGATCCAAACTTGGATTGGGTGGAAAAAGATCTACCATGGCCTTAGATTTAAGCTATTAAACTACCAGACGCGAATGAGGTTCCCTTCATATCTCCGCAAAATGTTGGCTTACTATTCCCCCTGCTGACAGAAACCTGAAGTGCTCAGCTGTAACACAAATATTGTAAGGCATTGATCTGTTGCATTCAAAGGCATTTTAATAAATATTTTCAATAACATTTCTATGCTAGTGACAAGAAAATGTAGTTGCACTTTTATACCATTCTTCTGTCCCAGCACTATTTCTTGTTTGAGAGGTTTGTATTGAGTAAGCAGATGAGTGGTTAACTTATCCAGAGAGTTATCTGGGTAGGCAATGGTACTTACCCTCAATAAGATTACCAGGCTATTCAATGGAAATCTTAACTACTAGACTTATTCAAATTAAAATTAACTAACTCTATTTATCCTCGTAAATCTGTTATTTACTCTCTCAGATAATAGGACTAGGGAGTATTCCATGACTTTAGCACGTAACGCATTTTAAGAACAAAGTTCTTTGTCACTCAGCGCATAGTTAAGCTCTGGAATTCATTGCCAGAGGATGTGGTTACAGCAGTTAGTGTAACTGGGTATAAAAAAGGTTTGGATAAATTCCTAGAGGGAAAATCCATAAAATTAGGGGTAGACTTTAAAAGGAGCTCATGCAAGTCCATGCACACGTGTGTGTGTGGTGGGGGGGGTGAATTTTAGTAAATTACGTGTGGCGATGCAATCGAGCCTTCCCCAGTTGGCTCCCAGACTGCTCCAATTAAGGAGTGGACTGGGAGGGAACCTTCCCTAACCAGACTCTTCCTACCTCTTCCCCCTAACCTAACCCCCCCCCCTTTTTTTTTTTTTTTTTTTTTAACTTACTGCTGTAGCTGAGCAGAAGCATCTTGTGTGTGCCGGCCATCTGCTGGCACCCTTCCCTGGAACAGTGGCTAATGGCGCTTCTCCCAACAAGCCTCCATCCCACCCCCACCCCTTTTTTCAGGGCTTGGCCCTTGTGTGTGTATCAGGACTTACCCACGTGGCCTGGTCCTCTTGAAAATGCGCCTGCCCCGCACGGAAGTCCTAATTTTTACACGCGTGGCCCTTTAAAAATTTGTCCTTTAGTCTGTAAGGAATAGTAGCTTGGGAGCTATCTAATGTTTGGGTAATTGCCAGGTACCTGTGGCCTGGATTGGCCACTGTTGGATACTGGGCTTGATGGACCCTTGGTCTGACCCAGTATGGCAAGTTCTTATGTAGCCACTTCTTGTTTACCGAGATTTTTCATGCTGCTGGCACAAACGTCGAGGTACATATATTTTATTTTAAAACACCTAGGGATAGAGTCAGACTTGCTATGTTGACTGTTTCCTGCACTTATGCCACAGAAAAGCCTGCATCAGCTCATCAGATTGGCCAAGTCAAGCCTTCCCAGCTTAGTATTCTTCTATGTGGTCAGAGAAAAGAGGCCCATGAGAGGTTTATCTTTGGTGCAGAGGCTATGAGTGTGCACCATCCTGCCCTACTGATCCTGCCCCATGCTGCAAGTAAAGAAATTCAGGCAAGCAGAAGGGAGGCGCAGCAACATGCCATGTGCACCAGGCTGTTTAATAGATAATAGATGTGGTTCGTGGCCTGCTGTTGCATGCTTTTTCATGAAGCAAAGAGAGGCACCACATCACCTCCAATCAGCATTTGGCACCCTTCGTCGTATACACCCATATCTTTCAAGACCTACCCTTGTTGCACCCCATAATAGATTTATTCCTACACGTTTTTGGCACCAACAGTGGCTGAAGAGAGGCCCAAATGCTTCACCCATACTCATCTATGTTTATGCATTCTGAAAAAGGCTTTGCAAGTCTATCTGCAGAAGAAAATGCATACACTTGTGATTCTCCCTCCTGCCCCAGGACCAAACTGAATATTCCTTAAGCCAGCCTGAATGCCTCATTTGCAGTTTGAGGAGAAATGTTGCAAGCTAAATATCGGCAGATATTTAGCCATTAATGTGACTCAGCAAAACTGATTAACCGTGCTGGTTAAAAGGCATTTTGACCTTGACTCTATCCACCTCTTTACAAAGATCACATAAAGGAAGGCCAATTGTGTATTATGTAATGGGGATAGACGAGATGCAATAAGCGTAGCAGAGAGAGAAGAGTGGGCTTACCTCAGCTCGAACTGAAGATTGCAAGAGAAGACAATCCTGGAAACGGCTAAATATCTATTGACAAGAAAGAAAACATCTTGCTTGCCTAATGTCATCTGGGCTTACTTGTAATCCACTGAAATTTAGCTTTTATCTTTTCCACTACAACATACCAGTCACATAGGGCCCCAGGGGCATTTGACTGTAGTTGACCATCCCTCCTGGTCCAGGGCCTCGGAAATTTGGGCCAAAGTTGTTGTTGTACATCTGGCTGGAGCCAAAGGAACCCTGAAGAAACACGAAAATATTTCTAAGTTGTGCTAGCGCTTCGATGCCTCCTGGACCAATATGGCGACCCAAACTCTACTCTCCACAACCAATGGAAACGACTAGAAATCCTACATCTAGCAATAACTGGAGTAGTTCAAGCAACTTGAAATACATATAGGGAAGCTTTACCCTCTTTGTGTCTAATATTGGTTCGAGTGCCTGCCCTCACAGAAATACACTGCAAGCCTGATATTTACATCAAGCAACAGGGAAGTGCCCCAGAAACAATGCAAGTATTTGTAACCCCCATGTCATTTCTACTACTGACAATACTCACATTTTTGTTTTTGGCAGTTCAGAATGAAACATGGTCATCTATGTCTTTTGTGGAAGCAATCAGTAAATTGTGTCCCCTGTCATAAATGTATGACTAGCACACATTTGTCTGCTTTACACTATTCAAAAATGTGCTGTTTATTTTTTCCACGCCAGCCTGTAAAAGACTGCTTTGCCTTAGCATTCTCCTGTACTTGAATCAACCCCCATATTGCTGGCTTTTGGCCTAAATCAGGCAGTGGCAGTCGGGGATGCTCTCGGATCTTTCTCTGCCTTCAGGTCTGACCTGCTGAACTGTTGGGTCGCCTCCACGGTTTGTCAGGCGACTCAGGATGCTTCGCTCTGACATTTGGAGCCGAGCGGCAACGGGTGGTATCCTGGACAACATGGAGGGCAAGCGGGTCACATCTGCCTTCATGTCACTCAACAGCTCCTCCAACTGGTTCAGAACTGCAAAAGAGAATCAAATATATAAGGTGTTGGCAAGTCGAGCGAAAGTACGTTATCACATCCACCATGAAATTAGAAATACAGAAAACTAACACTGGTGTTGGGTAGAGAAGGTGGCTAACAGATAAAAACATAAATTGCCATACGAGGTCAGATGGAGGGGCCATCAAGCTTGAGTCAAGTTCCTTTTCTTATAGATACAGAATGGGGAAAAGCCTTAGTAAATTAGGCTCTTAAATGTATACACAACTGCATTGGATGGCAACTTTATTACAAAAATTAATCTAGCAAACAAAACTCTAAAACCTTAAAAGCATCTGGCTCCAGTAAAAGTCACTGAGGCTATCTCAGTGTTTGCCTAGCCAAAGCAGTCACACAGCCAAAAGTCATGAACATTCATGAGTATTTCAGGTGTAACGGTCATCTTAGGCAAAGCCAGGGCTGGGGCAGGGGTGCTGAGGAGACCAGTTCAAGGTGGAAAGGGTAAATCAGCAGCCTTGGGTTTTCTCTTGTTTTGGAAAGCTTCCAAAAACAAGCATTTAAGCCCTAGTTCCATCCGTGACTGGGCAACACCGATTCTCCTTGAGTGGAAATAATGACACTTGCCCGGGGGGGGGGTTGCACTCATGGGGATGCATAGGTTTTGTTAAAACTGGGTGCAAAGCAACCTGGGTGTTGAATTAACTATGGAAACGTCTGTACTCAGCATGGTAGGGGGCCAAAATTGGAAGACAACGGAACAAGAAAAGGAGTGATGTTTTCCTACAAGTGGTCAAGCTTTTAGGATGGGCAGTGTCCTTCAGAATAAGCAGGTACACTGGATGGGTCAATGGGAGTTAAGCTACAGCCTCTACAGGGTTAGTATGTTCACAAAGCTAGGGCTGGGAATGAGACAATCTGGATGTAATAACTAAAAGCATGCGTGTATAGAAAACTCACAATGTAAATTAAATTAAAAAAAACAAAAGCCAAAAGGAAACCCCATGGCCATTCTCACTGTTAAGAACTCAGAGGAAGAACAGAAAACTCACGTCAGGAATGGAATATGCAGATACCATGAGTGCTCCCTCACTATGAATTATTTAATTTGGAAAATAGCTGAATACTATAGCAGCAAGCTCAGAGCTAGGATAACTTGGCATAGTGCTTGTTAGTCCATAGTTTAGATCTAGAAATGTGAAATGTCGTTGGGCTTCTCTCCTATAGAAAGACACAGTCCACTGCCCTTGTATGTTGTACTTCTGCATTAGTGGAGCAATGGACTTTATGTTGTGTGGGGGGGGGGGGGGGGGGTGTTACATTTTTGCAGCACAGCATGTTCTCTGCTTGTGTAAGATTCCACTACCATTTTGAAAATGAAGTGGTTCCAGGAATTACCTCATTACAGCAACCCACTGTAAATCACAGTATTAACAACTTAGAATCATCTATACTGTCCTGAAAGATGAATCACGGTTTCCTCTCTATCCAGAAATATTCAGATTTAAATGCCTTTAGGCCTTACTCCAAAACTGAGTGGAATCAGACTTTAACTTATAACTTATAAACTCATAACTAATTTGACTTGAGTAGACATCCATGGAAGCAGATTAAACATGACATTTACAGTATAGAGAACTCTGGAACGAAAGATGGCCATCTACCTGCTGCCAGTAGTACAAAAAAGTATATTGCAAGCAGAACTGTGTAATCTGTCAATTAAGCATTTTACTGCTGAGTCATGCCGGTAGTTGTTGTAAATTCCTGAACTCCTTGATCGTAACCAGGGTCATAAGGGTTGTAAGTCATAAGAACATAAGGCTTGCCATACTGGGTCAGACCAAAAGGTCCATCAAGCCCAGGAACCTGTTTCCAAGAATGTCCAATCCCAGTCCCAAGTACCTGGCAGGATCCCAAGCTGCTTATCCTAGGAATAAGCAGGGGATTTCTGCAACTCCACCTTAATAATGGTTTATGGACTTTTCCTCCAGGAACTTGCCCAAACCCTTCTTTTTAAATGCAGCTGCGCTAATAGTGTTCACATTCTCTGGCAACGAGTTCCAGAGCTTAATTATGGCTTGAGTACATTTTCCCTTATGACTTTTTAAAATGTATCCCACACAGGATGATGGGATCTGATTGGTTCAAGTGATGTTGGTTGTCATTTGTGACATCACAGCCAATGTGAGGTCATTTGACTCTCTTCCTAGTAAGACACTTTAGGGAGCTGCTTATGTAATGTAAAAAATGATTTAAACAAGTAAAGTTTGTAATCAGATGAGTATTGCTAATCAAACTTGCTTTCAAATACTAATCATTTTTTACTACACCAACAACGCTGTACCACAGTTATAAAAGACAGTGCCTACTTCACAAAGCTTACGGTCTAGTCAAGACAAACTGGAGTCTGGGGGAAGTAAAGAATTGTTTTTAGGATTTAAAGTTAGCCTCAAAAAGGCAAAGTCTTAGACTAGACTTGAATATGGCTAGGAAGGGAGCATGTCTCACTGAAATCACTCTGTTCCATGGATGGAGTTGGCGGAGGAGAGCACAGACAAGTAACTTAGTCAATGGATGGGAGCTCAAGAGGAAGAGGGTAGGGAAAGAAGTGAAGAGCTGCAGCATGAATGCATTTATTGTGTCAGAGAAGGTGCAATGGTAGGAGGAGCCAATGTAGAGACTTGAGGGTTTTCACAGTCAATGTTGAAGGGAAAGCCATGCAGATGAATTCTGAATAGAATGCAGTGGAGGAAGAGGGTTCAATGGGAGGGCCATGAAATCAAATTGTAGTGGGCTAAGCAGGAGCTGAGAGACGAGTGGATGAGCATTGTGGTAGCTAACCCGAAAAGGATGGATTTTAGCAATGGATTAGAGGAAAACGTGTTTTTGGATATGCATAGAGGAGAACAGGGGCACTAACGATGGCCCTATGGTTATGGGCCGAAGGAACCAGCAGGATGAGAGGGCCAGCCAGAGACAAAAAAGAGGCTAAATATGTTTGGACATAGAGACAAGGAAGTTCCTTCCATTCATTACCGATACCACAAGCTATCAGTAATGCTCTAGAACAAAAGGTCTTGTTGGCAAGGCTAGTGACATTCTAAGAGCTTAAGTGTGTTACAGGAATGTTTTTTACAAGTGGATCCACCTATATTCAGGCAGAAGATGGTTCTACTGCAGAACACAGAAATGTGGGTGGGAGATACTAACAGGAAAGTATAATAATCTTCTGCTCTTGGATGGCATTTATTCCAGCGAACAGTCTGGATCATTCTTGCAACACATTTCTTAGCCCCTAGCCTGCCTGTTTGTCATAGTCTCCCACCCTGAAAGCGTGCTTTCTAAATAAAGGGACCCCTCTTTATAACAAACACAACCTGTACAGTAATGTCGCCACTTAGTGTTTGCATGGCTTCCATTGGGTCATTTCTACTCCATTCCTTTTTAGCTCTACTGTCATATTATTGCATTGCTCGGCCTTCTGGCACAGGTGAGACAACTGCGTCCAAGCTCAGTTGTAAATTCCATGGTTGGAAGAGACATTGGCAGGTTCAGATGACTTTTTGGTTGCAAGAATGGTACCCTCATAGTGCCACTGCCTCCCCCAGAAGAATTCTTAAAAAGCATGTACCTAGAAAAGTATAGATACTGTATATGAACACGTTCCTGTAAACTGGATGATTACAATGAGAATATTAAGCAACTCCATTATCTATTAGGCGAGGCGAAGAAGACCCTGTAAGTGGGAGGTGGTTGTCTTCTGATTTATTTACCAATGCCAAGGTTTGGTTCCAACGTCTAACTCAACAGAAGGACCGCGCTCCACTACGTCCACCATGCCCCGTTATCTACCTGGCCAGAAGCAGTGCCAAGGTGGGGTACCACAGCACTTTTTCCAGATCCAGAGAGAGACCCTGGAATTCTTCTCTTACTTTTGACCTTTATGTACCAGTTTGATTAGCACTATGACCCTTTTTTTTTCTTTTTCTTTGTAAATGTTCTGTCAAACTGTATCTGCAACCTTTACTCGTGATTTCCTTGAAAGATCTGACATCCTCATAATTAGGTGCTTGATCACTGCCCTGGACTGTAAACTATTTAATGATAACTGTATTAAGTAAGGCAAATAGGTAACCAGGAACAGTTTGGCCTGTGTATGTGGTTTTTTTAAGTTAACTCCTATGGCAAAGCATGATGGGGCATGTAGTCCTTGCATCTAGTTATAAACTCAAATTGTAATTGGTTGGAGTAGACCACCTGACCTGTATGACACTTTGCTATGTTCATGACAGCACAGAAACCACATGGGCTTAAACTTTTTAGCCTTTGGCCGAGGGGATGTGGGACCTCTAGCTGGTTAAGCAGCTTTCTCCCATATGCATATACAAATAAACTGATAAGAATGATATTGCTTGTTACATTTCTGAGATAACCTACGTCGTCTATACAGATCAGATGTTTTGCATACATTTTTACCCTTTTTCTCAATAAAAAATTGCTTATGTATTCACTTTGCTTGTGTATATATTATCTCCCGACCCATTCAAACTACAACAGACAAATTTTCAGGATAGGTATAACTACAAGGAAGACACCAAAATACGGATCTGTCCCAGAATCGGGGAACTTCTTTTTTTCTTTTCTTAGGAAAAAAGCGCTCCTCTAAATTTCTCTAATTTTACACCTATTTTAATAATTAGGGCTTGCTATACAAAAACATCAGACGGCTTCTAGAAATTTAGATTTATTTACAATCTGCCATGCAACAAATGGGTCTGAAGTGCTTCCTTCACCGCCAGATCAACCAGATTGCTTCAGCCTTCGCCGTCTTCTGGATTCCGTGGCTAAGGTGTGGACTGGATGGGGGGAAGGGGGTTAAGCGGGGGGCACCAACCTTTGTGCAAGACGGCATTGGCAGGCTTGTTGCCCGCCAGGGATTCTTTGGAGAGGTGCTGGTGGCTCTCGGCAAGGCACTCCACTTCCGCCAGACGGGCGTTGAGCGCCATGGCCGGATGGTTGGGGTCCTGGGTCATGTTGAGATATGCAGCCCTCCTGAGCTGCTCCTCTATCACTAGTGCTTGTTCCAACAGCTGAGGCGAGAAAAGGCAATGCACAATGTGATGTTACTAGTGCAGGTCTAGCGCTGTGAAGGCTTGGAAATAAGATGAGAAGGCAATGGCTAGGAGTCAAACTCTTGATTTCATTATAACAGTTTCACTAAAACATTGCACCTTTGTTTGGTTTTTTTTTTACATTTAACCATTCTTTTAAACTGCACGAAACCATATATTTTTTCCTCTAATGATAGCCAAATAATTCAAGGAATCATTTACATATGTGTTTCAGCTAAGAAATTCAAACAATTTTTCTTTATACCAATTTGAAATTTCAGGCTGAATACGGCAAAATAATTTTATTTTTTTAATTAGCAAAATACAATTATTCCATGGAATAACCTTTACTGTTAACTACTTTATCACAAAGCCACAAAAAGTTGCTCCATGTTGCATCCTTTTAAAGTGCAAATCTGAATGATACTTAAACCATGCCTTGCTGGACTTACCCTGGTTAAATCATTTAAAATAAAGTGTGCCTACCTTGAATCTCCGTGCAAGGAACTTGTTTTTCATCTCCAGGTAGTTTCCTTTGTGTATCTCGGATTTGAAGGGCTCATTTAGAATCAGGTAACGGGGATCATTCTGAATGTCCTGCCAGCGGGCGTAGCCATGGCTAAGCGCAGGGTCGGATTAAGGACAAAAAAAAACACTGCTCTGACCACATTATGAGTGAGCGAGCGATAGGATTTGAGAGTAGACAAGAAGCAGGACTTTGTACCCAGAGAGGCTGATGGAACCTCTATCAAAGCAGATTGAACACCTGAATGGGATGGTGTAGATATTACGGACCAAGGCTGGAGGCAACGCATAGGCCAGATGACCACCTGTGGTCCCTCCAATTTTATTTTTCTATGATTCTACAATAGCAATATTTTTCTGAGATAACTTGTCCCAACTACTTCACAGCACATGAGTAGATCATCACTGGTGCCCATTTACGTCGGAGATGCTTTTTATCTATAGGGGAAGCATGATGGGCCTAGCTGCATATGTCAAGGAGTGAAGTAGTAAAGGAAAGAATGAGACGGATCTTATAGGCAGTTGTCCAAAGAAAAAAGACCAGCTTTGCCAACCTTCATATCAAACATGGCGCCCATCCACAAGTGACACAAAGATCAGTTTTTGTGGCCTGTCCCTGCAGGCTAGTGTTACGTACACAAGCCACGTAGCAGTAGGGGTTCACTGGCAATCGCCAATCTACACCTCCACTGAAACCCCTTATCTTGGGAAAGGAGAGAAATTGTTTTTTTTTTAAAGAGAGACTCTAAGCATTGGCAACAAAAAGGTGGACTTTAGAAAGGTTTTAAGTGGCTAACTTTGGGAGTCAGAGGGGGAAATTAATTGGTTAGGTTAATCTGGCTGAGTATGTCCAAGGTGCAGATTTAGCAGGTTAAAGGGGCCTGGCTAGGTCGGGATGGGATCGGGCCCGGTAAGTTATCCTGTTAGCTCTTAGTGGAAAAACAGCCGTCCTAAATATAGCTAGATTTTGGTAAATTGGCTGAAAACTTAGAGGTTCAGCTTAAAATCCAGCTACAGGCAACCAGCTAAAATTATCTGTTAGCTTTCCTGCTGAGTGGGTTTTTGAGAATGGATCCAACAGTTTTGTGTTCTTCTCAAAATGAGTGGATTTCCTGGGAACTTGTAGGTTAAGCATAAAAATTTACAAATTTGTCCATCCCAAAAATGTGACACAGCATTTGGTCAGAGTTTATAATGCAAACATGGGAAGGGGATTAGTTGGGGGCACAGCCAATGGCAACCCAGCACTGCTGGCAGAGTCCACAACAAACAAATATACATATTTTTTTAGAATAGATATATATTTTTTTACAATGCTATCAAGGTGGCAATGATACCCTACAGAAGTGGTCTTTGTGATGTACCCCCTTCTACTGCCTGGCAGCTTACATCCAATAAGATATCAGCGCCCCAACGAATGATAGCTAATCAGGTATATTCAGTGCATCCTTTGTTTACAATAATACAAGTTCTACGCCAACAATTTCAAGAAATATTTGTGAAGCAGACCTTACTTCAAAGCCCCAGGGGAGATCCTGCTGTGTGTTCCTTTTAATGCGTGGGTGCACGTCAGAGAAATAGAAGCCTTAGTGCAGTTCACACTGGGAAAGGATACGTGACAATGCCAGCCAACAGCCAGTAATCGTGTCTTCTGTGCCAGATGTCATAAATCTTGCCCGAAGTGGTAGCCGCTCTCTCCTCATTTTGCCACAAAGTATGAAGCTCTGAAAGATCAGATAAAAGTGTTTATGGCTCGGTCACATCCTCTCTCTGGTAACATGGCCAATTAAACCCTAGTTTGTTTTTTAAACACACAAAAAGTTTTGTCCAACAGGGTTTTCTACTATTTGGGATATGTGCTAGATGAGACGCTAGGGTCCATATCAACCAACATTCAAGCTAACTTACTACTGACAACCCCTGAAGCAGTTTTGGTTTTTTTAATTATAATTATCTCTTTATTAATTCATCATAAACATGAAAAATAACATATATTCTGATTGGTACCTTATAAACAAGAAAAAATATATGGAGAAAGTATTACAATACAATGTAAACCCTTTCTAACAGACAGAATTCAAGCCCCCATCATGGGGGGGAATAATAAGAAATATATAAACAATATAATTTCTGGAATGCTGCAAATAGAAAAAAGATTATGTCTCCTTCCCTATAATCAAGTGACTCCAGCAGTTTGGGAGAATGTCTCCAATTGGGATGGATCAAGAAAGCATGACCACATCACCCCAACCCTCATTTCACTTCATTGGCTACCTATAAGATACAGGATTGAATACAAAGTCCTTTCCAACCTTCATAAAATTATATATGAAGAACAAAAAAATTGGCTAAGCCCCTACATACAACTACATACCCCAAGCAGAAACCTTAGATCAACAAATAAGGGATTCCTAAAAACACCACCAATGCACTCAAATCAACTCTTCTCAACCCAAAAAAGAGCAATCTCTCTTGGTAGCCAAAATCTTTGGAACTCCCTTCCAACGAAGCTCAGAATTCAAGAAGACCTAAAAACCTTCAAAAAGGAATTAAAAACTTGGTCGTTCAGCAAAGCATACCAACTCTCTCAATGAACAACAAATTTATCTTCACCCTCCAATCCAACCTCATCACATCTATGCTTTCATATATAAAAAATAATATATAAACTGATCCTAATCATTACTCATGTTATCTCTCATGTTTAATAACAGTTGTACTTTGCAACCCTTGTTTTAACCCTTTATCCCTGTAACCTTATTTTGTAAACCGTTATGATGGCGTTACTCTGATGTTCCGAACAACGGTATATAAAACTCTCTCTCTCTCTCTAAATAAGAAACACATAGGTATTTCCTTGATAGGTTACTATAAGGTTGCAGGGAAGGAAAAAAGTAGCCCCAAGGGAAACCGTTCGCTACTTAAGAGAGAGAAATGGAGAAATTACTTACCTGATAATTCCGTTTTCCTTTGTGTAGACAGATGGACTCAGGACCAATGAGTTATGCTCCCCTGCCAGCAGATGGAGAAGGTGTCAGGGTCAGGTTGCAAGGCTGACGACAGTACATACTGCAGTGACCTCAGCTCTCCAGTATTCTCCACAAAAGCCACTGTGGACGTACTAGTGAAAAAGACTTATCCTGCACATCCTTCAGCGCGGTGGCCCCTATCACTGGGATGGTTGTCTTCTTGGTCACCAAGGAGACCGAAGCATCAACTTTGGGAAGCATTAAAAGCTCCAAGGTCTTCTCGATCAGCAGATACAACTTCACCATTGGTCTGCCTACTTTCAGGTCTGCTTCGGGAGCCTCCCACTCCCAGACCACCAATTTCTTCACCTTCTTGGGCAATGGAAAAGCCTTTGGTGGCCCCCCCCCCTCCCTCCACACACACACCCCCAAGTCCATCCAGAACAGAGTCCACCCCTTCATTATCAAACTCCTCCAGGATCTGTGGAATAAGAAGCCGCATCTCTTCCTTCCAAAATAGCCAGACAACCCTCTGGTCATCCTTTTCTGTGGCCTGGATCTCCTCTGGGTCCGGCGAGCCCTTGCCTGAAGCTGGATCTCCCCTTGTGGGATCGACGGAATCATTTCCAGCACCATCTCTAAAATCCGAATTCGCTGAATCCCTAAGGTCCCCTTCGCCTTCTTCCGAAGAATGTGCAAGACCCCAGTGAGGGAGAAGTCCTCCTGCTCCAACTGATGGAGCCACCTTAACCCTTTTAGGAGGTTGCGACTTGTGGGCTAGGGGTTGCCTCCCACCTTGTGTAGGAGCAGAACAAACTTTGTGGAGAAGCCCTCCATTTCTGCAGCTTCTTCCATCGCATGCTCCTCAGGCTCCCCCTCACTACCCTCCCCCGTGACGTAATCACGGGGGAGTCTCTGGACCTGGATGCTGTTTGCTTCTTGCTGCCCCCTCAACTTCACCAGGAGCCTCTGCAAAGGGCCCAACCAATCTCGTGGCTCCCCATGTGGTAGCGGCCTCAGTGGAGGATCCCTCCTGAGGCACAAGCAGAACACAGTGCGGCCGCGTTGAGTCTGTCGCTCCTCAACCCCGCAGTCGGCGCCAGACTTGCGCACACGTGGCGCAAACGCCCGGCCTGCCGTGCTCCCAGAGGGCCTGCACAGCATCACGCGTCACTCGCCCAGAGCTGCCCTGGACCTTGGGTGCTAACAAGGTCACAGCAATTTCTCTTCCCTCAGCGCCAACTGCTCCTGCTCGTAAAAAAAACACCGCCCGATCGACCCTCACTCTCGCCTGCCTTAATTTTTATTTTTGAAGGCACAGCGCTGCTAAAAAAAAAAAATACAGCACCTAATATAGAAAATTCTAATCCTTTCCTGTTCTAACGCTTGGCCAGCGGTGAGGGGTAGAGAGCCGGGGATTATCAAACACTCACTCACCCAGCTCCACCTGAGGGATGGCCACGAAGATGCCTCACACCTCAGGGAGCACTCCAACACAATTTTCTGTCTCTCAAACTATTTTATTTTATTTTTTTAATCTGACTGCAGGTTTACACCTCTGCCATCTGCTGGAGACAGAGAAATCCTGAGGGACTGCAGCTGGCGCTCTCAGTTATGTAGCAGCGCCTCTGAGTTTTTGTTCTTTGCCTCCATCGTCTGGTAGGGAATGCAAAACCCACTGCTCTGCACTGATCTGGGGGACGAACAGGAACCACTTGTTATCAAAATCTCAAAAGTTGACGGATGGTTTCAAAATGTATTAATTCACAGTTTACGATGGGAGCCATTTGAATTTCTCAAAACACGGACAGTGGCTTTAAAGCACCATAGAATGTCCCCAGAGCTGCAGTGAAGCACCGTTTGATATTTTATTGCAAATTCCTCCAAACTTAAGGTGGTTAAGCCATTAGGAGGACCTTATTGAAATGCATTTAGACAGATCACAAGTTATCTGGGTAAATGAAAATGTGTCCACTTACCCAGCTAAATTCTGGCTGGATAAGTGAGGGGCAGGTCAGAAGTGTTCTGGGCAGGAGCTGAGTTAGCCAAATCACTTAGCTGGATAACTCATAAGAGCATAAGAAATTGCCATGCTGGGTCAGACCAAGAGTCCATCAAGCCCAGCCTGTTTCCAACAGAGGCCAAACCAGGCCACAAGAACCTGGCAAGTACCCAAACACTAAGAAGAACCCATGCTACTGATGCAATTAATAGCAGTGGCTATTCCCTAAGTAAACTTGATTAATAGCAGGTAATGGACTTCTCCTCCAAGAACTTATCCAAACCTTTTTTGAACCCAGCTACACTAACTGCACTAACCACATCCTCTGGCAACAAATTCCAGAGCTTTATTGTGCGTTGAGTGAAAAAGAATTTTCTCCGATTAGTCTTAAATGTGCTATTTGCTAACTTCATGGAGTGCCCCCTAGTCCTATTATTCGAAAGTGTAAATAACGAGTAACATCTACTCGTTCAAAACCTCTCATGATCTTAAAGACCTCTATCATATTCCCCCCTCAGCCGTCTCTTCTCCAAGCTGAACAGCCCTAACCTTTTCAGCCTTTCCTCATAGGGGAGCTGTTCAATCTCCTTTATCATTTTGGTTGCCCTTCTCTGTACCTTCTCCATCATAACTATATCTTTTTTGAGATGCGGCGACCAGAATTGTACACAGTATTCAAGGTGCGGTCTCACCGTGGAGCGATATAGAGGCATTATGACTTTAGTCATCCCATACAGCTGTTCTAAACCTATCCGGCTGGGTATAATCTGGTGCAGCTGTGCCACCGAATATACAGCGCTAGTTAGGCAGATAAGTGTGTCCAGCTAACGCAGAGCTTCACGGTGGCTGAATTCAAGGGTCCCAAGTTTCCAAAATCTTTTTTTTTTTTTTACTAAGATGGAGGCATAATGCTTGGGATCCTGACCAGATGGGCACTTTTGGGTAGATTCAGGCGCTTTCAAGACGTTAGGCCGTGTTTTGGGGGAGACAAGTTAGTTTTTTCTGTTTCTGGGAAACCTCTGGGACTATTTACTCTGTTCCCAGAGCTGCAGATTAAATAAAGCTTCAAATGCCTTACGTGCAAGATACATTAATATGCTGAGCCTGCTTCTTCTGCTCCCCTACCTGTAAAGCCACCATCAGCGATGTTGAACATGAATTTAAATTTGCTGTTTTTCTCATCTCTTCTCCCCTCTTCCTCTTCCTCCTTCGTCTCCTTCTCTCCATTTTGCTGGTTTTCTGCTGCTTCTTTATCATCCACTTTGCTTTCTTCCACTTGCAAAATATTCAAAAGAATGAAATGTTAACTGTGGCAAGGCATCATTCAGCCACGTTTTCTTAATCAACATCTATGCTAAGTCTCTTTAAATATATATCTATATATTTATCTAGACAGGTTATCATGATTACCTATGTACTGCTAACTTGGTTGGTCCTGCATATATTTGCAAAAATATATATATATATATATGAGGCCGGTGCAAGGTTTCTGGCTGTCCTAGATAACTTTAAAAGGTGATGCCCCCTCCCCCTTACCAGCACCACTATGAAGGCTTCTCTCTCCCCTCTCCACCAACTGCTGACACCTCCTGCCAGGCCTCCACACCACTGCTCCGTAAGTGAAACGTAGATTGAGTGGCACCAGGTCCTTGAAGACAGAGACTGTGAGCTGATGCATATCCTCCTCCCAGATGCTCTTTGCCGCTATCCCTCTGTGCAAATGCACCATTTGCCCACCTGATCACACCAGCTCTGTTAGAGAATTTTATGGGGATTTTCCTGCTACTGAAGATTCATGGTGCAAAAAACACTAAGACTTCCTTTGCATAGTAGTTTAAACCATTTCAGGCTTCTACTATTTATTACTTAATAACATCAGGGTTTCTAACCAGCAGAGGCAATGCTAAACAAGGTCGGCATAAGTTTGGCATCTCGCAGGCTATCTCGGATGTACATCGGGGCATGGCATCCAGTAATACTACAGTCCCAGGTTTCAGATCTTTACCTAACTTGGGCTCTTTGTCTTCAGCTTTTCCTTGATTTACATTAGATTCCAGCTTTTCAGATGCCTTTTCTCTTTCTTCAACTTCAGCTGGAATGACAAAAGTCATTTTGAAAAATAAATCAATACTGCATTTTCTTGCAAAATGTAAGGCCATAGCTAACATTTCCCTGCTGTTTCACGTGTAGCTGCTCTGTGCTTTATGGAGATGCCTTCTATACAAATCTCTTATTTGCCATGTGGAATACAGAAGGTAACTCAATTCTGTACATTTCTGCTGCTGAAAAGACTTGAGGGGGTGCAAGCTGATCCTTACACAAGCTGCAAATGGCCCGGTGCAAACACAAACAGACTCCACATTTATTTTTCTTGATTTTAGCCACACAAAGAATAGTCATAACCTTAAAAAGTGTAGCAAAACGTACGTTCTAAGCAAGTTGTCTTTTCTTTTTCTAAACCAGTAAGACAATTTTGCTTTCTGGGTTGGAAACTAAATGCAACATATATTTGGCCACCAGGGGGCGTTACCTTTCAGAGGCTGGTCTGAGGCAGGTTCCGGTTTTTCGGTCTCTTCTTTGCTCTCCTCGCTTGGTTTCTCTTTGCTCTCTGAGGCCTCTTGCTGTTCTTCGCTCTCTGCCTTGTCAGGGTTCACCTGCACCTTCGAGAGAAAACCCCTGAATAGGCTATGACCATCAAACAGAGGATACTGAGTGAGGATGCCTCTTTCTGCAAGACAAGTGGCCGCTTCACACGCCATGTCAAGATTTAGGTGTCGAGAAACTGGGGCAGGCACGTGAGGCATGGTGCAAAGTTTTTGGGGACTTTTTACCCCCTGGTTGTTCAGTTGAATGTTAGCATAAACCATGCACATGCTTTTCCTTGGAAAATTATCCCTGAACTAGCTGCCCATATTTACACCTGCTAAAAAAAAAAAAAAAAAAGACATGCATACTTTTGAAAAAATATGTACATGAGTGCAAATCCCTCCCCAACCCAGCCCCCAAGAATTCCTCTTCTTACTGCAGGCAAACGTACCAGAGATGTGCAATTGTTTTCCAATTCAATGAAAAACACCACAAGTAGCCTTGTTTCATTAGAAAACAAAAACTAAACCAACAAAAAAATAAGCCATCAAAATTCTGGACTTTCATTTTTAAAAAGTGAACCCTCTGCACCCTCTCCCCCCGGGCAGCTTACCCTGAGTGCACAAATATTGGCAGCACGAGTTAAGTCAAGTCATTATAGCCTGCCTCCTGAGAAACATCAGGGATCTTTGTGACGGCTCTGTAGGGTTTTTATTCAAGTTACTGGAAATTAACGTCCCAAGATCTTCTCCCACTATGCTTGCTTTCAAGAACCCTTAAGGTTCTTCATCATCCGACCACTCCTACAAGATATTCTATGAACCCTACTTCTCTCCTCCTGTTATTGATCTTTTTGGATCTATTTTATGTGATTGAACAGGTTGCAATCTTAGAGGAGGCAATCAAAGCAATTTATCTTCAAGGCACTGTGTTCATTTTTCAGTTTTGTTTTTATTATGTATTCAGTCATGCTTATTTGTTTTATTGTTTTATACAGATTATATATGTTTTTAAAATTGTTAACTGTTTTGATTAATTTCCAATTGTAAAAGCAGTATACAAACACTTTTAAATAAATAAATACATACATACATAAACTTGCTGATCCAAGGTGAACACTGTTGGATTTTCAGACTGTAAGCATTTCCTAACGGTTTATATCATGCTACTGAATGGTCTTCTGTGTTTTTCATATTTAATTGGGTCAGTGCCTGCTTGACCAGTGTCTCTATTAGTAGCTTCCGGTCATGTGATTTCTTTTCCATTTCATGGATTAATACTTTTACATGTTTTATTTTTCATCATTTTATGGTTGGCATTTGCTATTGAATTAGGCATCATTTTTTGCTTTACAATTTTGTGTCAGGTTCATTATCACTAATTTATTCACCACTATTTCATGTTGATGATTTCTTTAATCTTCATCTTGTATTTACATATGCATTTTGTTTTTCCACTGATGCTCTGTATATTTTACCATTTGGTTTGTCTTATGTAACAATCTTCATGCATGCAGTTGTCAGCTATTTGAGTATTTTGACTGATTATGGATGCCTACTTATATAGTTGCGTTCTCCTGGGCTTCCTTTATCACATGGCTTTTTGCACCATTTTCTGAGTCCCTGTATTGATGATCTGACACTACTGACAGAAGCCGGTTTCATGGTGTTACATGCGGTGTTGTTTTGAATATTGGTTGTTTTTCATTAGGGGTATGGGTGGTTCGTACTGTCCCTGAGATATTCATACTTTTGCTTTTAGGTTTGTCCCTCCTAATGCAGCTTCTTTGCAAAATACTGTTCATGTCAGGGGGCTCACAATGATTGCTTTATGTTAATTTGGCTCAAGCTTTTCAAGAACGGAAGAAATAATTACGTTTCTTCTACATGACATTGGGACAAGACGGTCTTGATGAAGTAACCTCTCCCACGACTTATTGGATTGTTTGTTTGTTTTTTTGTCCACTCTCTTTTTGCTGCTTAGAAGTGACCTGTTAGCTGCAGTCTGTACAGAGCAGAGAATAAGTGCGTGTCAAACCTGCCACAAGGGTAATGACGGCACTGGAGCTGGTTTCCAGGAACCGTTTGGTACATTCTGTGCTTTCAGGTGTTGGGTCGGGTTGTGAAAGCTTTTCAGAAAGTAAAGTTACAAATGGATTCCACTTTCTGAGCTGGGAGGAAATGAGCGAGAGGCTAATGCGGGCCTCTCGTTGCTGGGAGAGGCAGGTTTGAATTATTTATGCAAATGGCTCGAGTGATGGTCCAGAAAGGAGGAAGACTGCGTGGAAAGCAGACATCACACTAAGAGTAGGAGTGAGCTGGGAAGAACCAAACAGCCCAAGAGCAAAAGTGAAAATCAGGAGTTGAAGTTTTGGGTGGGGGGAGAGAAATCGAGTAAGGTTCTTTATACTGTGAAACTGATATTTTCACTGTGAAAAATGTATTCGTTTTTCTGTTTCATTGCTAGAAAATCTATTTATACTAAATAAGCAAAGCAGGGCCAGAGGAAACCAGAAAGTGCAAATGTATGCACGGTCGTTAGTGCAGCTCCTAAAACTGAAATCTCTATCAAGAGGAATGCGTGGGATGCGCAGTACTTCAGGAAGGGAAATGCTACATAGTGGTACTTTGTATTGCGGATATTTAAGCTGCTCACCTGCAAGCCCTCTCAGGAATAGCCATAAATCACCTCCTGTCCCTGCAAGCCAATTGTGATGTCTAAAGATGTCTGGCACGCACACACAGCAGGACCTTTCCACCCTGGGAAACGGGTGGCGACATTTCAAAGGTGGCTGTCCTCAGGGGGGTCTGGCAGGACGGCAGAGGAGCATCTCGCAGAATGTAAAAGAGCAACTTTAAAGTCCTTAAGTGCGTGGGGCACCAGCAGGTCCTGTTGGTCAATGCATCTTAAAAGGACCCGAAGGACAGCGTTGGGGGTTCCAGAGAGGATTTAGAATTCATCCCTAAGAATCCTCAAAGGGACTGGAGCCAAGGTGTCCTAAGGTCAGCGAGGCCTGCAGCTTTAGTGGAACGGCAGACGGCTACAGCTGTGCATCGTGTTTGAGAAGGTACAGAGAAGAGAGCTACTGCCTGGGGGTCCTCTTTACTTCAAGGGCAAAGACTAAAGAAAGGGACACCACAGGGCAGTCAGTCAATAAGAGGCTGGTTCTTTGAAGCTTTTATCCTGGTCTTTATGGAAAAAGAGCTTGATCAAGTGGGCCCTAGTTTTCATAATATATATTTCACAATATAATATATTTTTGCTGTCCTAAACTACAGTCACACACACAGTCCTAGTTGTGGTTGTTGCTGTATCCTACGCAATGCTCTTTATACCACTTGCTTGAAAATTAAACTCTTACCTGGGTCTCCACTGGCTTTTTCGGCTTATTGTCTGTCTGCTCCTTATCTTCTGGGAACCCTGGCTGAATTTCACTTTTCTCTTAAAAAAAAAAAAAAAAAAAAAGCCAATGCATTATGTGACCAAAACAGTCACTGCCAGAGCTGGGTTGAATGTTGGGATGACTGTTGGTCACTACGACCCTTATTAATTATGGTCCAAGTGCTCTATTTAGACACAGGCTTCCTAGGTTTTTACCAGGGGTGGCAAATTTCTGCTCCCCTTACCACTGGCCAGTCCTGCCTTGGACCTCCAACACTGACCCTCCTGGACCACTCCTCCCCCCAAAATCCTGAACCACCCCCTCCAGTGATGCAATATTCAGTGAGCGTGGGATCTGATCCCTCTGAGTTTCCCTGATGGGCGCAGGGTTCATCAGCACAAGTTCAATCCCTGTGCTCAGTATGAAATGAGGATTGTGTTGCTGGAGTCATGGGCCGGGGTAGAGGATGGAGGACACTAAAGGAAGTACTCGGAGGTGCAGAGTAAAGGGAGCAGCATTGCATTAGGAGGGTGGGAGGAGGAGAGCACGTGCTGTCAAGCCAGGAGCTGTCCTTGGCCATTTCTCTCTGCGTTCTTTGGGAGTTGCTCAGATCATGGCCAGTTCTCCTCTGGTCCTTCCATTTACATTCACTAATGGCCATGCCTAGCTGACAACACCTACAGTACCTAAATGTAATCTGCTTTAAAAGTGCCAGAAAATCAGAACATAAATCAATACAGTTTTTCTCCCTCTTTCATCCTTTCAGTGCCTGGACCCTGAATTTTCAGCTCATTTTTGAGTGTCATTAAAAGAGAAAAAAAATGAACATTATGCCAAGGGTGATTTCGGTTACCCCAGTATTGACAGGACATTCAAGAGAGGTAAAGTTCATAGATGAAATAAATGACTGCTTCATGGAGCAGCTGATACAAGAACCAACAGGATGGGAAACTATTTGACCTACTCCTTAGATTCGATGTGAGAGGTAACAGTGTTAGAGCCAGTTGGCAATAGTGACCACTCCCCAGTACAGTGGCAGAGAAAGAGATCTCTTGCCTCCTCCCGCTTCACTCAATACAGAGTGCTGATAGCGCAGAGAGCTACCCACACTTAGTATTAATTTATTCACTGCACTCTGGCAGTGACTACCCCATTTTTATTGACCAATCCCCATTTAGAACTTACATTCTGACAATGTCTTTTCTTTTTTTTTAAAGGTAGGGAGCTGGTCTGGTGGGGGAGGGGAGGGGGGAGATTGTGGCAGAAATGTTGCTGCTCAACCATGGCTCCAACTTACAATATAGCAGGGGCAGGAAGAGGGACTTGCTTGGCCACAGCTACATGTATTTATCCTGGCCAGCAAGAGCTAGAGAGAGCTGTTGGTCCCAACATTAAAAATATATATTTTTTTATTTATTTATTTTTATTTATTTTATTTAAAAAATTTTCTATACCATCGTTTAGTAATATACCATCACAACGGTTTACATTTCGGCACGAAATAGGTTGGTTAGGTTTCTAAGTTATCCATGGTGTGCCAATATTTTACGGTTACATAGTTCAGTAATATACTCTAAATGAGAGATGGGTTGGGGTTACTATTTATATGATTTTGGGATAATCATATATGTGTATACTGTTTCAATTTAATATTTAATGATGGGTAACAAATAATAAAATTGTCAATTTTCTGTTTGTTGGTGACTTTCAGCTGTATGTATTGTTAGTCATCGCTCTCATTGTGAAATGCTTTTTTGAAAAGCCAAGTTTTTAGGCCTTTTTTGAAAAGTTTTAATTCTTTCATTAATCTCAGTTCAAGTGGTAGTGTGTTCCACAATAATGGTCCTGCCAAAGATAGAGCTCTCTCTCTCACTTGGGTCAACTTTGCTGTTCTGACTGAGGGTATGGTTAGCAGTGCTTTATTGGCCGACCTGAGATTTCTTTGTGGGACATGTAATCGTAAAGCAGTGTTTAGCCAGTCGTCGTTTTCGTCATTAATTAATTTATGAATTGTGCAAAGTGTTTTGATTTGTACTCTCTGTTCTATTGGGAAAATAGAAATAATTGGGAATATATTTCTAGAATATTCAGCAAGCTGCTCAGCAGCAAAGGTACCTAGATAGCTTTATATGGGTAACTTCTTAGTGGAGTATATTCAACCTGTGGGCTGAATATCGGACAAGTGAGCCAGGGATCCTTAAACTTTCCAGCTCACTGGATTTTGAATATTGGCCACTGTAAAAGTAAGGTGCCATAAACCATTGTCCTTGTGCTCTATAATTCCCAAAAGTTTTGGTACAGCCACGTAATATCTGCTCATGTAAACTGATACAGGGCTTGAGTTCTGCAAACTACTACACTATGGAGAGCAAGATTGCAACAGTCCTCATCAGGAATCTGCTACGGGATTAAATTAGTGATACAGACAGAGCACGATTACAGTATGAACAGCCAAAATCTGGGCTCGGGGAACGAGGTTAGGATTTTTCTCAAACTAGGAAGCATGGCCCCCACGGAAAGGTCAGAACGTCTTTATTCCAAAAATAAAAATGCAGTAGGCTGTATTAGGTCAAAGTAAAACAAAAAAGGAGAACTAGGGGTAAGACCCATGCAGAAAGCAAAAATTGTAAGAAAGAGGAGAATCTAATAATTTAAAGAGGGCAGCTTGTACTGTAAGGCCAATGTTCTGCGAGTCGCTTGCAGGTAGGATATTAGAGCAGAAGGGATTTACACGTTACCAGGCAGTGCGGAGGTGCCGGTCTGAAGTGCTGCAGGACTGGCTGGAACAGGTGTGTTGGGGTCAGAGGACAGGACCTCGCTGGACTTTTTGCTTTCCGGCCGCTCGGGAATCATGTCGGGCGTGCTGTACTTTCCATTCACATGTTCAAACTCCTGAACCTGAGGGGGGGGGGAGGGGGGGGAAAAAAAGCCAATGCTAAAACAGAAGAAGAGAAGGAGAGGTTCGGGAAAAGCAGAAAGCGTGCCGCGCCACCTGCAGAGGCACCAAGGACATCCGGGCACCGTGAGCCTTTCTACTCTCAAGCAGTTGTTATTGGGAAACAACGCTCACACCTCCCTCCCCCCCCCAAAAAAAAAACCCAGCCCTCTCCAATATAGGATTTTGAAAAGTACAATGGAAACTTGTGCGCGCTACAAACACCAACTTACTTTATCCCTGCTCTTCGTCAAGGTGAGCGAATGAGGGCAAGCTTGTCCGCAGAGGTTTGAAAATCAGAGAGATTCACATTGTTTTCCTCCTCCCCCCCCCCCCCCCCCGCTGGAACGCCTCTTTCTTAATCCAGCTAAAACTCCACGGGCTCCGGCTGCCCGTGCCTCCACGCAGCCGGGGAAGGGACAATTAGCAACCAAGTCATTTTACCCCTGGGTTGATTGCCAGCGACTTGGGTCAATGGCTTGGGAAACCGCAATCGCGCCGCATTAGATCATGCCATGCACGTCGGGAGGACGAGGCGACCCAAGGCGCTCGTGGCGCGTGAAGTGGGGTAGCCAGAGACCGGTTTTCTTCCTATCAGGCTGCCGTCTACACCTGGGAATCTATTCTCAGCAAAAGTAGAAAGAAATTGGTGAAATCTGTGACAAAAATGTTGACTCCCACCGCAGAATCTAATAGGAAATCTTTTCATGAAAGGGGCTGCCTGCCTGCCTCTTGCTTTAAAACTACAAAACTCTTGAATTTCATCAATCATCATCTTTGCGCAAAAATTCTCCTAAAACTTAAGGCAAATTGTTTTGCAACTAGGCAAAGTTTGCTGAACATTCACAAAATTATTTACAAGGTGTACGCAGCTACGCGTTGCACATCCTTAGCATCATCCTTAGAAGGAGGGGACACAGAGGTATCAGTGTTGGCAATATTTATGGATGCTCTTCTGTAAACAGATGGAGGATGACAGAGCGGGAGGTTTTACATTCAGGAGACTTTTGTTCAGCTGTGACTCGGCTTCATGGGACCTTCTTCCATAAACCCATGATGGCACAACTATGGCCCTTAGGGAGAGGAGAATTTGTTTTGCTAAACTTTGAACTTATTCCAACTTTGTGCTCTCTCCGCCAGGAGGCGTTTGAACCTCCCTTGCCTTCATAAGAAAATTATTTTTGTGCAAAAGGCCTTTTTTCCATTTTTGCCCAGAGTTAGTTGTTCGGTTGAGCCCATCTCTGCTTTCCCAGTCAGCTCACTTATTTAACACATTTCTATTCTGCCTTCCCTGTCAGCAAGACTGATCGAGGCAGTCTCCAACGCACATAAAATAAGGGCTCAGTTACGAGTAAAATCATAACTAAAATATAAACCTGAGCCACAAATTTATAACACCACAGAAAAGGAAAATCCATCATCCTTATACTCCCTTCTATAGCGCCGGTCAGACTGCATGAGGGAAATGAGCCTAGTTCCCTGCTAAAGGCCTTTGTCAGTGGAAGAGCTTTCAGGCTTCAAGAGGGCACCCCTTCTACAGCTTTTTACCAAAGAAGGGCTTCGTTCTACAAGTCTTTCATGATTCTTTAAAGTTTGTGAACCCTTTTACTGGACCAAGGTGAAAGTCATACAGAGATTGCAAAATGAGCTTCTGAGACTGCAGCTGAAAGTAGGGTCTATGTGCTCTCACCCAGCTCCCGTAAAACAACTTTATCTTATTTTCAGGTTGGTCGAATAAATGACATCGCCAACTGCAAATAATCCAGCTTTTCACAGGACTGTTCAAGTCTACGGGAACTCTGCACGGCAGCCTCTAAGCAACAGAAGGACGTTTAGCTCTTCTAAGATAAGCGCCCTCTGAACTGAGTGAGGTGGCCACCCCCACCAGCTACAGGCACTAGGAGCCAGGATGATTTATTATCCATGTACAGGACCACAGGGAAAAACAATGAAATAAAAAAAGGCTCCGCTTAGTTAACTAGCAACAGTTCTCTTTTTGCTTTCAGAATAAAACCCTCACCTTTAAAAGAGCCATGTATTTCTTTATTAAAAAAACACCTTTCCCAGCTTAAAACTGTCTAGTTTACATGGTTCAAACTTGTTTATCAGAAATGTCTAGAATTTTCAAAAACAACCACCATTTCTCTGCTCGTTCACTCCTGCCGCTAAGTGGCAGGGAACGCGGATACATGGAGTGAAGAGAGCAGCTGCTTATTTCTGAGGCATTCCAGGAACCAGATGTAACAGAATCAACCAAAATCCTATGCAAAGTTTGGATCTTCCAGACAATCAAAAGGAGCGATTCATTGATATCAACCATAACATTGACTGAAATCGCGGCGTAAGCCGTTAACTGTCCCTCTGTGAGCCTCCGGAGCAGCAACCCTACCTGAAACTGTTACTCACCCACCTTCTTCCGCACGAGGGACATCACTCCGATCCTGGTGAGAACATGCTGCCGGGACAGCCCCTCCCGGGGGACCCCGTCGGCAAAGGTTTCTGCGCCATCGGCTCCAGGTTCACATAGGTGCCTCATGAACAAGGACACATAAGCCCTGGCAGATAGAAAGCAACCAGTGAGCATTCTTCAGCCTCCATAGAAATGACGGCAGAAAAGGACCAAACGGTCCATCCCGTCCGCCCCAGCAAGTTTCTTATGAAAGCATCTGCTGTGCCGTGCAGGCTACCCCCAATGCTTATCAGTTTCCCAGGCCATAAAAAAGTCAGAGAAGTACTTCAACTCCCAGACTCCGGAGGAAATGTTGACTCAGTGCTCAGAATTACCAGTTAAAATTAGCTTTTTTTTTTTTTTTTTAATTAATTCATCTACTGCACAGTAAAAGCGTGTTACAACTTGGGATGTTTCTTTCAGGAACCGACAGCGGTAGACCAGGACGTCCAGTTTGACGATGACAGCTCCTGGAACAATCAGTCGGAGTCTTGCCCCATACTGTGACCTTTTTTTTCCCCATGGGGGGGCGGTAGGGGCAGGGTTACAAGTGGGACATACAGGAGGCTCAAAGGAAAATAGGAATCTTTAGCCTTTTTTGGGAAGCTGAACATTAGGGAGGTGCTTTTGTTTGAAATTATACAGACAATGTCAATGGATGCCCCCCCCCCCCCCGACCAGACTTACCAACCTAGACCCTGGTGGTCTAGTGAGGGCCTGGAATGACCCCCTCTGCTCTTGAATCCGGCTGCTGCCAGTCTTCAAAAGGGTGTTGGCCGGCCCTTTGCCCCATCATGTCACGGGCTATGGGGGCCATGATAGGGACAAAGGGCTGGCCAGTGCCATTTTGGAAAATGGTGGCCACTGGCTCTGGGAGGAGAGGGGGGGGTCGCTGCAGGCCCCCACTAGACAGTCAGGCAGATACGGTAAATCTGAGGGAAGGGGGAGTTGGTATCGGAAAGTAGCATGCACAATTTGCAAAATGCACACACACTATTTTCTGAAACCAATGGGGAACAAAAAAGGAAATGCCAACTAAATAAAAAAAAAAAAAAAAAAGAGGAAAATTTTTCAAACAAACTAAAATGTTTGCTCTGGATAGGCATAACCCTACATTCCAGGAGAGGGCATCTCCCTCATACAAAAAGCCGGGAGTTACAGAAGAGGGGATGGAGGAGCTTTGCTGAACGGTCCCTCAAGCACAGAGGTTTACTGATTAGAAACAAGAAAAGCTTTACAGTTTCCCATCAACTAACGGGAAGCCGACACCGCTTCGTGGATGGCGGGCAGCACAGGCTCCGAGTCATTCTAATAGGGACCCCAGAAAACTTCCACACAATAACGGAATGCATCCAGCCAGCCAAGGAACAGATTCTACCATGGGGAGAAATTAATCCGCTCCTTCAATTTAACACACAGAGAGACAAAAGCCCCCAACGCCATTTGAATACACTCGTACCACTTCCGCCCTGGAATGGTTTACCTTCCAGAAAATGCAATAGGTTGAAACTGGACAAAAGATGCTCTATACTAGGAAAATATCTTGCAGGCTGACTTGCCGATCATTATTTGCAAGTTCTATTGTTTCCCCCCCGGTTTTGCCTGAAACTTTAATCTGTTACTTGGTTTAGCTGAAAAGAATTTTTTTTTTTTTTCTTTTTATAAATTACCTAAACTCTTTCTCACTTTTTCCTCTCAGGTCTCGAACCAGCCAATGGGAATTAAAGGCATCCTGGGGAGGCATGCCCCAGCGCATGATGGCGTTCAAGAAGGCCTTGCGTTGTCGCGCATTGAAGCCGAGAACCTGTGAAAGGGAAGACATTTCTCACGCGCACCGCCATGCAAGCAAACCTGCAGAGTGCACGGCAGAATGAAGGACCACCTCCCCCCCCCCCCCCCCCCCGGCAGCTTTCAGACCATGAAAACAATTATTCAAAGAGAAACCGTGAAAACGGGGGCGGTGTGCACAGCACCTGTACCTTTCTGTCTTCAGGGATGCGGGTGCAAAATGTGTGCTGTAAAGCATACGGGAAGGGCGAGGATTTGAAAAACCTTCCCTCCCCAGACCTAATGCTGCTCCTTTTTCCCTGCGGGCGTAACTGTGCATGTGGTTTCATTTTACCCATCCCGGGAAGGGGGAGGGTGGGGGGCGCAATATTCAAACTGCACATGTGTTTACTTCTCTATGGTACTTCTCTATGGTTGCTGTCTAAGAGTCATCCAGCTAAGATAGAATGGATATTCTGTGGCACAGCTATGCTGCTGAATATCCCTACGGAAATCTATGAATTGTGCAGCTAACTTAACCAGATGAGCCCAGGCATCGGCACTTATCCAGCTAAGTTAAGCAGATAAGTAAGTCCTCTGCGAAACGCCCATTGCCTGAGTGGAGCTGGATATTCAGCCACTGCCACTCAGCCGGATAAGTCACCCCTTTATCTGGCTAAGTGCCTCTTAATTACTGCCCTCTGAATGCTCAGTTTGTAATAAACATGTAAATACCCTGTGTAATGACATCCATAGCATAACTCATACTGCTTATGTACCATTTCTAAGAAGAACAGTAATTCAGGACTGGGGTAGAGTGGTAAAGCTTTACCTCGATGTTCCCACCAACTCTTGCCAGTAGAGGAGGAAGTGGCTTGTCCCTGTCACTTTTTAGTTGCCTTTTCGATTGCCTTCTACCGCCTAGAAGATAAACACACTCAATGTGTAACAGCCTCAGCAATTTACTTCTGGAAATTCAAGTATTGTGGCCTAACAGGATCTGAGACAGAACTGGTCCCACTTCAAAAATGTAGACAATGAGAAGGCAGTCCAGGAGTTAGTATTGGTATCAACAAACGAGATAGATGCCGAATGTCCTTGAAAAGCATTTATTGTGGTGGAGACGCGCAAACTGCCCGACTCGGGCCGGGTTTCGCCACTCCTCAAGTGGCTGCCTCGGGGGCTATACTAAAATACATAAATATGCAGTCATATTCATATTCACCACCCTCCTTACTAACCTTGGCTTCAAACACTTTATCTACGCAGACGACGTCCAAATTCTTTTCCCCTTCACTGACTCCCTCCAAACCGCTCTTCAAAAGTGGGAATCATGTCTGACCGCTATCAACCAACTACTCACTGACATGCACCTTGCTCTTAACCCACAAAAAACTGAACTCCTCATCATCTCTATCAAACAATCCTCTCCCTCCATTCCCCTTGTGTACTCCTCCACGCTCTTCCCCTCCCACACCCGTAGCCTTGGCGTCCTTATTGACAACCAGCTCTCTCTCAAACCCTTCATTAAATCTATCCTAACTGACTGCTATTTCAAATTACAAACATTCAAAAAACTCCGGCCCCTCTTATACTTCACTGACTTTCGCACAGTACTACAGTCTATTATCTTTTCCAAAATAGACTACTGTAATGCACTCTTCCTTGGTCTCCCTGCTACACATACTAAACCATTGCAACTCCTACAGAACGCCTCAGCACGTATCCTTACTAACCCCAGAAAACGTGACCACATCACTCCTACCCTTATCAAACTCCACTGGTTACCAATACAATCTCGTATCCTTTTCAAAGTTCTTTCCCTCATTCATAAAAGCATCACCAATGAAAACACCGACTGGATCATCCCGCCACTGCTCCTTCGCACATCCACCAGACCTACTCGTTCTGCCCTCCAAGGGACCCTCCGTACCCCCTCTATCAAATCCACTAAACTTATTTCCACAATGAACAGAGCCTTTTCCCTGGCCGGCCCCTCCCTATGGAATTCTTAATTCATGTCTGTTTTATTCAGTACTTTTTATTCATGTAAGTTTTGTATGCTATTTATTTTTTATTATTTATTTTTGTGAATATGTGCACACATTTATATGACTGCATATTTATGTATTTTAGTATAGCCCCTGAGGCAGCCACTTGAGGAGTGGCGAAACTCGGCCTGAGTCGGGCAGTTTGTGCGTCTCCACCACAATAAATGCTTTTAAAGGACATTCGGCATCTATCTCGTTTGTTGATACCATTACGGCTTTCACAGATTGCCTCCCTTCTTGTTTTGTTGGCCCAGGAGTTAGTACTGGGCAGGAGGGGTGCATCGGACTGGCAGTCGTCTTTCAAGTGTCAAAATGCAGGTTTGCAAACCAGTGCCCTAGTGCATGTGACACTGAGCTCTGCCATTCTTAAGAGACCTCCTGGGTTATTTAATCTTCAGCCCTGTTAAATGTCTGGAGGCTGTGACGTTTCTGATGCCTTTGACTGAACCTTCATAAGAGTTTTTCACAATTGTTATTGTATACAGGTTTTCAAGACCAGTTAAATCACTTCGTCTGATGGACTCCAGATATTTGGGGGAAAAAAACCATCTTAAAAGTTCTACTTACGGAATTAAATGTGCCTTACGTTTCAAAAGGTGGCTCAAACTTCATAAACTGGAGTCCACCACCAGAGACAAAAAAGTGGAATGGATAATAAATTAATCTCAGAACTCACTCTGCCCTTCGGGCCTTTCCTCAAAGTCTTCGTCCTCATCCTCCGAGCCAATGGAGTATTCCGACTGGTTGTCGGAGAGCTCGTCCTGCCACTCTGCAAAGCAGAAGCCACAGCGCAAATGCAAGTTGACTCAAGTCCTTGGCCTTTTGGTTGGTTGTAAGAGAGACTTGCACAAATCAGGAGAAAAGGAATACTTTTACGTTATTTATACACGGGGGCGAAAAACAGAACAGCCTGTTTACCAGTCTTCCACACTCATCTAACAATCTTGCTCGCTGACGGGAATGCATTAGGCTTTAATGCATTATTTATAAACCATATTAGTCGCAGTTACTGTTAAATGGTTTTAGTTCTTCTCTGTCCCTCCTTTACTCTGAGCAGTCCTGCAAGTCTAACGAGGCAGCCCATGTTCCTTTTCAATTTATAAAGCATCCTCAAGGGGAAAATCAAGTTCAACATACGATTCCTTCTATGCCATCAGGCTCCTAATGGGATCTTTTCAGCTGAGTTTCCAAAAGATAAGAAGGCTTTCATGATTGCTATTCTGTGTGTGTTCTCCCCTTAATACCTTTTTATGGTTGGCATCTATTTTCAAGGGCATGTCCAAGGGGTTAACAGCGTTTTTTCCTTCTCCGATCCGCACATACGTGCATATCATGGATGTGCACATGTGGCTCCCAGAAAGTAGCCTCCATTAGTACTGGGTGGACTTTCTTGGTATAATTTCAAACTGAGCAGATGTGGCCCCTGCATAACACAAACGTGGCGCTCCAGAGACAAAAGTGACCGCAATGGAAAGCAAAGCTCTGACTGATTCATTCAGGACCTGGCACCATCAGACAACATGAGGGTCACTGCCCGATTGTGGGGGGGGGGCGACTTATCAGCTGGATCCATCTCAACTGGGCAATCTGAGCCAGTCCTGGTTACATTCCACTATGCCTATGGATCCATAGATCCAATGTTTCTGTGGAAGTCGGGATCACGGGCACAGATGCAATAGAGATGAAGCCAGGACTGGCTCAGCGTCTTCCCTTCTAATGTGGCATTCGGTGGGTGACATTAGTACCCGGTGCTGCCAGTTTCAGAATTCATGCACCCCGAGTTTTTTTGGGATTTTTTTGCCCGTTTTACTTTCTGCTGGATGCGCAGAAGTAGTGAGTTGTAAGAAATGTGCACGAGTCAACAAGTTGAGCCGATACCGGACAGGCCATATCCCGACAGTCACTGGGCAGTTCCGCTCGAGCGAGCCAACCATAAAGCCTGCGCTTTCAGAGTGTCTGCCTGATGACCGCAGGGCCACTTTTAAATGGAGGAGCATTTTGCTGGCAGGGGTGCTGAGCAAACTGCCGGGCTTTCTTTAACACGCATCGATATTGTAAGACAACGAAGAGGCTCTGGTCGCGCATATACTGATGATGAGGTGCAGTCAAATAAAAAGCAGACAAAATGCATTTTTCCATTTTTTTCCCTGCTCCTGCGTTTAGGGTGAGGAAAATTACCAGTTAGAAAGCAGCTGTTATGTAGGCAGCTTTATGATTGGTGGGACCCAGGCTATGAACGCCTTTTCATTGGCTGCACTGTAATTCCAGCATTAGTTGGAACCAACCTAGGAGTGTGCGTTAATTTCATGGGGTTTTTTCACTTCATTCTTAGTGTTTTGTTTTATTTTATTTTTAATGTGCGCTATTTGGAAATAGCACACGTTAAAATGACAGAAACACAAAAAAACTCTCAAAAAATTTTTCTTCTGTCATTTCTTCCAAAATGACATGAAAGGCCTGCACATCCTTAACAAAAGCTAAAACAGCCGTTGTCTTTTAAGCAACCTTTGGGTGGCAGAAATATTTTTTTTTTCAGGACATTTATTTCCCAGTAAAGCAGAGGGGAGGACTTGAGGGAAGCTGTACCTAACCTGCCAGAATAATTTGGTTTGGCTGGACAATTTTCCCAAAATATCATTCAGTGTCCCATGAACTCCAGTGTAAATAAGGTGATTTTCTTTCACACAAGCCTTAGGATAACTTTCTTGGGACCAGTTGTGGGGGGGGGGGGGGGGGGGGGGGGGGGGGGGAGCGGGTTAAGATTTCAACCAGTACGGTACTCACTGGTAACAAATAAAAAGGACCTTACAGGAACTTCTGTGCTCTCAGGCATTCCAAACTTTATTGGGGTAGAAACAAGCAGCTGTCTCAGGGAAAGCTCCATTTTCTCCTCCCATCCTGATGAACACTGATTAAAAACGGATTTTGGTGCAATTGGTTTTTGTTTTGTTTTGTTTTTCAATCACCAACAAGTATTTGAATGCTTGAACGGTTTTAGATTTGCTTCACCAGTAACTGCTGTTGCCGCCTAGGATAGATTTCTGCTACAGCTGTTGAAAGCCAATTCCGTTTCTTTAAGTGCAACCAAAGGGTCGTCAGCTCCTGGGGCGTGTCAGGTAGTCACGGGTGCTGACAACCACCAGGCGGCAACATTGCGTCACACGGGCTGATGCACAGTCATCTATGGGCAGCCTTGCCATTACCTAACTAAGGACACGCATTTGTTTAAAACCAATGGGCACGACGAATCAAAACAGTCCATTTTCATTTCGTTTCATTTTACCCAAAACAAATGTGTGCACCTAAAAAAAAAATAATAATAAATAAATAAATAAAAGCCCCAAAACGTTTTTGGGTGCTTTTTGTTTCAGCAAATAGTGCATATTAATAGCAAATAGCATGCACTATTTGCTGAGAAATATATTTAAAGACAAAGCTAGGAAGCCCAGCCATGTCTTCCTCGTGCCTCTCTGACCCCCTTATCCCTGTCCTTATTTACCCCTTCTGTGGATAGTAGGAAGGAGGGATAGCAGCAATCTCTAATTGCATCTGCCCTACTGCATCTATTTAACAATGTCTCCCAGCCTTGAGATCGGTGCCATCAAAATGTCTCGAGGCTGACTGGCCCCATCTCCATGCATGGCCGTATGTTCGTACATACAATTAAATGGGGATAATATTCTCTAGCAAAGTGCGGAAATGGCTCCCCTCTGGAGTGGATATGATCCCGGATATCGCCAGTGTAAGTGCTTTGCACCATCGATTATCAGCTTAAACCAGCAGCAGAAAATTTGGGGTTGGCTTACATAAGTAGGCTCTTGCTTTGGAAGCAGCAGGTGAGTTAGGAAGGCTTTTGGCGCTAAAGCTGCCGTGAGCAAGGACTGAGCCCCTTAGAAACTCCTCCCCCTTTCCCTGGCTGAGGTGGGAGGCTGCTACTGATCTGGTTACCTTGGTCCTCCTGGGTCGTATCGTTGTAATTGACTTGCTTGCGTATCCTTTTGCCCTTCCCAAGGTTCCTGGCGAGATCCTCTTGCTGTTGCTCATAGTGGTGGCGCAGCAGTTTCTCCCAGTAATCGGGATCCACATTCTCCTCTTGCTTGATAATCTCTCGTTCGACCTCCTCCTGAGAATAAACCACTGTTTAGAAGAAGGATTCTGCGCTTGTATATGCGCACCCAGCAGCTTCAGTCTGTATCACATCCTCTTGGCTCAGAAAAGATTTAATAACCCAAGATGCCACTGACCATTGGTCTCCAAAGCAGGAAACGACTCCTATCCCAAACTCTCTTTTTCTACATTTTTCAGGGCAGCGAAATAGAGAAGTAAGATATATACTCCTCTCTCATTTATTTTTTCCCTTCCCATGTCTCTCTGTACACACTCATGGCCCAGTGGAGGAATTCTGATGCTATGTGGCAGATTTTGGTTTTTTTTACTCATAATTGCAAGCAAGGAGGACGATAAATACAGAATGTAGCAGTCAGTTCTAAAAAAGCTGAGCTTCTAAATTTAGGCACCTATTTTCAGCCAAGATCATAAGGCAGGGGTGGCTAACGCCGGTCCGCGAGAGCCACAAACAGACCTGGTTTTCAGGATATCCACAATTAATATGCATGAGATAGATTTGCATACAATGGAGGAGGTGCAAACAAATCTACCTCATGCACAGTCATTGTGGATATCTTGAAAACCTGGCCCATCTGTGGCTCTCGAGGACAGGCGTTGGCAACCCATTCCTATGGAGTGAATTTTCAAAGAAGTCAAAATGTGTAAAAGTCGCATATATCGTAGAAATTTCCAAAAGCCCAGCCGCACCCATAAAATCCAATTTAACGCACGGAAATCCACTTGAAAATTAACCCCTCGTGTTTCCGGTTGAGATTCATTTACCTACGGTTAGGCGCCTCGTGCTGAAAATCGGTCCTAACCTCCTAACTTTCACTCCGCCCTCATAGCCACCCGCTTTAGAGGCTCCCAAACGTAAGAGCCTAGTGAAGCAAGGATCCTGTTTAGGAACTCAGTACATTTTGAAAGGGTCTAAGGTATATAAAATGCTAATAAAGATAAAGAGGCTTGGAAATTGTGCTCAACATTTTCAGGGAACTGCAGCCGGGGCCACAAATACTCGTGCCTCCGATTCTCGCTTAGCACTCATCAGTACATACTTTCTGTTTTGTCTTCCACTTGTTGGTCTTGGCTGAAGGCCTTTCACAGTTGCATACAACTTATCGAAGCAGTGGTAGGGCCTAAGGGGCTGACTGGTGCAATGCCGGGGATATACGAGACAGGCTGTGGGTGAGGGAGGCTGAGGATGGCAGTCACCGAGGCCCAACATGGCAGAAAATGCTGGTCAGTTAGCTGGATTTTTCTAATCTTAGGAATCAACCAGTGAAATGGTTAACTAGGCCGATTTACTAAATTTGGTTGGGTAAAAGGTCAGTTACTGTTGTCACCACAGTATCTCCTGTTGATGCCAAATGTGAGATCTGCAGCAGTCCTAAGCCCTGATTGCCATCAATGTAAGGGTCAGGCCTGGGACCCAAATCCAGCCTACTCGGCAGCATATGGAGTTGCCAAGGGGCCGGCTTTACACTGAAACTTGGGCAAGTCAAGGTTCCTTTTCTATCCTTTTCTATCTGGCTGGTTTGAATACCTTTGTTATGCTAATTAAAGCAGGCCTTGATTAAAAACCAACAGAGTTAGTAAATCACAGACATTAATCTATGGACTTAATGCCAATCAGCAGAAGCTGGGACCTGAGCATCGATCCTCTGCCAAGGCCCGAGTCCTTAAAGCAAAGCCTTGGATACGGTGCCATGTCCGGTGTACTGCAAGAACAAATGGCAATGAGGCGACCCAATGGGTCCATCTCATCACAGACAATGGCATCTAAGGACTTGTGTGGGGAAATTGGAACAAAAAACGTTGCAGTGAGGTAAAGCCAGGATTGGTTCAGCATCTCCCGGATAAGTGGAGCCGGTGCACTGCACACGAGAAATGACTTGCACCGTGCAATACAAAAACATATTTGCTTTTTTGGTAATTTCTTTTTTTATTCTATAAGCAGAACCAGCCCTTTTCTGCCCCTCCCTCCCACCTTAAACTTCCCCTGCACAACGCCTCCACTCCCCACGTCCTGGCAACAGAGACCCAAATTACATCCCACTCTGGATGTTCGCTGGGCTGCTACTGGAAATGATGTAAAAGGCATGGGGATTGTAAAGACCGACTTATTGGCAACACATTGGACATAGTTACATGACATCTTGTCTACTCCTAGTGGTGCAACGCCATGTAACAGAATTCCAGTGAAGGACTGGCAATAAAAGGTTGTCCCATTCCCACGCACCCACTCACATACTCATGCAGTGCAAATTAACAGGTGACAGCAAACTCTCTCTCTCCAACCCCACACCCCCCGAGAATGACCAATAAACCATGGGCTTATTAAGGAATGTCTCACTGCTGTTCAGCACCATGGTCTGGACAGCTCTTGTGTCACGCAAAGAGACTCACATCAAACTTAATGGCGTTTCTCTAATTTTTAAATTGAATTTAGAAAGGAAACTCCACTAGCCCTAAACACACTTAAATACAAGTAAGTTTACCACGCCATCTTCTTCTCTCACAACGTATTGGGCCACTTTGAAAGAGCTGAGATACTCATTCATGTTCTGGAGTTCCGTGTCGTCCGTGGCATCCTGGTTCCGATCCAATAGTTTAGAGATCGCATCGTCGTCATAATGGATCACGCTGCTGTCTTCAACATCTTTATTGTCACCTGAAGAGTTCAAAGCCGACAAGGAAGGTCTGTGAAGCACTCGCTGTCCACAGGCGCTTGCACAACCACAACGCGATACTACAAAGGGGGATTTTGCAGTGCTGTGGGCTAGCTTTGTACTTTTAGAGCTTTAGCGTCCATGAAAGGCGCCGGCCTGCCCGCATCGGAAAACAAATCTCCACCGTTTAACTGGGGAAGGCCCATTCTCGTCGCCTCATGCACTTTATAAAACTTCCCTCCCCCCCCTGCACACATGAGTGGCGGTCGGCGCGCATGGATGTTAAAATCCGGTGTGCATGCATGCACGGATGTTGTTTCATAAAATGTGCGCGGCGACGTGCGCAAGTTATAAAATCAGCAGGTCCATGTCGCACGGCTTTGAAAATCTAGCTTATGTTTTTTTTAACCATTAGTCGTTAAGCTACTAAACAGTCAGCCATAGTGGGAAGTTTTGCCTAACAGACAAGAGGCGCAGTGGGTGCAGAGGATAGTCCCTTCAGACACGGAGGCATCTGCCATTTTCCCATGGGTACAGAAGATAGCCCCGTCCCCACAGAGAAGCAGCCCGGGTTTGCTTTATGCTGTGTGAAACTGTTGAATTTTGGTTTGATGACCCTGGTTCAGCAATTTGGATTCATCTGAGTGATTCTCCAAGGTTATATTGATGCTATTACCCTGGTTCCATCTGTTGTGGCAAGCTGTGCCGAGTACATGAAACTTGAATAAATTATTCCGCTTAGTTAAATAAGCGGGAAAAAGTTCATTCAAGATTATAGTTAGTGTGTGTTAGTGTGTGTGTGTGTGTGTGTGTTAGTGTGTGTGTGTTAGTGTGTGTGTGTGTGTGTTAGTGTGTGTGTTAGTGTGTGTGTGTGTGTTAGTGTGTGTGTGTGTGTGTGTTAGTGTGTGTGTGTGTGTGTGTTAGTGTGTTAGTGTGTGTGTGTGTGTGTCATCTGGTGTTGGCAAAGACCTTACATTCTTCAAAGTGATTTGGGCTTTGTGGACAAAAAAAAAAAATAAAAGCCAAAACAACCCTGCACTATCTGATGAAGGTTTTCTCTGGTACAAATATGGTCAGACCAACTTCACCTTTCAAGCTCTCCTGGGCATTGGCCATTTTGCCAACAATGTTTATGACACTGGGAAAGCTGAATGGCTGCCATGATGGCACCATTCCCCCCAAATACCACCCTTATTTTAACTTCCTCCCTGAAAGCGATCCCGATGCTCAGCTTGGAAGGTATTCCAAACTGGTGTGGATTGCATTCCAGACAGACGCAAAAGACAAAACGGAGAGCTTCGCGCCACAAGCACCTCCAGGAACAGCGTCCAGCCGAAGCCGTGAGGGACAGAAACGGGGTTAAGTGTACAAGCTGCGTGACGCACGGTTGGGTAGCAGGAATTTGGGCAGTGGGCTCTCTCTAAGTCAGCTGCAGTTTTCCAGCACACCATGCAAATGAAAGCAATTTTTTTTTTGTTTTTGTTTACGAGATGTTCTCGGTCAACGGGGAAGTCAATTATTATAGTTACTGTTCTGGCAGCATCTTCTGCCAGTGAATTCACAGAGCTGCTGCTCACCAGTTCTTCTGTACACGGTCAGGGTGCCACAATGATGGTCTGCAGTAAATAAAACAAAAAAACAGGAGAGAAGACACAAAAGTGTAAATAAAGCGGAGCAAAACCCCAAAAGGTTATTCGTGGTTACTTTGCAGTCACCTCACTTCAGCCTCTGGCATTAAATACCAGGCAGCGCTTTAAAATGGTCACTCCCAGGTCCTAGCTTATCTCCCGTTCTCAGACACCGCCTGGGCCAAGCTGGATCACATCCTCAGACAGAGCGATGCAGGTCCCCTCCCCTGATTCACGGACATGGAGGAAAATCAGTTCGTAAGAGAGAGGCATTTGGAAAGCCGTTTCTACAAGGAGGACACAAATGTCTCAGCCAGGGGGATGGGTTTCTGCAAACGTGCTGGCCTGATGTGCGGGTAACCGAACTTGCACGGGGCCTCGGTGTCTGTGCGTTTTCCTGCAGTGAGAAGAGTTGGGGGGAGGGGGGGGGGGGGTTTGCACACTTTTTTTTAAATCCCAAAAGCAGGAGCGCAATTAGTGGGTGGAAACGCGTGGGGCTGGCTCTCCGGGGCTCATTTTTCAAGAGGGAGAGTCGGCGGGTACTTTCCCCCTTTGAAAGTCTGTGCAAAGCCCGCAGGTAGAAAGTACCCACAGATGATGAGGAAATTAACGCACCCCCCCCCCCCCAAATCAGGTACGAGAAGACGCCGCCAAGATATAAAACAAGTCTATGCATACATTTTCATGCATTTTGCCCTTGATTTTCAAAGGCATTTGTGTGTATAAAACCCAGATTTATGGGCTTTTCAAAGTTGCCTGGGGGGGGGGGGGAGGGGGGAGGTTGTGAATGAAAAGGTGCGCACAGAAGGAATTCCGCGCATAATTCTGCGCGTGCCGCAAAGACGCGGTCTGGGGGGGGGGATGGGGGCCAGGAAAGCCGTTTGCACGCATTGTTTGGATTTTCTGAAGTGTAAATGTACAAAGTTCACATTTACGCCGGATCGAGCGCCGCACTCAGGCGCGGGCCCTTCCTGCTCATTTTAATAGCGGGCGCCGCCCGCGAGTCTGCCTGGAAAGTTTGGGCTGAAGTCCACGTGTGCCCTTAGAAAACGTATCCCTCTCTGGGCAGGAACTGCTGCTTTGAGAAACTGTAATGGACTTGCAAAACTCCGTCCTGTTTGAGTGAAAAAAAGGCTGTGAGAAACCCTGGAAGATGGTGTCCTTCCATCCCCATACCCCACTGCAGTCTTGGCCCCAGAAGAAGGCTGGAGATTTTGAGGAAGCCGAAGTGTATTTGGGAAGGGAGTCCCCACTGCATCTCGGGGCCCACCCGGAAGAGAGAGAACATTTCAGGACCCCCATCCTGAGGGACCCTTTCACAGACAGAGGGGCATCTGGAGAATAACTTCCCAGCATGGATGTAAGCAGAAGGCACGGGGTGTGTGTGTGGTGCCAAATGATTAGTACTGAGGTTATATTGCAACACCCATCACTCGGGGGGGGAAGGGGGCGAATTCTGTGCACAAAAATGTAAAGTTCTGCAAAATTCTGCATAAATTATACACATCACAGTCTTTGACTCGTTTAAAACGTAACACAGAACGGACGCCAAACTTCCCGTAGGTAAAGAGCACGGGTTACTAGGTCAGATGCCTTCCCACGGATGCTCCTGTTCACGCCACCAATTCTTTCGCCCTCTTACCTTCAACATCGTCCTTAAAAAGCTCCTCAGTCCCAAACTTCAAAATGTCGTCCAGCTCCTGTTTGGTCATGGATCCAGACTTCGAGCCCAGTCCCGGGCGGACCACCAGGTGGGTGAGCATCATTTTCCTTTTCGCCACCTGCGTGATCCTCTCTTCCACCGACGCCCGCGTGACAAAGCGGTAGATCATCACTTTTTTATTCTGGCCAATGCGGTGAGCTCTGCTGAAGGCCTGGAGAAGAAAATTAAAAAAAAAAAAAGACAAGGGTCCACAAAGGGATCCTCTCTACAGGGACAAAAACCGGATCCTTGACGGGTTCTGAATGCCTTTTACCGGACTAACAAAATAATGTTGCAGAGATGTGTGCCGTGCGGGAGCCTTCCAGCGGCAAAGGCCGGCAACGCAGAGGTCTGAAACCCTACAAGACATAGCCCGGGATTCATCGTCCCACTATAAATAGAGCAGAACGATGGCCCGCGGGGGAAACAAAAAGGGGGCGGCGGGCGAAAGATTGCAGCCGGCCGCATCGCGGCGGTGCCTTTTCACCTGCTGTGGTTGTGGCCGGGCCGCACACGTTCGCCCCCTATAGCGCCACGGGAAAAAGGTGGTGTTATTTCCCGTGGTGCCGCCGGCGATAACGTGGAAAACCTTATCGTCTGCAGCGCTGCCGGGCCATAGCCCCGCCCAAAACCCCTCCCCTAATTGTAATAACACCGCTGTGATGCGGCCGGTATCGCGTGCAATAAGGCCCATGGCGTTTTGAAAAATGACCCCCTGAGTTTGCTATTTCACAGTTATTTGCTACCAATTACTTAGCGATAACTCGTTTTCTTTTTTCGTTTTAATCTTAAGAACATAAGAAATTGCCCTGCTGGGTCAGACCAAGGGTCCATCAAGCCCAGCATCCTGTTTCCAACAGAGGCCAAAACCAGGCCACAAGAACCTGGCAATTACCCAAACACCAAGAAGATCCCATGCTACTGATGCAATTAATAGCAGTGGCTATTCCCTAAGTAAATTTGATTAATAGCCGTTAATGGACTTCTCCTCCAAGAACTTATCCAAACCTTTTTTGAACCCAGCTACACTAACTGCACTAACCACTAATCTTTTTGTACTGAGGTGCTGCGGGCTTTCATGAACGAGGAGCCCAAGACTTCAGGGCCACGGAGACCCAGGTTGTGACCACCGGCAGCAAGGGAGGGCAAACTCGAGCCACAGAAGCCAGTACTAAGTAATCCAGCAAGCGGAAAGTTCCTGGCACAGGGGACCCGGATACAGTTACACAGGGCAGGGATTTTTCTGAAAAGGCTAACCCGGCACCAAACATCAGCGCTGCCCCCGAGAACGTGAATCTGCGCCCTGAAAAACGCTCCCCCCCCCCCCCCCCCCCCGCAGCGCCTCTCTGCACAGGCGCAAATTTTGTGCAGCTAACGAATTACCCAGACAAAAGTTATCCGGGGAGCAGGGGGAATTTTGAAACCTCAGGTTTTGTCCGGGTAACTCCAAAAAGTACCTGGACGAGCGCTTTGAATACGGACTTCACAGAACCGTGGAACGGGATGGCAGAAGAGGGTCCGTAAGGCCCCCCCCCCCCTGGCTGGTCCTGATGCAGTGCCAAAGGCCCCAGTTTATCCCTTGTTCTCCCCTCACTTTTTCACAACCAAGGCTCCTCTTTTGCTCATCCTGGGCTTTCCTGAATTTGTCTCTACCACCTTTCCCAGCACCCACCACCCTTTCTACTTCTGTTGGAGCCTCATTCCATGACCTCTTGGTCTAGGACTTGCTAATCTCTGAGAAAGGTTTGTTTCTTCTGCATTATTTAGACCTTCGAGGGATTTCAGCCTCGGGTGCTTAAGTCTCACAGCTTTTTGGTGCGGACGCCACGCAATTCTGGTAGGTTTTCCCCACCCTCCCCCCCCCAGCCTGCCTCCAGCCCGTCTATATCTTCGGATGTGCAGCCTTCAGGACCGGACATGATATCCTAGAAGAGGTCCCACTAATGCCCTGGTACAGAAGCATCATCACCTCCCTTCCTCCGACGGGTCTAACCTCTCTCCCAGTGCACCCCGGCATCCTTCTAGTTTGCCACCTCGAGGTCCTCAGACAGCAGGTAGAGATTTCTGGACAATCTGAGCCCCTCGTGCATCCAGACTCAGCAGCAGCTCAAAAAGGGACTGGCGGAGCTCTGGAGATTTTCATGGACTATGGCACCTCTAGGTTAAAGCACTTTTAAGCTTTAACCCGTATCCTCTATTGTATTTCTTAATTATTACCACCTTTACTTCCTTCCAGCTACATAAGCTTCCAAGTTCTTTCTCCTTGTTGAATGTAACTTGCCTTATTCACTTCTTTTGTTTAATTTTCTTTAGTTACGCTACAGTTATACCCTTGTTAAATGTAAACCGATCCGATATGGTTATTACTATGAAGGTCGGTATAAAAAAGTGTTAAATAAATAAATGTTCCTGCTTTGCAAATGCTGGCAATATTACAACTTACAGCACTCTCTCTGCGAGAGAATTCAAAATTACCTTTTTTTTTTTTTTTTTTACTTGCTAGGAAAGTGCACTGTTATTTATGGATCACAACTCAAAGCTGAAATGGCTTATCATAACATTACTTGACGATGCCAGGAAAGTATAACACAGGGGGATCTCTGAGGCGCTGGTAGGGATGGAAGAGCTGAGCGGTTAGTACGGATGGGCAGACTAGAGAGAGGCTGGATGGTCTTTTTTTTTTAATATATATATACCGTCACGTTTCTCTCTTTGAAATTCTTTTATTTTCCAAACCCTAATTTAGAGGACCATTTGTCAAAGGGATTTGCCTGAGTTTTCAGGGGGGGCATTCCCAGGGGGATGAGGGAGATTAGGAGAGGGTAAGTACTAAGGTTCGTGCAGCCAACCCGCAGGTGCACTCCTCTACTTTTGGAGCCACAGGCCTTGTCGTGCATTTTAACAGGGTAACCACCCACGCGGTGGACCCTGCACTTTATGTGGATTACTTTAAATTGCCCTCAAAAGTGTTACCAGCACAATTAAACATGGACCATGGTCGCAGTTAAAGATCCATAAGACCCATTTCATTCCCTCCTTCCCCATCCTGCTTCAGTATTGTAGACTCACTTGGTTTTTGGGGGTCACCCTCGCTTCCCGGTGGCCAATCATTTTTTTTTTTGTGGTTATCCCACGTTTTTTCTGAATTCCTACGTGGCCTGTGCCTCTCCCACCGTCCCACACTCCTGAACCGAACGCAACTGTGTTCATCCGTTAGGCAAGCAAGAAAAGTTCACCTGGATGTCGTTGTGGGGGTTCCAGTCGGAATCATAAATAATGACCGTGTCAGCTGTGGCCAGGTTAATTCCCAGCCCGCCGGCTCGAGTGGACAGAAGGAAGCAGAACTGCTGGGCGCCAGGAGCTGAAAGGCAAGAGACGGCATTAGAAACGGACAAGGCGGAGGACCTTGCGCACCCTCTCTCTCGGAAGAGCCTAGGGATTCAGGCTGCATATTGCAGCAGAGCTTCTCCACACGCCCCGGCAGCAGATCCCACAGCGCAAGCCGCAGACACGAAGTTAGTGTTGTCAGCAAGCTCCAAGGGGGAAACAGAAGGCTGAGCCAGGCCTGGTTTAGCCCTGCTGGACAGGAGATTTCAATGCGAATCTCTTGCAATGCAGATGAGTGGAGTGGGCCAATAACTTAGGGCAGACTGAGGGTTTGCATAAACAGGTCTCACTAATTGCACGGACACAGTTGACATGTCATGAAAAACTGGGGAAGATGTTCTTTCTGGGCTTTGTCATGTCACTTTCTGGATTATTATTATTATTTTATTTATTTATTTTTTTACTTCTGCCTGCTTTTCCTACATTAAATTTGTTGATTTGTCTTTATTAGCTTTACTGAAATCCACAAATCTGTAATACAGAGCAACAAAACAGTAATTGTGTAACCAATCAAATATATCACTAAACAGAAAAAGACACACGCAAAAAAAAAAAAAAAAAAAGAAATGAAATCTCCAAATAAAGTGCCATATCCCTAATTTCTAAGACAATCTGTGGAGTCGGCCTTTCAGGAGACATGAAGAATGCCATTAAAATCACAAGTTCAAGAAAGAATCTATATGCTTTTCGCTCACTGGCTCCAACTCTCAACAAATGGTACATGCTTGTTAAAAAAAAAAAATTTAATTAATAAAATGGCCAAGGTTTACAAGGCGCAAATTTCTGTATAATTTCAAAAATTTTGAAAATTAAAAATTAAAAAAAAAAAGGAAAAAAAGAACTTCATTCAATGACCACATAAACCTTGAAAATAACATTTAGTAAATGTTATTAATTTCAGCTCCCTAGGTCCATCTACAAAATTAAAGATTTTTAAAAAAATTAACATTTGGGAAAGGCCAGCTTACAAGTGTATAAATCAGGATATCACTCCTTACTATAATGTGTCAGATTTGCATGGCATATGGTGGTCAACTCCTGTCCTCGAAAGCCATCAACAGGCCTGGTTTTCAGGATATCCAGAACGAAAGAGATTTGTGCAAAATGGAGGCAGTGCATGCAAATCTCTCTCATCCATATTCATTGTGAATACCCTGAAAACCAGGCCTGTTGGTGGCTCTCGAGGTCAAGAGTTGGCCACCTCCGGCCTATGTGCATCTGATGCAATTAAACCAAGTTCTCAAGAAAGATCTCTCAACTGAATCCCAGGCTAAATTTTGCCTCTGTGTCATAAGGTGGCAGGAGATCATAGTTACTTCTCTCTTAATGGGAACCCTGAAAGTACAAATAGGACAAACAAGGACCCCCAAGATGATAAATCCCTGTAATTTCATACATCTGAGAAATAATTTCTGCCCAGTAAATCATAACAACTGGACACCTTACAGTATGCTATTTAATGAAAAATTCAAAGGTAAATGGAACCTTTTTAACAATCAGCAAGACGACTCCTCAAGGGCCACAGACTATGCCAAAGGAATGGGAATGCGTTGGGAATTGTAAGCTGAATTGGTTGGTGTGGATGGGCAAACTAGATAGGCCATAACGGTCCTTTTCTGCTTAGTTGAAACAGCTTGTTCACGGGGGGGGGAAATTAACAGAGTATCAATTTCAGAAAACAAAATATGAAATAGCAAAATATGCATGGAGAAGGAGGAGAGACCCACCTTCAGTACACCAGAAATATCAGTTAAAGTATAGATACAGATATGTTTACTAGTACCATTAAACCTGTCAATAGCCTCTTGCCGAAGTCCTCCTGTGATTCCACCATCGATCCTCTCATACTTATAGCCTTCGTATTCCAGAAAGTCTTCAAGTAAATCCAACATTTTCGTCATCTATGAAAATAAGAAGCACATCCTTTGGCGTCCAAGGGGAAAAAATGAGTAAGGCTATCAATCAGCTCCAACTCATGTAATAGTAGTGTGTGCGTCTAGCACAAGTTAGAGTCGGTCTGATTGAGCCAACAGTGGAAGCTTTGCCTAGAGGCACCACAGGCCATTGGGGTAGCCAAGCTCAAACCTGAATGAAGTGGCAAGACCACATCATAGCTCTAAGAATGCACTGAGTTACCTGCATGGAGTGACTTTTTCTTTTATTTAGCGCATGCCTTTTCATTGGTAGCTCAAGGCAACTTACATTCAGATACCTGTCTCCTAAGGGCTTGCAATCATAAAGGATAACGTTCACGTGTGGCCCCCATATACGCGTGTGGAGATAAGATCTACTCTAGTATTTTATAAACTGCGTACATCTGGGTCCACGCCAATTAGAAACATAGAAACATGATGGCAGAAAAACACCGTATGGCCCATCCAGTCTGCCCATCTGTCCAATTAATTTAGCATTATAATTCACATCACTTCCTTAGAGATCCCCTGTATTTATCCCATGCTTTCTTGAATTCAGATACTGTTTTTGTCTCCACAGCTTCCACTGAGAGGCTGTTCCACATATCTACCACCCTCTCTGTAAAGAAATATTTCCCAAAATTAGTCCTGAGTAACCCCTTTCGACCTCATCTCATGACCCCTCATTCTAGAGCCTCCTTTCCAGTGAAAAAGGCTCACCTCCTGTGCATGGAAACCTTTGAGATATTTGAATGTCTCTATCAAATCTCCCCTCTCTCGCCTTTCCTCTAGGGTGTACATGTTTAGATCTTTAAGTTTATCTCCATGTGCTCTAGAATGAAGACCACTGCCCATTTTAGCAGCCTCCCCCTCTGGACAGACTCCATCCTGTTTATATCCTTTTGAAGGTGCGATCTCCAGAATTGTACTCAGTAATCCAAGTGAGGTCTCACCAGGGACCTGTACAGGGGAATATCACCTCCCTTTTTCTGCTGACAATTCCTCTCCCTATGCAGCCAAGTATCTTTTTAGCTTTTACTGTTGCTTTATCCACCTGTTTGGCCACCTTAAGATAATCAGATACAATCACCCCCAGATCCCGTTCTTCCTTTGTGCTTAGAATACGTATATGTACATCCCTCACATATGCCCAAATGTTTCAGATCATGAAAATATTTGCAATGCATGGAAAGCATGTACTTTTCTCTACCTGTTTTATATACATATGTGCATATATTTTATGTGCAAAAAAAATAAAACTTGTATGCATAAAACTCTGATTTACATGCAGAAGTAGGTACATTTTAAAATATCCGCAATTACTTGAAATCAGTTTGCCGATTCCTCCACCAGTTCATCCAGTTCACCGAGACCCTCCTACTGCTTCACCCTGAACTCCCCCCAGTTCACCCAGACCTCCCACCCAAAAACAGATGACTCCGATATGAAATACGCTAGATAATTAACAGGTATAAAATTGCGCAAATAAGTTGTCTAATGTATTCACATAAATCTCTTATAAAGTATCAACTTCTGAATGCAACTCTTGGCCCCAGCCTGGAATGTCTTGAGATCTCTCCCCACCCTTTGTTTGCACAGGTTAACGTGCATGCAAAGCTGAAAATATGCGCATACTTTTGAAGTTTGTAAAACAGCATGTACGCGAGCACAACTACTTACATGCTTGACTCCCCTGAAAATTAATTTGTCAATTTGTATCTGAAGTGATTTGCCCAAGGTCACAAGTAGCATCAGTGAGATCTGAACCCCGACGTCCCTGCCTTGCAACCCCACTGCTCTAACCAGCAGGCTTCTCCTCGACTCCACCCATGAGCACGGGGGGATGTTTTGCACAACAGTTTACTAGTTTTGAGAGCTGTGTGGATTATTAGATAACTTGGTAATAAGACCTTGAAGGGGACTTGGGTGTTGGATTTAATATTGATCTTATAAGAATCAAAGCCTCAAATGGCCTACCAGCTGAGATGGCGAAAGCCAGTACTGCACTATATTTATGGGCCTGCTGGGGACAGATCTGGAGGGAGGCGATAGGAAATGGGCCGAAAGCTGAAGTAAAAACAATTGGGAAGGGTTGCGCATGGGAATTTGCGGGCTCACCTAAAAGTGGAAGTCCGCAACAGGGCAGACTGGATGGGGCCAGTTTGGCCTTTTTTCTCCTGTCATATTTGCCATGCAAAGAGAAGTAACGCAATATTCCATGTCAGGCAGTTTGTTATCTCACCTGAGAGAAGATCAAAACTCTGTGCCCGCCATCCTTGAGTTTCTTTAGCATCTTCTGTAGCAGCATCAATTTCCCGGAAGATCTGACCAATGAGCTGCCATCGTATGATCCATTTGGCAAGACCGGAGCCTCCTGAGACCCCGCCCCCCACCAGAAATTACAGAATGGTTACTGATAATGTCTTCTGTCTGTTCAAAGAACCCTTCCCTTTGAAGCCTTCAAGGAAGAGTCCATATTGGCCTATAAAACAATTAGACAGGTGCGACTCCGCCAAAGGGCCGACACAGTTCTAGAAAGTACTTAAGTACCTACTGGGTCTGCAAAGCATCCATGAAAAGAAAGCAGACTGGGTGACGCTCTCTCATGAAGTCATGTGCACACTGTAGGTTTGAGGCTCATTTTCAAGCAGCTCGCATAGGCTTAAGACTCATGGGTGCTTTTTTTTTTTTTTACCCACACACTTCAGCCAGGATTTCAACAGCGAACTCATGTGCATCAATCTGCTTCAGAAATTTGCAGGCATGCACAGAACCACTTGTGTCACACATGCACGGGTGCAACTTCATGTGCACGGATTTACGTGCATGCTTTAAAAAATGAAAAGCAGAATCAGGGACCTCAGTTTTCAGGGTTTTGTTTTGGTTTTTTTTACCAAGAATTTATTAGCTTTTATAACCAACAAACATAGGGGGAAAATGACTTTTCTCCTACTCCCCCCACTTCTCCCATTTTCATTCATTATAACAAACATTGATAAAATTCCAGGGGAAAATAAAATAAAAACTGAATACAAAGGTCCCAAAGTATAATGCACATAAATCCCAATCCTTCCCACCCCCCCCCCCCCCCCCTCTGCTCTCCAGAACACCTTTTTAGTGTGCGTGTAAAGGTCGGTAGGAAATCATCTTCTGTGCATGCTTTTACTCACAAACCCACCAGGGCTAGTTTCAAAGAGTCCCCTTATCAAATAAAACCAGTTTTTAATGCACATAAGTACCTTTGAAAATTCCCCCCTTTATTAATTCAACTTTTAGACCTCAGGATAAGCCTTATGCAGCAAAATGGACAATACAATATAGGAATAGTTTATTTCACTTCCTGGGAGTACTAAAACAATTCTACTGCTGATCTCAATGAAGGAGAGACAAGTAGACAGAAACAGATGAACGGAAAATCAGATGTCGGTTCTTCTGTCACAGGGGGAAGAAAGAGCCAGCTGGATGTTAAGAGTTTACAATTCTGCACTGTCAAGCATGAGGTGAAAATGATGTTCCTTCTTCAGGATGGAACTGCTCAAGCAAATTGGTTCTTTTGGTGACTCTTAGTGGCCAACCAAAGAACAGTAGACGATGAAGCTTTGAGGAGTCTCTTGGCTACAGGAGGTTTATAACTTGTGTGGTCCTATAACTCAGCATCAAGCTGAGATGATTCTAGAATTATCCCTTGCATGCATAATGATGTGGCTCGGTTTCTCTTAGGGAAGTTACAACTACATCTCCCTGCACGCAATGGGGTAAAACCAAGCTGTCACCCTTAACATGGAGTTATACGTTCACACTCTTCATGGCATCACTGATCCTATTTGGAGGAGGGGATACATGGGAGAGAACGGGTAAAAGCTGAAACACACTAATCATGCCCTATGATTTCATTCATTCATCTCTCATATTTTGCATAATTTTCAATAAAATACGAAAGCTCGCCTCCTGATTAGAGTAACTAAGGTTACATTACAATATACTGTATATGTAGATGCAATAAAGAAACCTACCACAGCAGCAACAGGAAAAAGATAAGGGTGATTGCAGCACTTCTTCAGGTCCATCATGATGTTGAGCAGTGACACCTGGTTCCCACCTCCTTTCGAGTTCAAAGCTTCAAAATTCCTAGTCAGTATAAACTTGTAGTACTTCCTAAATCAAAGTTAAACAGAGAGGCAGCATGGTTTAATGTGGTCAGCCATTGGTAATTAATGATCTGCTTGACCTCAGCATGTACAGTATGCTCGGAGGAGACACAGTCAAAGTCTTTTGTCCTCAGAGGTTATTAAACCCTTTGAAGTGATCTAGAGAAATTTTCATATTTTGGGAGTAGCATGCTGGGAATTATCAGTTTTCTCTTATTAGAGGCTGTACAAAGATTCAGAACACAGCCCAGCAGCACAGCATGTTCAATCCAATTTAAGAGGGCAGTTTTCAAAACAATTTAACTGGGTAACTAACTTGGCCTGTCTGAATAATGTACGTGTGAGCTTCTGCATTGCGTGCACTTTTAGTCAGGTTTAAAATAAGAGGCATGATATTCCAAAGTATACACGCTAGTTTACACTTCCACTCCCTCCCCACCTCAGCCGCCCAGACAAATAGCAGCTGCAATGTACATGAGCGCTTTTAGCACATACATATTTTATGCTAATTTGCAAAAAGAAACAAGTGCACAGGGTAAAAGTAGCCACATATTTTGCAACTATGCAGACATGGTTAAATGGAACAAAGTCAGCATGGCTTTACCCAAGGCAAGTCTTTCCTCATAAATCTGCTTCACTTTTTTGAAGGAGTTAATAAACATGTGGATAAAGGTGAACCGGTAGATGTAATGTATTTGGATTTTCAGAAGGCGTTTGACAAAGTTCCTCATGAGAGGCTTCTAGGAAAAGTAACAAGTCATGGAATAGATGGCGATGTCCTTTTGTGGATTACAAACTGAATAAAAGACAGGAAACAGAGAGTAGGATTAAATGGACAATTTTCTCAGTGGAAGGGAGTGGGCAGTGGAGTGCTTCAGGGATCTGTATTAGGACCTTTACTTTTCAATATATTTATAAATGATCTGAAAAGAAATACGATGAGTGAGGTAATCAGATTTGCAGATGATACAAAATTGTTCAGAGTAGTTAAATCACAAGCAGATTGTGATAAATTGCAGGAAGACCTTGTGAGACTGGAAAATTGGGCATCGAAATAGCAGATGAAATTTAATGTGGATAAGTGCAAGGTGATGCATATAGGGAAAAATAACCCATGCTATAATTACACAATGTTAGGTTTCATGTTAAGAGTTACCACCCCAGAAAGAGATCTAAGCGTCATAGTGGATAACACATTGAAATTGTCGGTACAGTGTGCTGCGACAGTCAAAAAAGCCAACAGAATGTTGGGAATTATTAGAAAGGGAATGGTGAATAAAACGGAAAATATCATAATGCCTCTGTATCGCTCCATGGTGAGACCGCACCTTGAATATTGTGACAATTCTAGTCGCCGCATCTCAAAAAAGATATAGTTGCGATGGAGAAGGTACAGAGAAGGGCGACAAAAAAAAAAAAAAGGGAAAGGAACAGCTCCCCTATGAGGAAAGACTAAAGAGGTTAGGACTTTTCAGCTTGGAGAAGAGACGGCTGAGGGAGGATATGATAGAGGTGTTTAAAAACATGAGAGGTCTAGAACAGGTAAATGTGAATCTGTTATTTACTCTTTCGGATAATAGAAGGACTAGGGGGCATTCTATGAAGTTTGCATGTGGCACATTAAAAACTAATCGGAGAAAGTTCTTTTTCACTCAACGCACAATTAAACTCTGGAATTTGTTGCCAAAGGATGTGGTTAGTGCAGTTAGTGTAGCTGTGTTTAAAAAAGGATTGGATAAGTTTTGGAGAAGTCCATTACATCTGCTATTAATTAAGTTGAATTAGAAAATAGCCACTGCTATTACTAGCAACGGTAACATGGAATAGACTTAGTTTTTGGGTACTTGCCAGGTTCTTATGACCTGGATTGGCCACTGTTGGAAACAGGATGCTGGGCTTGATGGACCCTTGGTCTGACCCAGTATGGCATGTTCTTATGTTGCTGAAAATCGCCCTCCCCTTCCCTGGGAATGGCTGTGTTGAAGCCCTCCGATGATAATTCTCAAAATAAAGTTGAAAAGACGACTAGACTCATTTTCAAAAGCTCAAGCGCTATAACATCTTTGGATGAGTTTTACAGTGGTATGATTAAAAGTGTTTTAGAAACATAAAAAAAGAAAAGAGTCGACAGTGGGCCACAAGTGGTTCAGTGGGCCACAAGTGGTTCAGCTCCAATCAGTCAGACGCTCTCTTTGCTTTTATAAAATGCTTTGAACAAGGGCCTCCCCTTCAGGTTATCAGCGGATATGGCTGATAAAAACAACTGAAGACCCACCGGTCTCATCAGTTAAGATGCAAGAGAGCCATGAATTTGCAGGGTATCTGCGAAGTCTTTTCACTTTTCCATGGCAGCTTTGCATGCCGAGCTTTAGAGTTTATCTAGATTTCAAAGCACGCTAGAGAATATCACGGATCAAAATGCTTGTGTCCATATCGTTCCCAGGAGGAACAGCGTATTTTATAGATTATAAACAGCTTTGATGGGGCCATCAAAACAATAACACAAACATGTATTTTTTTGGTAGGCCCAATAAACGATATCGCATCCTCCAACATTACCCTAGAGAACCTTGACCAAAGATTGCACGTTAATTCCGAGTCTAGCATCTTGACCTGCTTTGTTATTTACTCCTGCTACTATAATGTTAGACCTGGTGAGAAACAAACCAAAGGGCATGAGGTAGCCAAGCTACTACCTACTTTTGCATCTGACTGAGCTCCACTCGAACGATGAGCTCGGTCTTGGCAGGCATGTTCTTGAAGACATCGGCCTTCAACCGCCTCAGCATGTGGGGCCCCAGCAGGTCGTGCAGCTTCTTAATCTGGTCTTCCTTCGAAATGTCTGCAAACTCCTCTAGGAACCCATCCAGGTTGCTGCAAAAAAAAGTGAATTCCATGATGAGCCAGAAGGCCCGGAGAGGCAGCAGGCGCTCAACCAGTCAAGGGGCGCGAAAAGGAAGCTCAGTGTCTACGGATTCTCTCCCCTGGGTAGAGAATCCATCTAATAACACACAGAACAGCATCATCTGAGAATGCAGCCTGCTCAGGTATTATGTTAGCACACTCTTAACGGAACATTAATGCACTTTGAGAAACATCCTGTTCTGAAAGACGTGTTACCAATACAAATGAGATGTTTCAGACCCAAAGGCAGAAGCACTATGTTTCAGCCTATAAATGCTTTCTGTGCATATTTTATGAAATTACGTGCAAGTAGCTGCATGCAAAGGGAATATGGAATGGATGCTTATTATATTGGGGTTTTTTTTGTTTTTTTAATTCTTATTGATCATGGGTGAGTAGAGAATGATCATTCCCGAGTGGCAGAACCCCAAAATTAGATATAGAAACATTTCAACCAGTGAGCATATAGCCTAATATGCATTTAACAAACAAACATTGTGTGCTGTCTATGCACATTTGTTAAAGCACATTCATTAAAGAGAGGTTACCCGGGCTCCCAGTGTAGCTGTTATGATTTCACTGAATGTCACCATACTTTTGTGATCAGCAGATAAATGGATAGAGGACTAGGGGAGTTAGCTTGCTTGAAGCAGGAAGTATTAAAGCTGCTTAAATGTCAACCCAGCCCTTTTCAAATGCATTAAAAAATTAACCATAACCAGCATCAGAGGTCATCTACAACTCAGAGGCTTCTGGAGAGAATTTGTTCTTCATCAGACAAGGTGAAGTCCCACTCGGATGAATTTTGCAGCCATTTTTTCATCTGTACTATAAAAGCCTTATGTATTATACAATGCTAAGGACTCATGGGATGTATCTTGCAGCACAGACTGCCAAAACCTTCCTGTCCAATCTCAACTAATTTCTAATTGTAGAGCAGGGACCAGATTTAATCCCAAATGTCATCCATCCCTACTATCCAATAACATCCTTATAGAAGAGCATTCATTAGTCACGATATACCATGTGCCTTAAAGACTCCCTGTATGCGTGCTGCACCCATGGATCTTTCTGTAGGTTATACATTGTGGTTGCTGTGCGAGGTCACATTAATATGTAGAATTACAGGTCAACAAAGATGCTGTAGATGTTACTTTTTTATTGAGCTAACAATATATTGAGCCTATCGTTGGAAAGCTTTGCTCCCTTCATTAGGTCAGTGAGATGAAAGGAAAATAGCTCTAACTAGCCTTGAGTTAGCCCAGAGGATAATTTTCTAACAGGGGCTAAGGGTAAAGTATTTCCAAAATAAATGCATGCGCATTAGTTAGGTGTGACAATTCCGGGGAGAGTGCCCTGGCACATCCCCCAAACTCCCTCGCACCAATGAGTAATCTTTCTTTTGAAAAATAAAAGTAAAAAAAATGTGTAAGTCCCAACTCCGTCCCCCCGGAACTCCTCTCCCCAGTGTACACTAAAGTATCCACAAAACTGGGTTATGCGCGCTCTTCAGAGCACACCGAGTCCCAAGCTACTTTCAGATCGGTTATTCGCCGCGTTTTAAGAGAGTGAATGGCTTGGAAAATTCATTCCCCCGGAACCTGTTGGTTAACTCCTTACTTCTATAGGTCATAATCCTTCTGCAGGACAGGGAACAGTAATCCAATCAAGAAAAGGCATTCCTTAATTCTGCACGCAATGTTTAGATCCTTTGTACCCCGCAGAGGTAATTACATAGGCCATCACATCACCATCAGGTTTTCTGAGGGATAAGAATATGGACTTACTTAAACCTCTCAGGCGTCAGGAAATTGAGAAGATGAAAGAGCTCTTCCAAGTTGTTCTGCAGTGGTGTTCCGGTTAGCAGCAGCTTATAGTCGATCTTATAGCTATTCAATACCCTAAAGAACTTATAAAAGGAAGTCATGTGCCAGCAGTCTTGACAAGGCGACAACAACAATTCATTTCAATTATCCACACGCCGCTGCACTGGAGCGGAGTCTCCCCTGCCGGTGGGGATTCCTCTCAGCCTGGCCCAATTACATATAATTCAAGTCTTCAACACTTTGGCAAGAATGCAAGCAGTTTTGGCACCAAGAAAAGGCTCATAATAATGACCACTCAAGAAAGCTCATTCAATTCCAGTTTCCCTACAATACCCTCTCAGAACTTATTCAATAACTATTTTTTTTTCCATACATATAGGATGGGGTAAAAGTCCTTCTTGAAAAAGGCCCATTAATTAGTGATTCACACTAAACCTATTGGTCCAAATGTACTTTACCAAGGTTTTTTGCCTTGGTTAACCTGAGTATTTACCAAGCTGAGAATTACCCCTCTCAATGTCGGTAGGAGGAAGTGCTGGCTTTCCCAACAAGTCAATCTTTAGTGCTGGGCACTGCCATGTGGCAGATGTTCGAGAGCCAAGATTGACTCTTGCAGATGCAGCATTCACAGTCCCTGAGGGGGGGGTGGGGAGAGTGCGGAGAGAGGGGTCCCCCAGTCATTGCTCAACAGCGGCACCTTTTCACCTACTGGTCAGAATCAGGTTGCACGCCAACTAGAGCCCAGGGGCTAGGTATGTGGTTTACAAAATAGGAAGCAACCTTTTAGGTATTTGCACCATAACCCAATACAGACTGCTTCCAATTAAGTTGAAAGCCCAAAAGAGCAGGAGGAAAATGTTGAGCAAGCAAATACATACATATTACATATTTATATTTTTCAGCTACTTTGTTGATTTCCTCTTAACCCATTTTATGTTTGGCGGACTAACACATTGCCCCCTTTCTTGTATCGGACCAAGGAATTATCTGAACTACAGTATTTGGATGTCATGATAACCAGTTCTAAAATCAAGCTTGCTCACTCGTTTGTTGAAGGACATTGAACCCAGCACCGAAAAATATGAGAAACTTTGCTGACAGGTGACCACTCACTGGCGCTTCTGAAGAACACCTACTTTTGACTGGTTGTTCTTCAGCCTGTGCGCCTCATCCACCACAAGGCACGCCCACTCTATGGACCCCAGGATGGCCTGGTCGATGGTGATGAGTTCATAGGACGTCAGCAGGACATGGAATTTTATCTGAGCTTCTTTCTGAATTGCAATAAAAAAAATAAAATCAGAATCTCAGCACATTTGACCAAGGCAATATCAAAGTCTATTTTTGGTACCTGATGAAGGCACCGAGACACAGTTTGTGTCAGGCTCAACCTCTTGGTTAAGCGAACTGAATTAATGAATTGAACTGCAGTGTTTAAGTTCACAGTGCTGATCTTCATTTGATTAAGATAAGTGTGGCATTTCTCCTTTGGATTTCAGTGCAATATAAAAACCATTTACAAAGAAAATTGGGGAGACCATTGATTAAAGTTAAGATCCAGTTTTGACGCGTTAGTGACATGAAGTAGTCCCAGTGAATTGGTGTTTTTTGAGCTCTATTATATGATGGTCTTCCACGGATATATATAAAATAGTAGTTCTGGGGTACTTTTTGGGATGTTTATTTTATGTCAGACTAGCAGCCTTGACGGGGTGGAAGGAACACTGTGCTCTGGCACTTGGCTCTGAATTATACATGCCCAAGGAGAAGCAGAAGAAAAATGTGGTAAACCTTAAGCTGTCTGGACCACCGTGAGGGCCTCGCTAAGTGCTTCCCTGCAGCCCAGGAGCATAAATCAAGTTAGCAGCTCGTCAATACACATCTTAATATTAAAATGAAACAAAGGTGGGGGGGGGGGCTGTATAGGCCGGAAAGGATTTCAGGTAAACTACACATGTGATAAAAACAGTCCCCTTTGAGATGATCAATGGCTCTGGATCTAACAGCAGGTCATACCCTTCAACTGCACTGTCAGGCATAGAAACTAATGCAAGATCTATGGAAAGCAGCCACGCGGCGTGCAAGCGAGAATGCTTTCCCTGAATTAGTTTTTTTTTCCTTCTGAACTTGTCTCTGTGACTCCTTACTTTCATCCTGAAGACCTTCTTCCCGCTCCGGATGGCGTTGTCCTCGAAAGAGAACTCGTTCTCTCTGATGACTGCCCTGCTTTCCTTGTCTCCGGTGTAGGTGACGACGTAAAAATCCGGGGCCCACATCTCAAACTCCCGCTCCCAGTTGATGATGGTGGACAAGGGGGCACTGACCAGATAGGGCCCCTTCGAGTGACCCTGTTCAGGAAGAGAAGTCAGGAGCAGGGACTGTAGAAAGCCACTTACACTGGGACACACTGAAATCAGACAAGCTGCTCGTAGTGGACACAAATCAGTTAGCCAGAACTATGCGCCTGTAACAGTTGTTCATAGCTATTTGGTAATTCGGACTTTGGTGACCGTTCATAATTGGCAGCGCGCAAACAGCATCCTAGATTGCAGGTTGTATTGCATTGGGGGGGGGATGGGGGGGGCTTGTGCTCCTGTAACCCAACGCTGGAAATCAGTTAGGATTTCTGAATGAGCATGCCTCGGCCTTCTGAAGGATAGTTTAAAGGTCACCGGGTGCGGAGAATACCAGCGGGGTTTTTAAGGGTGAGAAATGGGAGCGCTCTGCAGGACGCCAAAGCAATGCAGAAAAACAATTTACTCACAAGTGTGCCTACACACACACACCACACACACACACACACACACACACACACACACGGAGCAATGACAAGATGTTATTAAAACTTCAGTTTACTGAAGCATACGTTTTTAAGCTTAGGTCTTTTTTTAGATCACTTTCTGGTGTGGTACTTGTGAAGAATTTTAAAATGACTGCAAAACTGGGACCTAACCTTCTGATGTCACTGCAGGAATGCAACTCCTTGCAAGGTTCTACAGTGATGTCACCGCAAAAAATGCAGTTCCTTATATAGACCTGCAGTGATGTCACTTCAGGAACTGCCTGCACGCAACGACAGGAGAAGGCCAAGTCCCACTGATGCAGTAGCCCATTAAGAAATATTAAGAACTTATTTTAAAGCAGATGCTGTTGTCAAAATCACAGCCTCCTATGGTAAGTGACTGCAGGTTATTCTTTAAAAAAACATTCTGGTGGCAGGTCTCCTTGAAAGGCAGTTAACTGTGGTTTAATTTTGTCCTTAGTACACAATCATCAAATCCATTTTTTTTAAATTTAAACCACATGCACCCACGGATTGTCGTATGCTGAACCGGCAGCATAAAAGGAGCCTGAATAAAGCGTCCCGAGTGCATCCGTCCATCCACTGACAGCTGTTCCAGGACACCAGCGCTTTCTCATGCAATAAGCCACAGGAAACAGCTGGTTTCCCCCATGCAACGGACGAAGTTTAAAAGAACAATTTTTTTTTTATGAAGCAGACATTGTTTCAACCACAGTGAACCTCACTATACGCTTAACACAAACCTCTCAAGGTGCGCTGCAGGGTTTTATCCGTCCAAAAATAAATCAGAGCTAAGAGAGAGGCTTCAATAATGCCTTACCGACTCCGGCTAGAACTGCAGAGTTTTTTTTTTAATGTCCATGATAAAACAGGGCTGAAAAGAACAATTAGTGCTAGAACGAGCTACGTGGTGAGGCACATCCTGGATTCGCCCTCTGCTCCGTGTCGTTTTCACAAGCTTTCTGCCGAAATAAGGATTCTGACTGCTACCCACCTCACATTCAGAAGTACTGAAAGGAAAGCCTTAGTGCAGCTGTCGAAAGGGAATCCTTTTACAATTATGTCTCTCGACGGTGTTCGATGGTGAAAGTGCCAGGTTGTACTCGTGCAACGCATGCTTGGCAGCATTAAGGTGACCCCCATCGGCCAATCAGTTTCTAGCCCCCAGCCCCTTCAGTAGCCAAGACTATATTGGCACATGTTTCCCGTTTTTATTTAATGTATGGATTTTATTGTAAACTGTCTTGCACTCCCGACTAGGCGGTATATAAATTATTTTAAATAAATACGTTTGCAAGGAGACTTTGATTGGAGCAGAAACCGTAGCTGGTGAAGACAGAAACCTTTGCAACGACTGCTGGAAAAAAAGTCTGCGAGGACCCAAGTTTCCTTTGAAGGCTCCACAGCAATAAATTAGCCCTCATCATCTCTAAAACCGAAATCATTATCTTATCACGCCACCCAGTAGATAACACACCCAACAATTTCTCTTTTGATTCCCATTTAATCACCATCCTCGCAAAGTATAAGAAATCTGGGAGTCACAACTGACTCTGTGCTCTCCATGCACAACCATATAAGAACCATTATCAACTGCTCCTTCTACAAAACGTAGACTACTGCAACTCCCTCCTGACAGGTCTACCTTTATATGCAACACGTCCTCTACAGATCATACGAAACTTGGCAGGAAGACTCCTTACTAGTACTCCCATGCATGATCACATCTCTCCTGTCCTCAAATCCTTGCACTGGCTCCCAATCTCTTTCCATTTACAATATAAGCTTGCCAAGATCATACACTCCTCGATTCACAATTTACGACTCCCCCTGGATTTCCTCTATAATAAAAATCCACACCCCTCCCCAGCACTTCAGATCGTCTAATCTAATGCTATTAGATGTCCCATCTCCAAAGTTCGCCCACCTTGAGGAAACTAGAGAATGCACCTCCTTCTCCACAGGACCTCTCCCTTTGGAACAGCCTACCTAAAGAATTAAGATGTCTCCGAACTGGAACATTCTTTAAAAAAGCCCTTAGAACTTTCCTCTTCAAAAAAGCGTTCCCAAACTTAAATGATAATAAACTAACCCCAACATCTCCACCCTCAGAAGGTGCCACTTAGGGGCCAGAAGTGAAGACAGAACTCAACTATCTTGATAGAATGAACTCCCCTTTCTGTGAATTTTATTCTCTCCCCCCCCCCCCCCCTTTTGGATAATCTATGTACTGTTATGAAGAGTTATGTTATTCCCTTCCCTCTTGGTTGATCTATGTATTGTCATGTTTCTCTTATTCTTTCAATTGTGTATGTTCATATTGTTCCCCGCTCTGAACATAGGAAGGGCAGGAAATAAATAAATAAATAAATAAATACATACATAGTGCGGTTGACACGTTACTCCACCTTTGATATATTGAACTAAAGGTCCACAAACCATCTATATTTGATGCCTTTTCACCAGACTAATTAGTGTGGCCGCCATGTTAGTCCATTTGAAAATGTAGAAATAAGGGTCAATCGAGCTTTTATTGGCGGGTCCTTGAGGGTCTTAAGTTGGTCACTCAATGAACACTGAATATTCATGAGATGCATTTGCATGCACCACCTCCATTGTATGCAAATACATTTTATGCATATTCACCATCGGTATCCTGAAAAATCTGACCAGCTTGTGGCACTTGACGACTGCAGTTGCCCACCCCTGGACTAACTCAGCACAACTGTGAGTAGATCTCAAAAGATAGTCACAGACACATCGAACTAGTCCAATATAAAGTTGTCATCTACAAACGCTCCTACAGTACAACTCTTGAAGGCTGGTCAGAAACATTATAAGCTAGCCCAGTGAAAAGCTGTTAGCATGGCCGAGAAAGTACAACAGAATCTTCACAGAGATCAAATTAAATGACTGCAGAAAATCATTAACTATTGGTCTTTTGCTACTGGCCACCTGGAATGCTTGACATGGAGGAAAATCTATTATGCATGGAGATTAGTTAAGCAGCTGAGAGAAGGGAAGGGAGAGGTAGTAATTATGGCCGACTTTAATCACAGAGATATTGATTGGGAAAATGGAGCTGGTAGAAATTTCAAGGAAAGAATTCTCAGTGGTCTCTCAGAAGGAGCGTTTTAAGTGCACGGGGCGAGAGAGACAAGACAAGACAATGCAAGTGGGAAACCAGCAAGAATCAGTGATCACTATTCAACTGAATTTGAACTTAATAGAAAAGGAGACAGGAGGAATGCTACAGGCAAATGGCAGGTACTAGCTATAGACCTGTTATGATACTTGGATGACGAGGATTGAAAGAAGGCATCTTTTTGTCCTTATTAAAGAGGCATTTTATTTATTTTAAAATATTCATTAGTCGCCTATCCACCATTTTGAGTATTCGCATTAAGGAAATTTGGGCGTAAAATTAAACATTCACTAATGGTGCAGAAAAGGCTGAATCTTTCCATCAGTTAGAGACAGGACAGACTTTGTAGATTATCAAGTGTAATAAACTTCCCTTTCAGAAAACTACTCATCCCACCTCGCCTAACGTCTCTGCAGATGGACTGCTTCTTTTCGCCATCCCGTCATCCTAAATAGACGATTCATTTTGCAATTGAAACATTCTGTTCTTTTTATTTTTAATGGAAAGCTTAATTCTTCCAATCTGCAAAGGATCAAATGGTTGCTGCGTCTCCAGTGAGCATTGGTGGGGGGGGGGGGGGGGGGCAGGCTGTTTAACGATTGCCCTCTCAAACTGGAATTTAGGGTTGATAGGGATGGGGGGGGGAAGAAAAAGAAGTTTTCATTGCATTTAAGTTTAGTTTATTAAAATGTATTAAAATTAAAAATTAAATTAAAATTAAATTAAAGTTTATTAAAATATATTATCGTACTCGTTGCAACATGCGAGTTGGAGGAGGATCACAAGATTCAGAAAACCTACATAAAATAATATATATAGAAAATAAACAGGACACACATATACATAGCTGTCGAGAACCGAACCTTGTACAGGAAATCATATTACAACAGCCAGGAATTATCATCATCAATATGCCAGCCTTACCAGCGACGTCAAGGCACAAAAAAACATCCACACACAAGGGAATTATTCAAGGGACGAGTCCCAGGGCCTCAGCATTCTGAAGGATATTTTAAAGGTCACTGGATGCGACGGACATTAGCATTATTTTTATGGGTGTGAAATGGGAGCACCCTGGAGGAAGCCAAATCAACGCAGACGGACAGTATTCCCATATGCGCATGCACGCGCGAGCATACACATAAAACATCAAGTTAAAGAAACGTACGTTAAAACTCACACAATTTAGGTATTGCTTGTACGTACCCTGCCTCGTACTGGCAAGAAATAATTTTAAAATAAAATTAAATAAATAATTCACAGTCTAACTGGGGAGCGTGTTTACGGTATCACGGCGGCTCTTCTGGAGCGGGATATGGACAGAAACACAGCACAGGCTGCAAGAAACTCACCTCTTTGTACAAGGAGTAGAGATACACGATGGTCTGGACGGTTTTCCCCAGCCCCATTTCGTCTGCAAGAATAGTATCTGTTCCCTGGGCCCAGGAAAACCGCAGCCAGTTTAGGCCTTCTAGCTGGTAAGGGTGCAAAGTGCCTCCAGTTGCATCAATGTACCACGGCTGTTTGTCAAACTTAACAGTAGGCTGAAAGGAGAAAAGCAGACGTCAGAGCCTGGACGATGGCCTTTCCGCAGCACATAGTGACGTAAAAATGATGGCAGAAAAAGACAAATGGCCTATCCAGTCTGCCCAGTAAGGTATTTTGGGATTGTAACTGCTACTCTGTGCAGGTTACCACCATCCTAGGGATCCTTTGTGTTTATCCCATGCCTTTCAAACGTAACTGGGGTTTTTTTTTGGCTCCACTACCTCCACTGGGATGGCATTCCAGGTATCCACAACTCAAATACAATAATAGTAGAAAGAAAATAACACAATCTACAAGACTAAAAAATATAACATCCTTATAGAAGTGCATTCATTAGTCATGATATACCATGTGCCTTAAAGACTCCCTGTATGTGTGCTGCGCCCATGGATTTTTCGGTAGGTTATGCATTGTGGTTGCTGTGCGAGGACACGTTAAATATGTAGAATTAAGGGTCAACAATGAAGCTGTAGGTGATACATTTTTATTGAGCTAACAATACATTGAGCTATGCTCCCTTCATTAGCTCAGTGAGATGAAAGGAAAATAGCTCTAACTAGTCTTGAGTTAGCCCACAATGGAAAGCGATTAATACACTTCATAAATAAATAAATGTAATATAATCATCGGTCAAATGTGTACAAATATGTCTCCCTTGTTTTTTGAAAAAATGTTTAAGGGTAATGTTGTGAAATCTTCAAAACTCTGCGTCAGGGGTAGCGGGAAGTACTCAGGTCAATATTCAAAGCCGGCCGTTCAAGTAACCTAACTTATCTAAGTTCCAACGAATATTCAGTGGCACGGCGAAGCCTCTGAATATGCGCGTGTATGTGCGCACTTCACCGGATAAGTCTACCTGGCTAGGCTTAGAGCTGCTCTATGGGGCGTTTAAACTCAGATGTACACTTATATGCCTAGCTCTGAATGTCAGTAGTTATACGCCTAATTCGCTCCACCCCGGATCCGCTCAATGCATGTCCACTTTTTTTGTGTGTACATTTTAGCCTTATAAGGGACTTGTACAGCTAAGCAGCGGCCGCAGAACATGGGCGCATATTTGGTTAAATAGCGCTGAATGCACTTTGATGATTGACTTCATTACATTCAGTTCAGCAGAGGCCGTCCAGGGGCCTGACACAAGAAAGGTTCTAGACGTAATTGCACGATGGAATATTTTTATAAGGACTGCCGAGCTGAATGCATTATATCCAGCTGTCCCTGTTGAAGATTTTGAAACACTGCCAGTTGTCAGTGCTGTTGAATCTAAGGGAGTCCAATTAAACGTCCTGAAAGATTTTGGGGGTCATTTACTAAATGTGGGGGGCGTCAAGACAGGAAGGGGAGGAGTTGGGGCGGCACCGGGATGGACGGCGCTGACGGCGAAACGGTAAGCTTCCGTATCGCTTCCTGTTTCGCGCCGAATAACTACACCTTTCATGGTGTAGTTATTCGGCACGATGCCGGCAGCGATCGTACCGTGGAGGTGCGATCGCTGCCGGCTATCGCAGGACCGCCCCCCCCCCCCCCCCCCGTTTCGCCTCCCCTGTACCACGGGATTCAGAGAGCCCGGCGGTGTTAGAAAATCCAGGCCTTTATTTGCAACTTAAAACATTTTTTCAAAAAATAAGGGACACATATGAAGGCATGTGACTGATGATTCTACTTCAAAACATCATGTAAATGCGATGTTTTTATACATTGCAAAATTAGGCGTTATATGATGGTCGCTTTCTAGAACTTGAGAATTTTCCTCAGCAATTTGCATTTTGTGTGGGATTTATTGATTTTCATTTACACCTTTGTCGCCAGCCTCGCCACTTACATCAACGATGGGGGTCGATGGCGGCTTCTCCAGTTTTTCCTCGCCGAGTTTTCCCCCTCTCTTGCTCAGACACTTTGAGGCTCTCCCATCCTCTCCCAACATCAGCTCTCTGAAAGGCACAATGGAGACTCCCAGAATCATCCAGAAATGGCCTCCTTACAAACAGAGAGCGGCATCAAAATGGACTTTCACCTGCGCTACCCGACAGGTTAAATACAGGTTTTACAAAACCTTGAAATGAAACTTTTGCATGAATGCTGCCTATGCACAAAGGGAGTAACTATGAACTGACCAGCATTTTTTTTTTTTTTTTAATAACAGATGTGCAAAATTATTTTACAATGAAAATAAGCAGTTCTACAGTGCTTTACACAGACACCACCACCATTTATCAATGAAAACCTAGCAACATTCATGACCTGGTAATGACCTTGCTAGTTTATTATATCTTCTTCCTTACAAACCCCCCCCCCCCCCCCCCAAGTCATACCTGTGGTTCCAGTAAGCCTGCTTCAAGTTTTCATAGTCAGGAATGTGGATGTCATCAATCTCCCATGTGCACTGATCATATGACAGATCCTTCCACTTGATCAGGTAGTGGACATCTCCCTTTTTATCAAAGCTGCAACACAGAGCATTGGAAAGGGAGATGTCAACAACACAGGCAGCAACAGCCGATTTGGCCACAAAATGCACTCTGGTTTAAGAACTTGTGACGGGACGACAGAGATCACGTGTTCCTGAAACCCCATTGTGCCATAATCCATACGCTAGGATCCAGCCATCTAACAAAAGTTTTCTTCAGATATATTTCAACTCATTAAAAAAAAAAAAAAAGAGTGAAAGCGTCCCTGCCTTTACAACACCTCCAAAAGGGAAGGTGAGACCCGTGGTGTGTGAATAGCTCCAAGTACTGAATGCAAGTATGTTCACGTGGAAAGAGGCTGACTAAACAGCACAGACTCAGCCACGTTTATTCTACGAAACACTGAACAAATCAGTGGTTTAACAATTACATGCTAGAGCCAGGTGTAGTGTCTATAGATAAGATATATATATATAAAAAGAGAGACTCTTATTTTCAGCCTCAAAAAAACAAAAATGTGTTTGAATTTAAATCAAACCAATTTATGAACTAAAAAACAACAAAACAAAACATGTAATTATGGTCACACACACACAAAAAAAAAAAAGGGTATATTTTACTAAAACAACCCCAGGGGCTACCTGTGATTTAAATTCAAATTAAATTTTGTTTTGTGAGGCTGATGGTTAGAAATAATAGGCCCACTGTTTTTATAGCCGCTACACTTTTCCCTAGCAGGCAATTATTGAACTACAGTTTTATTCAGTGTTTCAAAGTGTGGTTTATATTATCTCTAGAGGTGTATAGGGAAAAATGTTTCAATTTGCTTTGTTTTAGGTGCTGTTTTTAAACTCGTGTTTTGGTTTGTTTAAGGTTTATTTTGGTTGGCTTCATTTACGGAAACGAAATAAATACGTAGAGGGTAATTGTCAATGGCGTGCATAAGTCAGGACATACACAGTTGTTGAGTCTATAGTAAAGACTGTATTTTATGAACCGTGCCGCGGGAGTTGAACGGATTATAAAATAGTTGTTCTCCGCCCTGAAAATACATATGCGAGTTTCAGTATGGGAATATATATTATTTATTTATTTATTTATTTGCGGGAAGGCACATAACTTTCTACAGCTATTTCTCCCCGTCACCCACATTCCTCCTTGCCCTTCCATTGCTGTGATCCACATGTAAAAAGGGCAGGAGGCTGTCCCTAGTCACTCCCGCTGCACCAGATCTCTTTTAAAAACTGGTGCTGTAAAGCAACATGGCTGTAAGCCGAGCCATTCTTTTGGTTTAGATTACCAATTCATTCCAAACGAACGTACATCCTTATTTATGAAGTTGTCATCCACTGCTGGACGGTTTGCTCCACTGCAAAACAGCTGTGGCGGATGTAGTCGTCGATGCCCTGACGGGTTTCTCAAATGCAACCCTTAGGACCCCCCCCCCCCCCCTCAAGACAGGCTGGGTTTGTGGGATAAAGGAGAATATGTGAATTAATCGGGCCCTAAGACCACCAATTGTAAGCAAATATATCTCCTGAACATTCACTGTGGTAATCCTGAAATGCAGACCTGGATGAGACAATCTCTAGGGCTGAGTTTGGGAAGCCTTTACTCCTACTGAAACAATGAATGAATGAAAGAATCGGAGCTGCGTTAATGGACTAGGCCTGGCTGTTAATAAAACCCCTCAGGTACTCTGCTTAAATTTAAAAAAAAAAAAAAATTAGATTCACAACAAAGGAGTTACTGGTCCTTTCCTTTTTTGTCCGTGCAATTTCACGTTCTCCAGTACTGTGCTGCTTAAAATCCAGTCCTCCCGAACCCACAATAGGTTTAGATTGCGGGACATGCATAATGAATGTTCATGAGCTATGTTTGCGTGATGTAACACATCAACTCTGTTCCCAGACCAAACATAGTTCATTTACCTGGGAAAACCAGGCTTGTTGTGGGTTCTCCAGGACCAGATTTGGGGCTCCCTTCTGCCCAGTGAATACTATTATATACTAGCATAAGGACCTGAAAAGGCATTTATCTACGTGCATTTAATGCCCCACCCTCGGAAGGCTCCCTGTTCTCAGTGCGTAAAAGTCTGCAGGTTGCTTCGCAGCGCACGACCTTGTGCAGGCACAGAGGCCGAGAAAAGTGCCATCTTTATGTGCCCTTCGCTTCAGGTTGCTAAGGGACAATTTTTGGTGAGATACCGAGAGTGGAACCCCCTACAGAAATAGTGATGTCCCAAAAAGGCAGTGCAGGTATGCTTTCCAGAGCACGACTGATGGGAGTAATATGCATGGACGCTTGCTTAGAGAAGACAGAATCTCCAACGTTTAAGGATAAACAGCACACAAATGTAACGAATTGAGAGAGATTTGCCACCACTGTATGAAGCTGCTGTTTAGCCTGCCCTAAATTGTTTTTTTTTTACCATTGTACGCCGGCATCGGGCATGCGGGAGGGGGGGATGTACAGTAATAAAAGCGTTGCCATGGAAACAGTTGTGGCACAAGCTTTAATGGAATATGCAAGCCGAGTGATTGATAGGATGCATCATTTTAGAAATGAAACATTTCTTTTCCCACACACTGACCATAGCAGATTTACTGGGAATCACACAAATCACCGACTGAGGGTGGCATCAGCTTTTGGGATATTAAAATTAGCAAACAGCAAATTTAAGGCTTCATTAAAAATCAACAACAACAACAAAAAAAAAAAAACACCTTAACATTTGGCTTCTTCACACTCTGAGGAGGTCGGCAGATCCTGAATGTGTGTTTTGTTCTGAATAAAAATATAATTAGCCTATAGCTCTGAGTGCGAGGAGAGGCCAGGGAGATCACTGGAGGGCCAGCCAACACTTTGGCGACCTTGCGATGACCTTCAGAAGTAATGACAACAAAGGGAAAAAATAGGGAGGGAGGGGGGAAATTTTCCAAATCATTTACATGCATAGATCGTGGAAATTACTAGTCTGGGAACAGGCCTCCCTCAACGCAGCCATGGTGCTCCTCAACATGTCCACGTATAGCCACATTACAAAGAGGTGTTCCCAGAGGGAGAAAAACGCATTTCCAAATCCATGCACGTCCTTTTCCATTGAAAAAAAAAATGTGTCTGCATATATCTTAAAGAAACCTAACCTTGATCCTTCCAAACCTGCCAACTTCAGACCCATTTCCAATCTCCCCTTCTTAGCAAAACTCCTTGAAAAAGTAGTCAACACCCAACTCACGGACTACCTAGAAAAACACAGCATCCTATTCCCTTCACAATTCGGATTCCGCAAATTCTTTAGCACTGAAACCTTGCTTATCTCCCTCACTGACACACTCCTCAAAGGTCTAGACAACGGCCACTCATACATCCTAGCCATGCTCGATATTTCCTCTGCCTTTGACACCATCAGCCTCCAAATTCTATTAAACAGACTAACAGAAATTGGCATAACTGGCACTGCCCTGCTATGATTTAAATCGTACCTTGATAATAGACAATATAAAGTCAAATTAGGAAACGAATCAGTTCCCATCAAATCCACCCATGGCGTACCCCAAGGCTCCTCACTATCCTCTACCCTCTTCAACATCTACATGTTGCCTCTCTGCCAACTACTATCTGACCTAGGCCTCACTCACTTCATCTACGTGGACGACATCCAAATTCTAATCCCCATCACTGAATCTATCCCCAAATCCCTCCAAATCTGGGAAAACTGTGTATCTTCAATTAACCACCTCCTCACAAATCTAAACCTCGCCTTCAATACCTCCAAAACTGAACTCCTTCTTATATCTCATAACCAGACCACCAATCCTCCCACTGACACCAACCCTGATCACCCCACACCCCACCTTTTATACCATGTAAGAGACCTTGGCGTCATAATAGACAGCCAACTTAACCTAAAAAAATTCATTAACCACACCATGAAAGACTGCTATTAGAAACTACATGTTCTCAAAAAACTCAGACCCCTCCTCCATCCTAATGCTTCTGCACTGTCCTCCAGGCTCTAATCTTCTCCAAAATTGACTACTGCAACTCCCTCCTACTTGGCCTCCCTGCCACCACCCTCAAACCCCTCCAAATGCTACAAAATGCTACTGCCAGAATCCTCACAAATACGATCACATCACTCCTATCCTTAAAGACCTCCACTGGCTCCCAATCCATTTCAGAATCCTCCATAAGACACTCACAATAATACACAAGACCCTGCATAACCACAATATACACTGGCTAAACAACTCACTACAATTACAAACCCCCATCAGACCCACCAGATCTGCCTACACCGGCACCCTACATATCCCCATGCCCAAACTCAACCACCTCATCTCCACCAGAGTGAGAGCGCTCTGCATTGCTGGCCTCTTACACTGGAACTCCATGCCCCAAGACCTACGACTGGAACCCAGCACTCAGAAATTCAAAAAGAAACTAAAGACATGGCTTTTCAAACAAGCCTTTACTTAACTCCCCCACCCCCTCCCTCAAGCTAACACACAACAAAATCCTCCTGTATATAGTTCCTGTTGTTACTTATTTATTGACTAATTCATATTGTTGTAACTTATTCGTCGCTCTCCCTCCTAAATCTTCTCTCTCTATGATACTAATCTATAACCTTTTCACTGTTACTGGTTTCTGCAACTATTTATAATGTTCATTGTAACTTTTTCTCTTTTCTCTCTCCATATTTGCTATACGTTTACTGTAAACCGATGTGATGTGAATATACTGTAACTCTCGGCTAGGCCTTTAATTATACCTTTATGCATGTTACAGGAGGAATTAGATCAGTGCCGTAAAATTCTTGGGAACTTCCTTCGCTCTTGATTACTTAAGTGATGCATATAGGGAAAAATAACCCATACTGTAGTTACATAATGTTAGGTTCTATCTTAGGAGTTACCACCCAGGAAATCATCGGCCCTGAGTGCTGTGGCGATCAAAAAAGCAAACAGAATGTTGGGAATTATTAAGAAGGGAATGGTGAATAAAATGATGGATGTCATAATGCTTCTGTATCACTCCATGGTGAGACCGCACCTTGAATACTGTGTGCAATTCTGGTCACCGCATCTCAAAAAAGATATAATTGTGATGGAGAAAGTGCAGAGAAGGGCGACCAAAATAAAAAGGGACATGGAACGGCTGCCCTATGAGGAAAAGCTAAAAATGTTCGGGTTCTTCAGTTTGCAGAAGAGACGGCTGAGGGGGGATATGATAGAGGTTTACAAAATCATGAAAGGACTTGAACAAGTTAATGTAAATCGGTTATTTACTCTCTCAGATAATAGGAGGACTAGGGGGCACTCCATGATGTTAGCAAGTAGTTAAGCTCTGGAATTCATTGCCAGAGGATGTGGTTACAGCAGTTAGTGTAACTGGGTTTAAAAAAGGTTTGGATAAGTTCCTAGAGGAAAAATCCATAAACTGCTATTAAATAATAAGCAATAGTAGCTTGAGATTTATTTATTTAGTGTTTGGGTAATTGCCAGGTACTTGTGACTTGGATTGGCCACTGTTAGAAAAAGGATGCCGGGCTTGATGGACCCTTGGTCTGACCCAGTATGGCATATCTTATGTTTCTAAGAGCGCGCGAGAAACCTCGGGGTGCATTACAATGCCTTTCACTGCTTTTCAGCACCAGGCTGTGGACAGCTCCCCTGACAGACAGACCAGGGCTGGCCATATCACCTCCAATAGTACTACCCACTTTTTCTCTTTAGCGCTATGGAAGCTGCCAGCTGTACCTGCGTGTGCACCTGCAGGATATCTGTATTCGAGTTCGCCCATGAAAAGAAATTTTCAGAGCTTAGTCACGTGCTGGATAGTAGGGCGGCCAAATGCCCGGTTTTGGACCAGAAAGCCCGATTTTCCAGCCTGTTCTACAGAGTCTGGTGACAAGGGTAACCGGACACTGTAAAACCCAGTCAGGCAAGGCCAGGGGCCAATCAGTGGTGGCAGCCCAATGGCATCTGCTACTTTCTGGTGCAGCCGCAGGCTTCCATAGCCTGGGCTCCCAGCATCAGCCCATTATCTTTAGTTTGGGAGATGTGGGAGTCACAGACGAGGAGGAGAGCAGAACCTGAGCCCTGAAGACAGGCAGGCAGCATCTGCCCGGAAAACAATCAAGGCACAATTTGAAAGGGAAACATGAGAGGCGAGTGGGGGGGGAGGCGGCTGCAACCCCCCCCACACACACACACACACACACCAGGTGACCAGTCCTGCTCTGTGGAAAAGCTGGCAACCCTACTAGATAGCAGTGCACTTGGGAAGAAAAAAACCTTTCATTTTGTTTTACGTTGACTATTTTTTTTTGTTTCATTTTGGTTTTGTGTTAATTCTGTATTATGTCTATTTCTTGTTATGTATTGGGTTATGTTTTTTAGATTTGACATTGTTATTTTATTTGTTTAAAGCTGTTACCCACTAGGAGCAAGTATTTTCACACTAAGGGCCTGGATGTTCACCAAAGCCTACCAAAACACCCAATGACTCTATGCTACAACTTCCCTCCCTACCGGCCCATATACACATGCAGAACCAATACAAAGCACGTAATTTAACCTGTACAATTTTAACAACCGAACTATGCTTAGAACGACTACAATAACAATGTTAACAAGCACGTGAATTTCTGAACACTCTGTTAAACATCGATACTTTGTAAACCGTTGTGATGGCGAAACCGAACGACGGTATATAAAACTCGATAGATAAATAAATAAATAAATCCCCTAAGGCTTTCCTTACATTCTGTGTCTATGAGAAACATGCTTAGGAACTGAGGCCCTAAGTGAGCTAGAAATGTTAGTACATAAGTAAATAAATAATATTTAGTGCGTTAAAATACAAAATTGAAACTAAACCAAATGTTGTTGTTTTTCAGTACTGTTTCAGATGGGAAACACCAGCAAATGAAACAGAGGTGGTGATTTTCCTCTTGTTTAAAAATAACATCATCTCCCAAATGCATGGCTCTATATAAGCTTAGCTTGTGATAGGCAACTTTAGAGAAAGAGCTGCTTCAGTGCTAAACCCAAGAAATCTGGAATAAATCACTGAAAGCCTATTAATGCAGACTTGGACCACATCTAAATCAATATAAGAACATAAGAAATTGCCATGCTGGGACAGACCAAGGGTCCATCAAGCCCAGCATCCTGTTTCCAACAGAGGCCAAACCAGGCCACAACAACCTGGCAATTACCCAAACACCAAGAAGATCCCATTCTACTGATGCAATTAATAGCAGTGGCTATTCCCTAAGTAAACTTGATTAATAGCCGTTAATGGACTTCTCCTCCAAGAACTTATCCAAACCTTTTTTGAACCCAGTTACACTAACTGCACTAACCACATCCTCTGGCAACAAATTCCAGAGCTTTATTGTGTGTTGAGTGAAAAAGAATTTTCTCAGATTAGTCTTAAACGTGCTACTTGATAACTTCATGGAATGCCCCCTAGTCCTTCTATTATTCAAAAGTGTAAATAACCGATTCACATCTACTCATTCAAGACCTCTCATTCATGATCTTAAAGATCTCTATCATATCCCCCCTCAGCCGTCTCTTCTCCAAGCTGGGGAGCTGTTCCATCCCCTTTATCATTTTGGTTGCCCTTCTCTGTACCTTCTCCATCGCAATTATATCTTTTTTGAGATGCGGCGACCAGAATTGTACACAGTATTCAAGGTGCGGTCTCACCATGGTCATCTGTAGCCTCAAAGACTACTTTCCGAAGGAAGAAAAACAGGATTATAGGATCACCATGTCTACATGTGCATCTCTGTGTTTGTATGTTTCCCCTACTCAAAAAATAACTTGTGTGCTAGTGTCCTATCCACACCAAAGGGGATCCAGACAGAGTTGTTTGTTTTTTTTATTTGTGCAATTCATCAAGATGTCATTAAAATAAAGAGATGCTTAGCGGGATATAGCTGCGTACTTTACTATCTCTCTCCGTCCTGCTCTCCTACCTGTGATTCATTATCCTATGGATCATCATCCACTCTGGTTTAATGCCGTATCGATAATACTGTTCCTCCATCTTTGCATACTGGGGGTCCTTGTTCTTCCTCTTCTCGCTTTTGCTGTCCTCGTCGCCGGAGCCGTAGTCAAAAGGCGGAGGGTCATCCATGTCGTTCTTTCTTTGGTAGTTTCGGAACATCACTGTGTGATACAACTCCAGCTTCACAGGTAGGAACCAAGAGAGGAACCAAAAAATGAAATGTTTCATTAAGCCCCTCTTTTGAAGCAGCATGGACAACGGCTCTGGAGAAGCCATGCACTTCCCTCTCTTACCGGCTCCATCATTTGTTATGAAGTGCAATGACATAAGAGGCTGCGAGGTACTGCTAAGTATTTATACCACTGCCTCTTGCCGGGAGGTACGAGATGAAGAAGAGTGATGTATGCAAAGGGGTATTAATAACTGAATATCAGTTTGGATCTTCAGCCTTTTCCAGAGGACATTCAGGCTGGCTCCCAGCAATATTCAAGTACAAGTACAGTAATTCCCTTTCCCAAAGATCTTACAATCTGAGTGGGTACCTGAGGCAATGGGAGATAAGGTGACTTGCCCAGGGCGTCTCAGTAGAGGAAGTGGGATTTGAACCATGGCTTCCCTGGTTCTCAGCATAGTGCTCTAACCAGCATTCTCCTCAATCGTGCTGCTGAAATGACGGCAGGAGAGGAGCAAAAGGGTTGAAACAGACCGGGGGGGCAGTTACGGTACCAGGTAAAGCGGTCGTTAGCAAGGCCTGCGGGAGGATGATCAGTCTTTGCATGGAAAGGGGGATCTGACACAGCAGGTCATGGTCACACACACCCCCCCACCCCCCCACCTTCCCCGGTTTTGAAATCATTGTTTATGGAGGACGCTACACAGACCCCCAGAAATGCCTCTGGGTCGGCAACCTGGGCTCCGGTTTCTGTCTGCAGCCCAACGAGCCCCTGCTATGAGCGTGCGCTGAAAACTGAAGAAATGACTCTCACTTGCAGCTCCTTGACCCACGAGCAGTGCCAGTAGGACAGCCCTGCCCATTTGACAAAGAATTCTCTCTCTGGAATGCCCTCCAGGGGTTTGGGCGGTGGCGCAGCGGGGTCGATGTCAGCGGGCGGCGCCTGCGAGAGCGGCGGAGGGGGCTCCCTCCAAATCCAGTGCAGAATTCGCTGGACTTTCCCCGTCAGAGGCGGGCACTGCGAGGAGAGAGGAAACATTCAGCATGAGAAGCAGATGATTCGTCACACACACCCCCCCCCCGGATCGCTGATATTTTCTGGCTCCTCAGGAAAACCCCCCCCCGGAACCACCACTGCAGGAACCTCTGGCCAGGAAACTCCCCCACCCTCGCTGAGCGGCAGTAAAACCCCGGAGTCCAGGCCACTGCGCCATGGGGGTGGGGGGAGGCGTTTATATTTTCTGTATCCGAATGCGTGGACTGCTTCCGTGGCTCGGCCCTTGCACCGGACTAGGATGCCCGGACCTTTGTAAGAACAGCAGGGGGGAGGGGTGATGAGTGGCGCTCGGGGGCTTTGCAGGCAGAAGCAATTTCTTAAACATAATAAATAGTTTAACTGAAAAGAGAAGAGCAATGGGATCCCAAAAAAAAAAGTCCCACTTACCGTACAACGAGGGCACAGCCATTCCCCGTTGGGTATTTCGGGCAAAGGTGGGTTAAGGCAGTGCAAGTGATAGGAGCACGGGCAGGTGTCACAACACAACAGCTCCCCGCCGTCTTTACAGATGCGGCAAAACTCCATGTGGTCGTCCTCCTCCTCTTCCTCCTCGCCTACTTCCTCCTCATCCTCCTCTTCTTCTTTCGGCTCCCACTGGATGCCTTCTTTCTCCTGCAGTTGAAGCAACAAGGAGTCGTAAACATCAAAAAAGCCCAGAGGGGGGCATCCCCCGGGTCAGGTGCCGCACATTTCTCTATGTTGCCTCCTGTTTTCTAGAGGCTTCTATTTGAACAAAACACACACACACACACATATACACATATACACGTAAAGATGAGGCGTAAATAACTTTAAAATAAGGACTCACAATCCGTGCTACCGTGGTCTTAATCTCTGAGGAAAGTAATATTAGTTGGGGGTCGCAGCAGGGCCTAAGGTCAACAGATTAATGGATTTGATATTGTTTGGCCTCTCAGTGTGCCCTAAAGAGCTGAAAAACTGAGCTCTGAAACGTAGAGACCCAGATTCAAATTCCACCTCCACTCACTCACTATTGTCAGGCTGCCCAAGTCTTACTCAATTTTTTTTTTTATTATTTTAAAAGGCACATAAGTTTGTTAGTTTTCAAGATAAACGACAACAGGTTCTTCAAACGATGTAACAATGGCATTTCCCGCAGGCAACAATGGAAACTGAATTCTTAATTCTAAGGGAGAGAAACCCACAAAAATAACCCATAATAGAAGAAGATTTAGACATCACCTACTCTTAACATTTTGTATCCCATCCTGGTAGAGACACGCACTGTTGACTGAGCTTGGCCCTATATCCCCCCCTTTGCCAACCCAGAAGTGACGTTTCAGATTTCCACAGCATCAGGATACTTCTTCTCCTGTTTCTTGGGTAAATGTTTGCAGTTCCTATACGTTCCAGATCAGTGGAAGCTAAGCATCCTGAGATGAATTTGTAGGGTTATTCCAGTAACCTGCAAATAAGCATCCAGCTGCTACCAACATACTGCTCATCAATGGAATAACCCTTTTGGCTCTCAGGGAGAACCCATAAGTAAATAGGGAAATGTATTTACATTATTTTTTGATTGCATTTTATTTTCGGAGGATGGGGTTATTTTATATCGTTTAGCTTTGTTTGAAATTTATTTCATTGGATTTTGTTTTATATTTCAAACAAAATAAACATGAAAGAAAGAACAAAACGGGACCAAAACAGAGCCTCAAAAATTAGATACTTGAATATCCCTTAGACCTGCTCCCACCTCCATCTAGCCCTTCCCCACTTGTCTCTTATTCCATTGTTGGACTTTTATTTAATTTACAGATATTTGATTTTCTGACTTTTCCCAGATTTGGTCTGAAGGCAGATTACAATAAATTGAAACGAACAGAGGCCCCGACGGATCAGTATGTCATAGCGGCATCAGCTGGCATCATTTTGTTATATGGACATTTTAAAATGCCGGCCCTGTGGCCGCCCCATGCTCATTCCTGTTTGGGTTTTAATCACGGTCACTCCATGCAGGTTACCCCACTGTGTTCTTCTTGGGAGCCTGAAGCAGCTGCTAGGATTGTAAACATGGCTGCCTCCAACACACAGAAAGTGCCGTTTTGTTTTGCTCTGATTTTTCTCCACTTTATAAAAGGCATTTTAGCATAATTCTAAAATATAATTATTATTATTATAAAAGACACTGCTTAAGGGAAAAAAACCCCCCACAAATCTCTACTGGTTGCAATGTAGGGATAAGGGCCTCAGGCCCGATGTATTAAGAAGTTTCTCATCTTTGGTGTAAGATGAAAGGCTTAATAGCTTCCACTACTTTACAGGTCATTCCCCAGAAAACTGCAGCCGAAAGCGCGATTGGAAAATCAAATCTGCAAAAACGCTGAGTCTTTCATACAACAGACGACTAAAACCCAACATAACTACATCTATTATCTAGGGGACAGATAAAGCAGGGAAATGGGACGTCAGGAACAGCAAACGCAAAACTGTGGCCCTCTACACGTGACCCTCCCTGATATCCAGGGAATGCATTACGAGAGCAAATTGCAAACGTCTAGATGAATCCAGATTATGAAAGCAGGTGGCAACGTTTTCCCGTGGCAATTTTTAAACAGAAAAGTACTCTCGTAGTTTCCCCTTTTGAGAATTTGTGTCAAGTTCACAGGTAGACGTAAACCTGCGGACTTTGCACCTGTGTGGGTAAGTTTAGAAAATTGCCCCCAGGTAATCAAATACTGAATTTCACACTCTCAGCGGAACAAAACAGGATTAGGGTGCGATGTGAGAAAGAATTGGGGTTGTTTGCATCTCGTTCTTGGGCCTGCTCCTCAATGAATATGTATGAAGCAGATTTGCATGCACCGCCTCCACTGGATTTTAAAAGCCCGGCGTGCCCAATCAATCCGGGGATGTGCCATCGAGTGGGGCTCGCGCGTGCCGACCGTATTTTAAAAAAAGAACCCAGATGTGTGCGCAAATGCAGCGGCATGCACGTCTCAAAAATGTTCAAAAAAAAAAAAGGGTCAGGGTGTAGGTGTTTCGGGGCTCGGCCAAGGTACGCGAACGCAAATACTTACACGCCCCGGCGCGCGTCGAGGTCCCCTGCCGCCTAACTTTGCTTCTGCTACGCATGAGAAGCAAGTCATAAAATGAAAGGATCGAGAAATTTCCCAGGGGTTTAAAGGGCCTGGGGGTAACTGGCGGGAGTGCAGGCTATCAAAACGGGGGTGGGCGGGGGGTGGAGGGCCTAGATGTTAACCGGGAGCACTGGTGGACGAACTGCTGATCTGGGAATGGCGTGAGCGCGCGCCCCTTTTAAAATCTGACTTATGTGGTAGAAGCGGGATTCGCATGCCCTTGCGCACGCCCCACGTAAAAACTAGGCGCACGCGAGGGCACGGCCGGGCCCGGGCGCGGAGCCGTCGTATGCGCGCCTTTGCGCGCCCGCGAACCGGTTTGAAAGTCACCGCCACGGCGCTCATGCATATTCATTGTGGAGATCCTGAAAACCCGACTGGCTAAAGGGGCCCTCGTGGATCGGGATTTGAGAACGGCAGACGTGCGAGGACACTCTCTGTGTCAGGAGAAAGCCACAGTCACCTGCTTGCCCTCGCTCCCACAGTCCGGGCTGCTCCTTTTCCCACCATTGCCACGTCTTTTTTTTTTTTTTTTTTTTAATCCGACACGTGGACAGTCGCCTTCTACAGCGGTAGGACGGTGGGAAGACAGGGAAACAGAGCGTGGTAGGCGAGCTTTTGGTCATAAATTATAAATAGTAAAAAAAAAAAAAAAACAAAAAACATCGCTTACGCAGTGCGGACAGCTCCACTTGCCCTCTGGGGCTTTTTCGAGCTCGGGGTCCAGGCAGACAAGGTGATAGGCACGGGGGCAAGTGTCACACAGAATGATCTCCCCTCCCTGCTGACAAACCTCGCAGTAATCCTGATGATCGGTCTCATACCCATCTCCTTCCTCAACTGAGACAAGGAACAGAAACCGAAGGAAAACATAATTGCTTCAACACTTTACAAGAAAAAAAAAAGAAATCTGTTATTTTCCCCCCCCCCCCCTTCTCAATACATTATTCAATAATATCGCTGCAAGCCCCTAGTACCTACGATGCTAAAACATGACGCCAACCACACATCCCATCCCATTACTTTTCCCTATGCGGCAGGTGTGCGGTACCAGGTTGAGATATCAGAACTATCCAATGCTTGGAGACCCCACAGTACTAAACAGGGGTTTATGTATTTAATCTGTAAAACTCTCTAGTAAACGTCAAGCTCTGTTGATGAAACGTTTCAGGTCACTGAAATTTAACGTGTTTTAAAGGCCAACAAACAAGGCACTGGTGATGCCTTTTTATCGGACTTTATCTCAATAAGTTTCAGAAGTTATAGTCTTACCCCCCTCCTCCCTGTGAAGTAAGAGTAATAAAAAGGCATCATCTACAATTTGTTAACCTTTACTTCTCAACATCTAAATGCAGTGGAAGAGAAACTGTATTATCTTACACAATGCGTTAAGAGGAAATTACATTAGAAGTTTAATAGATTTCCCTGGTAATTCATTAATGAAAACCTCTGAACTGTAGTTAGGATGCCCTCAGTGAAGACCAGGCATCGGATTCTGGGTCAATAAAAAACTCAAATTCCAGCACAGGATGCGCCTAGTCAAGTTGTGTTTTGGGCAAAGATGCCATGCCTTTGCTATTGTGCCCTGCCGGTCTTCTCAGAGGCCAACGTAAACATCAGAGTCAGGAGAGGTTTCATATCAAAGGACGATGCCGTGATAACTGTTAACAGCAACAGGAAGGTGCAGATCACCCAGGGATGGATGGCACCGTGCAGCCTGCAAGCCAAGGGCGGCAGCGGGACCACGTGCAATGCCAGCGGTTCCCACACCCGTCACTCAGGTCCCCCACCTTCCACCAATTAGGGGGTTTCAGTTTAGGAAGAGGCATAAGAGCAACGGATGCCACTGTACCTCAGGGAAACCCAACCGGCTGCAAGTCCTTAAAGACAGGATTGAGAAGCGCTGCGGGCGGCCATAACAGAACGGTGCCATTAGCAGTGAGTCGGAAGTAAAGAGCAGGTGGGAAAGATTGTGCTTTGATAAGCAATCGGACCCCCATTAAATTAAAAAAAAAAAAGAGCCAGCTTTAAAAACGAAGGCATGGTTATGAAACTTCCAAGGGAGAGTGTGTCTGGGGGGTGACAGAGTCCATTGAAAAGCTCGTTAAGACTAGGGGTTTCAATTTAGATCAATCCCTTAGCTGGGTGAGCCCACAATTTAGATTTCGCGTCGCCCAATTTTCGGACCCGGCATCCAGTGCGACGGTAGAAATTCTCCAGAAGATTTGACGGGGGAAAAACAAACAATTCGTTAGGAAATACAATTAGAAGGAAGCAAGACAATGTAATAATAAATTTACCACCTCTCTTTTTCTTTCTTCCTCTCCTTCCTCTCTTCACCAAACCGGCTGAGACGTCAGAACGGACCGAAGAGCTGTTAATGCTAGCGCTGTCGAAGTCCGACTCTTCACGCTCGTCCTCCTCGCTCTGCAGACAGACATGCGTATGGGTGAAGAAGAAGATGTATTAGCCTTCCTCGTCAATGAAATCAACCACTGCTTATGCCGAGCACGTTCGGGTGAAGGGGGGGGGGGAGGGCAGGGGACAGGTCTGTACGGTGCACCGGGCATTCGATCTCCCGTACCTCTGCGTTTCTCATGGAGCTGGGCTACATCAAACTTCAATTATTTTATTTGACACTCACTGAACCTCGTGATATTCACAAGGGTCGGATGGCCCAGATTTGATCTTCCCCTACCCAAAATACATTATGCAAATGTGTAGAATTCTGGCCATACATATTTACTCCGCTAATGATATTGGGGAAAGTCGGTCATACTTTGAACTTTCCAAGGTTTACAGAAATTGCTGAGATCCTCGGTTCACATGAAGCCACAGCAAGGATTATTATTTATGGGAATTAGATATGGGAAAAAAAAAAAAGAATTGGCGTGAGCTCAGTTTTCCCCAAATCAAGTTGCATTTGAGTTTTCAGGTTTGACTCAGACGAATCAGCCTGCCTAATTCTGAAGACAATCTTCATTGCTTACATACAATGGACCAGTTGTGACTATAATAGTGATGCAAGGTTTCTAGGAACACAAATCGACTATGGCATGTCAAACCTGCTTCTAAGCAGTGTGATCGTCCATCTCCATCTCAAGGGAGGTAAGCTAAGCCAGTTGTTGTGTCTTCTCCTGCATGGCGTGCAGGAGGATGTAGCCTTGCATCTTCCTGCATGCAATGGGCTCATAACCAGGACGGGCCTGCTGACAAGGAAAGTAAATCTAACCCTGCCATAAATCCATCTCGCAGACAGACTTCCGAAGTCAACGGGAATGTGCAAAGATTGGCTGCTGCCACCTGGAAGGTCATTACGTTTTAAACACTGGGTCTTTTACGTCCGGCCACACGTCAGCAGCAGCAGCATCATGGAAGATGCTTACAATAAAGCCCTTTCTTTACATAGGTCTACTTTGGATACTTCAGCGACCCCATGAATTATCCCCCCGTCAAGGCGTAGGAGCCCCGCCCCCCAGCTTCCTGTACTGCTGCCACATCTTTCGGGATACAGGTGCAGGACAGGATGGGTCATTTCTGCTTTCCAAGAAAGTAGGCGAACAGTGGATAACACGGGGACTGCAAGATGAGATGTCGTGAAGAGTAACGCCCTCAAGGCCATCGACAGCCAAGGGGCTGACTTCCAAGTTTCTGATGTATGACTAAATGCTTTTCATGGGAAGGGAGAGTCGTTCGTTTTACACAGCCTTAGGTGATGGGCTCACAAGTCACTGACCAGAGACTGTCGCTCTTAAAACACCAGCATTACCGTCCTCTCCTGACTGATCTGCTTTCAGCCCCTCTCCCTTTACTTTTATTTGCCCTGGTGTTAACGTACTAAGGGGGGGGAAGGACAGGGAGAAAAATATCATCAAAATGCTTTTCTGCAGGAGTGTTTCTGACTTCTTATAGATGTGAAGTCTCATTTCACGACAAAACCCTGCATCCACAAGCTTCTCTAAAATAAAATAAATGGTGACAGGACCCGTTACGACACCAGGGACTGCTAAGGTCTGAATCTCAGAGAGCAGAAGCAGCACAATGATAGAAGCTTTGTACAAATAATTCACTATGAAAACTGGATGGCTCAGTTACAACCAGCTCTGGAAAAAAAAAATTGTTTTTTTGGGGTTTTTTTTGCAATTCTGAAGTTCTTAGTCCCGCGTGCAGAGGGCAGAATTTGAGATCACCGATTTTTTTTTTTTGCGCGTTGGGAAGGAGAGGGGAATACAGACTGATCCAGCTCCGAGAGCGGGGAACCTGCACTGCCTGGAGACCGCAGCTCTCACGCGAGCAGGCTGGCAACGGCTGTGGCTGCACCGTGGTCGCTGCTGGAGCTGGACACCTGATCAGGCCCCGCTGACCTCCTCTCTAATGCCCCATCAAAACGTTACCCTGCTGCGCTCTACGAGCACCACTTAAAGCAGGCATTAGGCTCGCCCGCCTGTACGAGCCAGTCCCATAACCTTCCAGTTTGGAGGTGGTTCAAGCGTTTCCTCTCCGAGCACGTGCAACGCGCTCCCCTGAAGTCGGGGCGGAACGGGGACTCTTCCTCTTCCTGCTGGGAGAGGACTGGTGATGAGAGCAGCTAATCCGGACACTGAAAACTCTGATGGGCATAGAATTTTGTAAATCGGGATTCACCATCGCCCTTTCCGTTATAAAAGGCAATCGTACACCTACCCAGCAGAGGGTTTCACGTAAGGTCCCAGACAATCAGGACCTTAACCTCTTCCTTATCTTAAGGCACTGTGAAGCTTTTGTGCATTTGCAGGGCTGTTCTGGTTCTAGCTTCTCCAGTCCTAGTTTCATTGCGTCGGTTGCCGTGTGACAAACTGGAATGGTGCACGCCAGGACGGACCACCCCAGGGCCTGTAAAGCGCGCTGCGTTCTGATAGCAGCACTAGCTGCGCAGGCTTGTTCTATTGTAGCACTGCAACTCTGCAATAAGCTCCACTCACTGTAGGGGGTAGAACAGATTTTGATAACAACTTAAGGTGTTGCTGTTTCTGTGCCCATATGGGTGTGGGGTTGGTCTTGTTCATCTGAACAAGGCCTGAAGAGATAGGTGCGCGCACAGTGCGAGATAATCCCTTTCACACTTCTCAGTGACAGAACGCACCTAAGCCTTCAGTCTGAATCTTACAGTCGAGTCAGCCAAACCCATAGCCACCTGTCAACTGTATTTTGTGCAGGGTTCATATTACGAATTTGTATTTCCATTGTGTCCGGATCAATAAAACATTCAGACAACACAAGACCCGACTCACACACGTTAGATACAAGAGGTGCTTGAGGAGGCAAACAGAGGCGCGTACATCCGAACTGAGAGCAGAACAAAAAAGCCACCCAAGTAGGAAGAGTGGCCAGGTTATTTAAGTTTGGTAACCTCCCCCCCCCCCCTCGCTTCGGGTGAAATCCTTCCCCGGTGCTCTCCACAGCTCGTTACTTTGAACGGCAAATTACGCCTCGCTCAGGCCACACGCTACGTGTCCGAGACAAACTCCCGACTTACCGAAGAGCCTTTTTTCCTCTTGCTCGCCGTTCCTCCAAAGCGGAACCTCAGACTGGCCATCTTCTTCCCTTTGCCCTTCTTCTTCCCGTCCTTGGCGCCCTTGGCTTTCTTCCTCACGCCCGGGCCTGCAGACCAACAAGAGACTGTCTTTTCATTCAAATGAATGAACCCGCACCTATAACTCTCTAAGCCATGGGGCAAGCAGCTCGTCTAAGTGGCCTTTTTCCGTCTCCCAGGTGGGCGGATTAAATTAGTTTAACCTGATTCTAATTGGGCAACACCAGCCAAGGATTAAGGGATGGGCCGGATTAGTCTTGCACCAAGGCCGACAGAAAAAGGATCCCATGCACATAGACCACAACTTAAAATTCAGCTAACGGGAAGGAAGAGAAAGTCATGTCTCCGGCCCCAGCAGCTGGAACTCTCTCATGCTAGAAGACGTGAAGGGGCTCAGTAGGATCAGATCTGGCCAGCGTTTGAATGTGAGAAGAGCAGCAAGGGAGGGGCTTCGGAAAACTAGAGGCAGCTCAGCAGAGTTCGCTTTTCCCCACTGAGTAACTATCGCAGCGCATATGGGAATTCAGACTCATAGCGGTCAATGAGCATTCAATGTACTTGGGTGTCCGTGGTATATCCTAGCCCTGAAAGTAAGTTGAACATGCATATTCTATACAATACCTTTTCCTTCCTTGGTTTTGGCTTTTCTTATGGGCAGAGCTTGCAGAGACTGCTGGGGGCTGATGGAGAAAGGCGAGGTGATGGTGACTGTCTCCACGGCGGCGGCGACTGCTGCTGCGGCTGCAGCCGCCGAACTCCCCTTTAGTGGATTGTTGGCGCTAAATTCCCGCCACTTGGCGCCCAGCACCGTCATCATCTTGGACATGGGGATTTTTGGATTCTTCTTGGCAATCATAGGCCTAACGGGGATAGAAATTAAAGCAGTGATTTCCCTTCGCTTTTCATCTTGGGCTGGACAAAATCCATTTGGGGGCTGCGTTTCCCCCTGCAGGGAATTCATCCGTGATTCTCCAAGAAAACTACGGGGAAAAACTCAGTGCAAATAAAAACACACGGGATCCTTCGCAGTGGGGTGGAGAGTGCAAAACCAGAGGAGAGTCTGTGGTATCGCAATAGGAAGGGGAGATGGCGGGATGAGAGGGGGTCCTATTTGAAAAGGAACAGGGTTTTTGTCTCCCCTGCTCTACCTATGACAAAAAAAAAATGTTTATTGCATAGGGCTCCTTATCTGCCATCTTACTCCCTGGTTCCATGTTCAGTCTATGAAGTGAATAAGTCTGGCTCACACTGTTCTTTTTCTATCACCAGATCAATAGTTTTACATTCAGTACTTAACAGGTTCTCCTACTATGGGATTACTATATTGACTGCAGTAGATGAACGAGGATAAAACACGCTACATGCGTCACTGGGTTTACATGTATGTGCATATATATAAATATATTTCTCACTGATAACATTATGAAAACCTATTACATAGCAATGTGCTGGATAAAACACTTGCTACGTTGTAAGAATTGTTTTGGTGCTAAAATCATGCTAATTAAAGATCTTTTCATGCATGAAAGACCTAATTACAGAATGAAAGAAAGGTACAAACACAGCAGTGTTTATGTTGGAAAAATCTTTAGAATAAGCTACGGTACCATATGCAGATTGTATGGGGGTGGGGGTGCTAAAGATTTAGGGGGCAGTTCTGAATCACCCGAGTTGTTTCCGACGCTACGTGGGCACTTTCACCCTGCGTACAGTGCAGTTCAGTTTACAAAGGCAAACAATCCCCTTTGCTTACCTTTGCAAATCTGCAACTTCAAAGTACCTGCAATAGAACTGCCCCTTAGACTTGGCTCCTCCTATTCAAACGGGCAGCCAAGAGGGACAAATCAGAGCAGGCACAATTGAAAACTGAACCTCTACGAGCTGTTGTGCCCCTCCAACCTCCACGTGCTCCCAGGAATGCCTCTCGTTCCCGGTATCTGCGCCTCATGGATACTTTGAGCTGGGTAGAAGGGAGCAGCCAAGTCCTCCTGAGCAGTACAAGAGTCCATGCACTGGGACACGCACGGTCACAGGGCTTCAGCAGAAACTGGCGGAAGCAACATTTTAAAGGACGTTTTAAGTTATTCGCAAAGCAAAAACAGTCATCGGTCTCTGGAATCACCAGTCCAGGCATGCAATGGGGGGCTGCACTGCGACTGAATCAGCCTGTCCCCGAGAAAGAAACGGGATTAGCTGGCAAGCCCAGCTCCATTGCACTTTTGTCTGCAACTCCTGAAACTTGGGCTTTACTGCTATTGTTTCAGGAGTCTACCGATGAGTGTTTCTGCGTGGATAGTGTAAGGGATGCGGAGTTTGCAGCCAATTGCACCGATGTTCTGGATTAAGGTGGCCTAGAAATCCCGCGGTGTTTTAGACACCATGGGCCTAAGCAGAGCACTGCCAGCCGACTCATTTTATTTTAATTTTATCAGTACTTATTTGACTGCCTAACCACAAAGGCTTAGAGCAATCTACAAGCCAATAAAACATTTTTTTAAAGGACAATTCATATGAAAATAACATTACAACAATCACAAAATAACAATAAAGTATTTAACAGCTCAACACATCATAATTACAATGAAAAGCTAATCATTATAAATAACTACAATGATCAATAAAACAACCAAACACTTGAAAAAAAAACACATACACACCAATATCATAAGTAAATAAAGACTGAGACTACCCCAGGAACTTGCAAACCCAGAGTCAAGAGTCAAGACTTCCAATGAGCCTGCCAGCCCTGGCTACATAAGTAGAAGCAGGTGAAGGGAGTTATAACTAAAATCCCCAGCACCCCCCGGAGGAGGCCTGTTTCTACATTTACCCGCCAAAAAAAATACATTCTGGAAACTTGTCCCATACTTCACTTCTAATTTACAATTTCCCACAACTAAATTTTTTTTTTTGGGGGGGGGGGGGGGAGAAAAGGTTTACTTTGATTTTCCTGTTGACCGAAATTTGGTGGTGGGCACGAATGAAAGTGCCAACGATAGGCGTTTCAGACTCGGGTCTTGGAAAGCCAAACCAGAGCAAACCACCGCTAGAGCCGGATGTCAGTTCACCCTACCTGAGAAACTGACTGAACGCCTTGTAATTAGTCAGCGTGTGGTAATCCTGTTCCGAGAAGACGTAATCTACGTTGTCCAGACCCCATTCTTGCATTAACTGAGCCGAGGTTTTGGGTTCCTGTGACAAAAACAAAAAAGCACACATTCAAAGCGCACCGCTTCTCATACCTGTTTCTTCAGTAGAGCAACAAGAAGACAACCCCCACTTCAAAAGTTTAAAATATGAAGCTCTGCCTGCCTCCGGGCCTTCCTCTCTCCGAGCCTCTAGATATCCACAGGGGGGCAGCAGCTGTCCCCCCAAGTGCTCCTGTCCTCACCAAGTCCCTGGCGCCATTTTGTGGTACGAAAAGGTAAGGGAGCTTCTGTGGCAGGGTGCAGGTTAGGGAGGGAGCGGGGGAAGGCCTGAGATGGAGGGGAGGAGGCACCAGGGCTGCTGATTTCTTAAAATGAAATGAAAGGAAAAAAAAACAAACAAAAAACTTTGTTCATTTTTCTTTCCACTACACTCAAGATGCACTCACGCTACGGCTCGAAACAGAGGCGATATCTCATCCTCTGTTTTATTCTTCATTCCTTTCCAAATAATTCCTAGCATCCTGTTTGGTTTTTTTGATGGCTGCCGCCATACACGGAGCTTAGGATTTCGAGGTATTGTCCACAATGACTCCCGATTCTTTTCCAAGCCAGGGACTCCTAATCTGGCACCCAGCACTGCGTATGCGCACCTATAGCTAGGATTATTTCTCCTTATGTGCATCGCTTTGCACTTGTCCACCTGAAATTGAATCTGCCATTTAGATGCCCAATTCCTCAGCCGTGCATGGTCCTTTCTGCAGGTCCTCCCAGACTGCTTGTGTTTTAACTATTTTGAATAATTTCGTGACCTCTGCAAATCCGATCATTTCACTTGTTCCCTTTTCCAAATCATTAATGAATAAGTTAAGGAAGAGGGTTCAGTGCATTTCTTTGAAAGAAAATAGGAAATTTTAACAACATTTTAACAAAATTTCCTATTTCATTTCATTTAGTTTTTAAAATAAAATAAAAGATAAATGAAGAAAATGACATGTGTTTTGTTCATTTTGTTATAAAACTTTTTCGCTGCTAACAAACATACCAAAATCCTCCAAAGGCCCCCTTCCAATCCCTCCCAGACTCTCTTACTAGATTCTTCTCTCTTCATGGGACAGAAGTGGCTCTTGTTCTCTTCTACCCTGCTAGTAGTCTGCTTAAAAATACTGGGGGCCGACATTCAGAAAAGGCAGAGTCTGAACATTTAGGCTTCTAAGTTAGGGGCCTATTTTTATCGGAACTTAGGGGGCTAAGTTTTCAGCAGAAAGTTCACATACATTGAGGATCCTAAAACTTAGGGCCTGAATGTTGGCCTGATATCCATTTTCCTAGAGGTGCCTGGTGCTGACAATCAGTGCTGAGCCCCTAACTCTGTTTCCCCGCGCTAACTCCACCCCCTTTTTAGGAATCCTAAACTTAGGACAAAATTGAGGAACTCAGTCCTACTAAACTTTCAAAAAGGTACAATTTAGGGACCTAACTCTAAACGTTAAGAACCTAAACCGTTTGAGGAATCAACAATCGATATTCTGGACAACGCAACCCTTGTTGGGTGTTAGAGGGTGAGAGGCAGTAGAATGGGAGGCATTCTAACAGAGAACGACTCCAATTCCAGGCAGCTCGCTACATCAAGAGAGAACAAGGAAAAAAAAAAAAGAGAGAGGGAACTATGGATCCTGTATGAAGTGTAAAGTATTATTAAAACAGTACCCCAAGCATCAGCAGCTCCAAACACTTGTGTATGACATGCATTTTAATTTACAATTTATAATAAACATTGGCTTTAGCAGGACTCATAGATGTCCTGGGTAATATTTAGGTAAACTATCTCATAGGCCAGGAAGACCCAAAATACAGGTATGTCAAAATAGGTTAAATGCGACCCAGAAGATTGAACCTGGATCACAAATCAATTCACTCATTCCTGTTTGCAACCCCCAAACATTATCTGAGCAACGTCCTGATTTATAATCAGTTGGCTAATTGTGCAAGCAATGACGACACAACATGTATATTTTCTTACATCAGCAGAAGTGTTTGCTCACTAGCAGAATGTGGCTCAGAAATCTGGCCGGTGACCGGTCTTAATGTGGCACACAGTATCCTTGCATTGAAATCTAAAGATTAAGTTAACTTTTCACTATGGTATAAAAGTTTTTATGCGCAAAAGACTGAACATTTGAAATAAAAATATTTGCAGACTTTGAATACACAGGGACCGATGGTGGCAGTGTTTCCCCCCGCAGCTTTTCGGCCGTTGAACTCTCTATGTTATTCTATTTTATCCTTATGAATATAGAGTTGATCTTCTAGCTGGATAATTTATTCTTCAACTCAGTTTGGTGTTTTGTTTTTTTGGGGTTTTTTTGCATTAGTCAGAATTCTGGCAGCCATATTCCACCTGGAGAGAACTGTGATCTCAGTAGGTTGTGAACACCTCTTAATGGAGCAAAATAAAAATATGTGGTAGTATCTGAGTTTTTCAGATCAGTTCTAAAGAGTCTTGTGCGGGCTCAAAAGCTCAGGCACTACCAAATCTTTTTTTTTTTTTTGTTGGTCCTATAGAAGATATCAAAACCCCCTTACAGTGTACACTACAGGTGCCACAGTGCTCAATGGGAACACAGAGAAAAGATGATGGCAGAAAAAGACTGCTTGGGTCACCCAGTGTCCCCACTCTGTACCATCACGGGTCTTAGAAAAAAAAAGACCATTGATAAACTATCTCCGCCCCTTGGGCCTTTTCCCATGCCCGCTTGAATTTTCTTGTTTTGGCTCCTAAAACCTTCACTGTGTGTCTGTTCCTGTGTCCACTACTCTGCTCAATGCAAAAGTATTTTCGCACATTTCTGTAACTTTCAGTTTCATACGAAGACTCCTTGTCCTTTTCATACTTTTCCCCTTTAATTCTCTCCATTATATTGTATAATTCCATTATCTCTATTCTCTACATTGTAACTTTTTATCATTGTTGTTATACATGAACCGATGTGATGGCCATGGTTGAATATCGGTATACAAAAAAAAAAAATAAATAAATACAATGGAAAATGCTTCCTTCTAATACTTTATACAAACCTGCTAGGTCTGAGTGTTTGTATCCTATGTCCCCTTTCCCATATTTCTTCTAGAAAGTACATCCTTGTAGTTTCCTCTATATATGACATAGTACAGTCCATACGCTATCTTTCTTCTAGAAAGTACACCCTTGCAGTTTCCTCTGTATATGACATAGTACCTAATATAGGTACTATATAGTACCTAACGAATGGACTATGCACTAATTCTCTCACCTGAGCAAAAGAAAAATTTATATAAAAAAATGTATGTAAGACCTATGATTATATTGCCGGTATACTTAATGCTAAGTAGCAGCGAAAATGTATGCCCTGATATGAGGTCTGCCTTCGACTACCACATTGTGTACTTACACTGTTAATTTAATGGATTGTTTGGGATCATAGCTGTTGTTGCTTTTGGTTACCTGATCGCTGTTCCCTGCTTACTAATCCTGCACTAGAGGATATATTATTCTCGGTATGACATAGTACAGTCCATACGCTGTCTTTCTTCTAGAAAGTACATCCTTGCAGTTTCCTCTGTATATGACATAGTACAGTCCATATGCTATCTTTCTTCTAGAAAGTACATCCTTGCAGTTTCCTCTGTATATGACATAGTACAGTCCATATGCTGTCTTTCTTCTAGAAAGTACATCTTTGCAGTTTCCTCTTTATATGACATAGTACAGTCCATATGCTATCTTTCTTCTAGAAAGTACATCTTTGCAGTTTCCTCTGTATATGACATAGTACAGTCCATACGCTATCTTTCTTCTTGAAAGTACATCCTTGTAGTTTCCTCTGTATATTCCAGTGGGAGCACTGAGAGGGGAGGATCACCTTGCTGGTGGCTGAAAGGAATCAGTAAGTTTTTGCTTGGGACATTGTCTTTTTTAAAAGTATTGGGGCAGAGTTAACTATTTGGGTATATTATTTAGTGTGTTTGTCCTTTTAATAGTCGGTTAGGCAGCGAATAAATAAGTTAGACTGTTTGTATTTTTAAATAGTCAGTCAGTAAGGCAGCTAGTAAGCAGTAATTAGTGTGTTTGTTTTTAAAAGTCTGTAAGGCAGCTAGTAAGCAGAACTGAGTGTTTGTATTAAAAAAAAAAAAAAAGAGGCCAGAAACTATAAATAAGCAAGGAGCAGTGTATACCTAAGTAAAAAGGTTGAAAAGTTCAGTTCAGTTAATCACCTTGGAAAGGTGTTGAGGTAGTGTGATTTGGTTTGATTAGGTACCAACATTTGTTAATCAAGAGAGCAGTGAGTCACTCTGGCTGACTAACTGAAGTGTTAAGGTTGTGTGTTTGATTTGAATAGGAACCATTGTTTGTTAATCAGAACAGCAGTGAGTCACTCAGGACAACTAACTGTAGTGTAAATCTCCAAAGGGATTGTTTTGTATTAATTTACCTTAGAAGCACATTATATATTGCAAGGGAAGAGCTCAGCAATCCACATTCCAGTGGGAGCACTGAGAGGAGAGGATCACCTTGCTGGTGGCTGAAAGGAATCACTAAGTTTTTGCTTGGTACATTGTCTTTTTTAAAAGTATTAAGGCAAAGTTAACTAATTGGAATATTATTTAGTGTGTTTGTCCTTTTAATAGTCAGTAAGGCAGCAAATAAACAAGTTAGACTGTTTGTATTTTTAAATAGTCAGTCAGTAAGGCAGCTAGTAAGCAGTAGTTAGTGTGTTTATTTTTAAAAGTCTGTAAGGCAGCTAGAAAGCAGAACTGAGTGTTTGTATTAAAAAAAAAAGTAGCCAGAAGCTAGAAATAAACTAGGAGCAGTGTATACCTAAGTAAAAAGGTTGAAAAGTTCAGTTCAGATAATCACCTTGGAAAGGTATTGAGGTAGTGTGATTTGGTTTGATTAAGTACCAACATTTGTTAATCAAGAGAGCAGTGAGTCACTCTGGCTGACTAACTGAAGTTAGACTGTATTTCCCAACCCTCCCCACCCCTTGCCCATCCTTTAATTTATAGGCAGGTGCCACTTTCACACACACAAAAAAAGAAAAACAACAAAAACTTTATTGAGAATTGTAGACAAACTGAAGAGTAGTAAATCACCTGGACTGGATTGGATGGTATACACCCCAGAGTTCTGAAGGAACTAAAAAATGAAATTTCAGACCTATTAGTAAAAAAAAGACTGGAGGATAGCAAATGTAACCCCAATATTTAAAAAGGGCTCCAAGGGCGATCAGGGAAACTACAGACCGGTTAGCCTGACTTCAGTGCCAGGAAAAATAGTGGAAAGTGTTCTAAACATCAAAATCACAGAACATATAGAAAGACATGGTTTAATGGAACAAAGTCAGCATGGCTTTACCCAGGGCAAGTCTTGCCTCACAAATCTGCTTCACTTTTTTGAAGGAGTTAATAAACATGTGGATAAAGGTGAACTGGTAGATATAGTATACTTGGATTTTCAGAAGGCATTTGACAAAGGTCCTCATGAGAGGCTTCTAGGAAAAATAAAAAGTCATGGGATAGGTGGCGATGTCCTTTCGTGGATTACAAACTGGCTAAAAGACAGGAAACAGAGAGTAGGATTAAATGGACAATTTTCTCAGTGGAAGGGAGTGGACAGTGGAGTGCCTCGGGATTTGTATTGGAACCCTTACTTTTCAATATATTTATAAATGATCTGGAAAGAAATACGAGTGAGATAATCAAATTTGCAGATGATACAAAATTGTTCAGAGTAGTTAAATCATAAGCAGATTGTGATAGATTGCAAGAAGACCTTGTGAGACTGGAAAATTCGGCATCAAAATGGCAGATGAAATTTAATGTGGATAAGTGCAAGGTGATGCATATAGGGAAAAATAACCCATGCTACAATTACACAATGTTAGGTTCCATATTAGGTGCTACAACCCAAGAAAGAGATCTAGGCATCATCGTGGCTAACACATTGAAATCGTCGGTGCAGTGTGCTGCGGCAGTCAAAAAAGCAAACAGAATGTTGGGAATTATTAGAAAGGGAATGGTGAATAAAACGGAAAATGTCATAATGCCTCTGTATCGCTCCATGTTGAGACCGCACCTTGAATACTGTGTACAATTCTGGTCGCCGAATCTCAAAAAAGATATAATTGCGATGGAGAAGGTACAGAGAAGGGCTACCAAAATGATAAGGGGAATGGAACAGCTCCCCTATGAGGAAAGACTAAAGAGGTTAGGACTTTTCAGCTTGGAGGGGGGATATGATAGAGGTGTTTAAAATCATGAGAAGTCTAGAATGGGTAGATGTGAATCGGTTATTTACTCTTTCGGATAATAGAAAGACTAGGGGGCACTCCATGAAGTTAGCATGTGGCACATTTAAAACTAATCGGAGAAAGTTCTTTTTCACTCAACGTACAATTAAACACTGGAATTTGTTGCCAGAGGATGTGGTTAGTGCAGTTAGAATAGCTGTGTTTCAAAAAGGATTGGATAAGTTCTTAGAGAAGTCCATTAACTGCTATTAATTGCGTTGACTTAGAAAATAGCCACTGCTATTACTAGCAATGGTAACATGGAATAGACTTAGTTTTTTGGTACTTGCCAGGTTCTTATGGCCTGGATCGGCCACTGTTGGAAACAGGATGCTGGGCTTGATGGACCCTTGGTCTGACCCAGTATGGCATGTTCTTATGTTCTTACAGTCCATACGCTATCTTTTTTGTAGAAAGTACATCCTTGCAGTTTCCTCTGAATATGACATAGTACAGTCCATACACTATTTTAGTGGCCCTCCTTTAGTTTACCTCTATCTTGTCAATGACCTTTAGTAGATGTGGCCTCCAGAACCGAACGTACTCCTCAAAATGGGATCTCACCAGAGAGCTGTAGAGAGGAAATATTGCTTCCCTCTTTCCATGCACCCAACTACACCATTAGCTTTCCAACTGCTTTCTCGCACTGACTGCCTTCCTTGAGGTCATCAGAAAGGATGACCCTCAGAACTCTTTCCTGTTGGTGGTCATCTATAAATATCACCTATAGCCATGCCTTCGGGGCCCAGGAGCACCAACATGACTTACGTAGGGCACATTTTGCACAGGATTTTAAAAAAAGCACAATCACCAGTTCTCATAAGTGTGAAAAAAAAAAAAAAAAAAACATCTGATGAAAATGCCACGGCCTAAGCTCAGGGGATACTGTAAAACTGTCTGTGACACACTCACCCATACAGAGATTATTTATATACCTGCAAGATCCACTTCAGAAAAAAAAGAGACCCGAAGGTGCATTTTGTAAAGAACAACATTCTGTCATCAAAGAAGGAAAGAACGCGAGCCCAGTGATAAGAACCTCCATCTTCCAAGAGCTGCCTCGTGTGCTCTGTTACAAGTTCAGTTTCATTGCAGTAAAACAAAACGCCACTGATTTCCACACTGTCTGCAACACCTTACCTCACCCACCACCCACTGTTTTCCTACAACAACAAAACTAGATCTGCATCCCCTGCTTCTAATTATTTTTACTGAACTCTATATTTCAGCTCTGAAATAAAATCTTTGGTTACAAGGATTTGTAACTGCCTATTAAGATCCCATATTTCCGGTTCTACCTATCACAATTGTGCGTGCAAAGCCTCTCTCACACCAGTGATTTTCTACTCCCTCTTTAGTTCATGCATGAAAGCTCACGGCGAGTTACATTCAGGTACTGTAGATGTTTGGCCTAAGACAGGGGAAAAACTGGCCACACGATGCTATTCTGGCGAGACAAAAGCACCAGACAGACAGACAGACAACAGGGTGGACGATGTCACGGAAGGACTCAGAATATTTTACAAATTTCAGGAGAACAACAAAAACAGAGATACTTCTGTCCCGTGTGTGGCAAGAAGGTACTGAAATGTTGCATTACTGGACTTGTTAGGGAAAAATTAGAAGCACTGGGACCTGTGCCACTATAATAGTGCTTCACCACAAGTAAAATGCACTTAAACCCAAAGGCTCCTAAAGGGAAATACGTAGGCTGGCCTGTGGGTAAAGTAAGGGCTTTAGTGGAACATTTATCATGATAGCTACTCCTGGGTGCTCCAAATAACTTATCAGGTCATTCCAAATATCTTTTATTTCCAACAAGTGTCTGCTATTATAACACTTGCTAATAAACTTAATTTATTTTTTTTTCTATTTTCTTTCCAGAGGTCAAAATTATTTTGGGTGGATCGAGGCCTGTGTGACTAAGTCATGACCGAGAGAAAACAGAAGTTAGAAAACAAGTGCATTAATTTATGAGGCAACATATTCCCAGGTTGGCTGGGGCTGGGCCTGCTGCGGAGGCAGCGCTCACAGCTCCTGGGAGTCCGAGTCACTGCACAATGGCCGTACCTAGCGGCTAGACTTAGGGCCTTACGAGGGGAGGATTCTGGGTGAGGCCCGGGTGCACGGCCCCCAGTCAGGGACAGTCACTGCAATGCCTGGGCCATGTGAGTTAGGAAGGGGTTAACAGAATATGGGAAAAATCCCTGGGTTGATGCCACAGTCCAGCAGAGGCCCATTCCGATTTAGCAAAAAAAGATGTGCCAGACAAGGAAGACTTGATTGCCAGACACGCACACTAAAGGCGCGAATTTTCAGAGAGCTGCGCGTGCAAAAATTGGGCAAATACTCTTTTAAGTAGAATCTACTCGCGCACATGCTATTTTATAAACATCAATCATACATGCAAAGTTCTGCTTCCGTGCATGACCTAGGGACATTCCGAAGCAGGGCCAACATCCATGCGTACAAGTTACTATTCTAAAAGACACTCCCAGGCATAGGTTTGCCAGTTTATGTAAGTTTGCACCTAATTACCTGGCATACCCGATATCAAACGTGTTTATTGGGTATTTTTGGCTGGGTGGGGGCTCTGGGTGAACTGTGGGGAGCTCATGTGGAAGAGGGCCTCAATGACCTGGATGAGGACTGGGTGAACTGGTTGAGTAATTGGTAAAACTGGTAATTTCAATGCCGTATGCACGTTTTTTTTTTTACTTAAGTCCTACCTTATTTTCGAGTGCGTATCTTTTACAATAGGCAGGAAAAGGCACGTTCAGCATCTTGAAATACTCACAAGATACGCGTAAGTGCTTAAGATGCGGGGTACAGAGATGTGTATTTTAGGATATGCCTGGATCTGCTATGCGAGGGTAATAAAGGGCTATCACAAACTGGCACATGGCCACAGAGCGCAGCTGTTTGAAAGTTATCCTCCCTGTGTTTTTATTTTGGTATGCAAAACATACACATACACGTTCAGGTGAATTTTCAAAGGAGTTAGGCATGTAAACGTAACGTACTATCGTAGCAATTATCAAAAGCCATTCACCTACGTGAGTGCACTTAATGCAGGTAAATCCTAAGCACAATTCAATGGCATATTTTGTAGCAACTTTCAAAAGCCCACTCACATGGGTAAAGTGCATGTAGACATGTAAAACCCAGTTTTAAGCGTGTAAATGCTCCCAGGGATGGTAACACGGATACCGGTGCGTGGGTGCACATGTACGCACACATGCCGGACTGTGCCAAAGGACGTGGCCATGTTATAGCATTCGTGCGTGTATGCGTTCACAGTATAAAATGGGCTGTACGCACATACATACATGTGCACAATTTTACATGGATGCACGCATGTGTGCACACATGTTGACTCTAATGTGTAAGTGGGGGTATTTTAGTAGACACGCACGGTTGCAATTGCCACTTCCCCCAGTTCATTCCCAATTTGCCCAGGTAAAGGATAGGACTTCCTAACACCCCCCCCCCCCCCCCAGTTAATTAGCCTCCCTTTTACAATGTTAGCCCTGGTCCCTAAAACCCCATGGACTAGCCTAGCCTTATTTTAGGACTTACACGCCATCCATGGCAGAAGTAAAGTTACACGGCGGGGGACCCCCGGGTGCGCACATCCGCACGTAAATAAGTACGCGCTGGTTTCATTCAGAAATCCCAGAACGACCGCGCCCTGGAAAATATTTGTGCGTGTAGACCGGGAGATGTGCAGCCTACGCCGGCGCCTATTTAAAATCCGCGCAGATCACGCCAGCCCGACTTCTGCTCGCGCTGGGCTTTTAAAATTCAACACACACCCGCCCCCCGAGTGCGTGGGTAACCTCAGCGAGAGCTGAATGCCTGAGCCTCTCTCTGCGCCGCAGGATCTCGGCTGTTTCCTGGCACATTCTGCCAGAGGAAGTCTCGGCATCGTGCAATCGGAGCCTGGCCCTGCTGAAAACGATGCTCTGGCGGTGTCTACGTTGCATTCTAGATACAAGGAAGCCAGGTAAGAAGGATCATTTTTTCGAAAGCTTGTCTACGCCGCGCTGAAATTCCATACTGCCCGGCAGGTTAAGTCACCTGGCGCCACTTCCTCCCTTTCCTCTCTTGTTGGCGAGGCTCAAGAGCCCTCCACTCCACCCCCCCATGTCAAGAAGAGAAAAGAAATAAAATACACTTAAAAAAAAAAATCTACTTGTGTTTTTTTTTTTTTTATTTTACTTTTTCTCCGTACAGCTGGGCCGATTGTCCCCAGTACGGCAAATAATCTGGAGATAAACACACACCAGTTCAGACAACTAGTTCGACTGTTCAATAATTCTGGCGGTGAGAGCAAAAGTACAGGTTTTACTTCTAGGTCTGGTAGGGAGTCTCTGTGCAACTCGGGTTAAGTCACTTTACCTCCTGTGTCGCTATCTCTTCTCCTATAAACGAGGAGTAATAAATAGGGGCCGTACAAGCAAAAATCATTTTATTATTTGCTTCATATTCACAGGGTTTATTTCGTTTCGGGTATTTTTCCGTTTCACTTCGATTTTGTTTTCGCGCACGCCAAGACTATTTAACATGTATTAAACGGTTTTTAGTGTGCGCTAAATTGAAAAGAAACAAAAATGTTGTTGTTTTTTTTTTTCCTTTTGCTTCGTTTTGATAACGGCACAAAACAAAATGAAAGATGTTAATATTTTCGTGTCGTTTCAAAACGAGAGCGCAACCCTGCTAATAAAATGGTTAGATCACCAACCCTTCGGAGGCCGGCTTTGTGCCGCTACACCCTGGCGCCAGGCTCTGAAGGTGCTCTGCAAATCATTTAATTCATATCACGGCTTTAGTGTGTGAGAGCCTGAGCTTTTCACTCTCTCACGGGAATGCTCAGGATGCCATAAAATAACCATCTCTGTTACCTTTACACCTCCATCTTCATTATCTTCCTCTTCTTCATCTTTCTTTCTCCGTTTAGTTTTTTTCTCTCTCTTTTCCTTAAGCTTTTTCTTCTTCTTTTTATTGGGGGAATAGTCACTTCCTTCACTCTCTGATTTCTCCTCCATTTCCTCTTCATTGTCTGACACTTCCTCCTCACTTCCCTAAAACATAAATACAGCCAGTAAGAGCATTCAAAGGGTGTATGAATTGCTCTCCTCCTCTTCCAACCCTACAGCCCTATTTTATTACAGAATTATTTGACAAGAAAATTCAGATTAACCTCTAGATTATTTGCTGCCCTGGTACCACCCTGTGATCTGCCTTCTGTAGACACCTCCTCATTCTTTGACTCAAAGGGGCGAGAAGCCTGACATCCTCTCTCTCGTGCTCAGCCTCTCTAACAACTGGGGAGGGGCGGAATCCCTTTCTGAAAAATTCCTAGGTCATTGTCATTAGTTTGATTCAGTTTCAAAGTGGGGGAAAAAAAAAAACAATGCAAAAAGCCACGGACCCTTTGTGGCTAAAAGGAGCAAATATTTTATTTTATTTTTTGGGTGGGGTAAAGGAAGGAAAGACCGAGTGATTCAGACACTTGACCTTTCACCTCAAGGATGACGGCACTGCCTATTACTTCCAAAGGTCATTACCTCTGCAAGCCGGTCGGTGTTCTGTGCAAGAGGAGCTGACGTGGCCCCTGTCAGGTCGCCAGTGTGCATGTGACCATCTCATTACTATATAGTTATAACTGATAATGAATAAAGGTGTGGCCTATTAGCAGCTCCTCAGAAGCTCACGCTGCTTATAGAAATTCATTGCCCATTAACATTTTACCACTGAAACTTATGCACCACGTCCCGGGTTAAAGTGTGAAATGCAGGCTGACAAACACATTTCAGGAGTCTGCTCCTATCAGTCATTCTTGCTCTGAAGATTTCTCTCCCAGAGTAAATCAGCACAGTAAAATTTAAAAAGACATACCACAATGCACATAAACGAAGCGGTACTTACTTTGCTATCATTATCTCTATGTACACACGAACATACACTCGTAAAATATTCACATATATATATATATATATATACACACACACATATATATAGATAGATATACACACACACATATGTATATATAGACAGATATACACACACACACACACGCATATATGTATATGTACATAGACAGATAGATACACACACATATATATGTACATATAGACAGATATACACACACACATATATATATGTACATATAGACAGATATACACACACACATATGTATATAGATATACACACACATATATATATTTATATGTAGATATAGACAGCTAGATATATACACAAACACGTGTATACGTATATATAGACAGATAGATATACATACACACATATATATATGTATATGTAGATATAGACGGCTAGTTATATACACACACACACACACACACACACACACGTGTATACGTATATATAGACAGATAGATATACACACACACACACACATGGAACAAAACTGATAATTCCAATATAAATCAAGCCATAAGGGCTTCTGATTAGTTCTGATCCAGATCTGAAACGAGTTTGGTTCTTCTGCAGACTTCCCTCACCACCCAAATCCAGGGGAGGCAAGACCTAACCTGCAGAAATACAACAGATGATGACTTTATAAAATCCAGGTGCCTGATGAAATGATAAAAGGAAGACGCTGTGATGCACAGCTGCTTAGACAAGTGCTTCTCTGGAAGACAGACACATCCAAATTATTATTCTGTTTGAAGTCTCTTTATGATCTGCAGTATAGCTAGCAATTTACGGTTTTCTGTATAGAGGTTACGGGAAATAACAGCTCTATTTTTATGTTAGACGGCTCAGTGCTCAGGACATCATGTCTGGATGAGATAAAAGCACTGGCTCGGAAAAAAATGATCAACAATAATAATTTATGTAGAATTAGAACCAGCAAGAGAATTGAAAGGGATGAAGGAACTTTAAGATGGTTAACTTATACAAAGCAAGAAATAGATGAGAATTGAAAAGAGAGGCCCAGAGAGGTGATGTAACCTGGAGATGCAGGTATGAATCTAGGCTCATCGGCCTGCTTCCTATGTGCTGCTCAGCCTCATCCACTTCTGATTTTATCCTCGCCCGTAGCTCTCATTTCCCAAAGCAGCAAAACAAGGCCTGGATTTAGGGTCACCCTGAGAAGCTGACCCAGTTCGGCTTCTTGCCTCACCGCATGTATGGGCTCGTAGTTCCGGTCTTTCCTGGATAAAAAAATTTGGAACCACCATAGGGACAATGGGGTAAAAAGCAGGACTGGAAGAGCCCGAACCTGTGAATCCTTCCTGTGGCCCTCACTGTGCGACTGTAATGATCTCACAGTTCACCTCTAGCAATGAAAGACAGGCGAGCTCTTGCTATACTGGCAGACTGGGATGATGGGATGTGGGTCGTACAGCACAGCATACAAGGACAGTTCTCTACAAATGAGAAAATATTTGTATTACCCACTCCCCCATTTATATTCCTTTCCCTCCAGGCTCCTCTGCTGAGCAAAGTCTGGAAGGGGAGCCTCGTCAGGTGGAAGGAGGAACCACAGTAGCAAATGACACAGAGGCATTCACGGAGTGGGATGCCAGTGGCCAGTAGTTAGTGTTCCACCTTCACGGAGCGGAAGGATGGAGGGCTGCTATCTCCAAAAAATAAAAATAAAAAAAACAAACAAAAAAATAAAAACAGGGGTGGGTAAGAGTATGGGGCAAGGGTGTGGCCTGCTTGTTACAGCAGTTGCTACCCCTAATTGAGCTGGATGTCACTTGGATGCAGATACGGCGCTGCTCTCTAAATTGGTGGTGGGGTGGAGGGGAATTAGGGCTGGAGGGTACTAGAAGCCAATAGTAACAGGTGGGAGAGAGAAAAAGGGGAAAAAATGGATAAAGTGCGTAGCTTGCTGGGCAGACTTGATGGGCCATTTGGTCTTCTTCTGCCGTCATTTCTATGTTTCTATGACACTTTCCCTCCAATCCAGTGCCCAAGTTCATTGCCTTTGCAATAGGCCACCAATAAAACACTATTAAAGGCATTTTTGCAGGTCAGTATTAACGTGCATGGGGGTGGGTGGGAGGGAGCTCGCGGAGTTGTGTTGAGTGCTGGTCTTGTAAGAATCTAAAAGGAAGCTAAAAGGCCTACAATGGGCTACCAGAGGAAGCCAGTGCTCTGATCCATTCTGGGCATGCTTAGAACAGAAATGTTATACAGCAGTAGGAAATGGGTGGAAGGATCAGGTAAGAGGCATGGGTGGTGGGGATGGTGGTGGTTAGGGGGGGTGGGGAATTGGTGCTGGGTTGTAGGTGAGTGTTGTATGTTTTTCTAACCAAAGTACAAGAATCTCAACTGGCTAGACTGGATGGACCAAATTTGGTCTTTTTCTGCATTCGTTTACTATGTGAACCTGTTTAGTGACTTTCAATTTAGCAAAAAGGAAAAAAAAAAAAAAGAAAAAAGTGTGTTTGGCTGCCAGTTTACTAGCAAGGGGCAGACTAAATGTTATGAAGAAAAAAAAAAAGAAAAAAGATTAGAAAGCATGGGTCAGTAGCCTTTCATTTAGAAGCATTTTCTTTCATAAAATATGTAAAGCCCTAAAAAAAAAAAAAAGGAGAGGAACTAGAAGTTTTTTACTTTCAAAAAAACGTTTTTTTCACATAGTGCATTTAAAAGAGCTTTTACATTTTGACGTGGCCGACAGTCTGAAACAGGAACTGACCATGGTGCTGAACAGCCGCGAACATATATACACACACACACACACACACACACACACATATATATATATATATATATATACAGAGAGAGAGAGAGGGAGGAGGGAGAGGGAGGGCCAGCAACAGATAAGCAGAGTTACACTTCTGAAACAGGAACTGACCATGGTGCTGAACAGCCGCGAACATACACACACACACACATATATATATACACAGAGAGAGAGAGGGAGGAGGGAGAGGGAGGGCCAGCAACAGATAAGCAGAGTTACACTTCTGAAACAGGAACTGACCATGGTGCTGAACAGCCGCGAACATATATACACACACACACATATATATATACACAGAGAGAGAGAGAGAGAGGGAGGAGGGAGAGGGAGGGCCAGCAACAGATAAGCAGAGTTACACTTCTGAAACAGGAACTGACCATGGTGCTGAACAGCCGCGAACATATATACACACACACACATATATATATACACAGAGAGAGAGAGAGAGAGGGAGGAGGGAGAGGGAGGGCCAGCAACAGATAAGCAGAGTTACACTTCTGAAACAGGAACTGACCATGGTGCTGAACAGCCGCGAACATATATACACACACACATATATATATATACACAGAGAGAGAGAGGGAGGAGGGAGGAGGGAGAGGGAGGGCCAGCAACAGATAAGCAGAGTTACACTTCTGAAACAGGAACTGACCATGGTGCTGAACAGCCGCGAACATACACACACACACACATATATATATATATACACAGAGAGAGAGAGGGAGGAGGGAGGAGGGAGGAGGGAGAGGGAGGGCCAGCAACAGATAAGCAGAGTTACACTTCTGAAACAGGAACTGACCATGGTGCTGAACAGCCGCGAACATATATACACACACACACATATATATATATATATATACACAGAGAGAGAGAGAGAGGGAGGAGGGAGAGGGAGGGCCAGCAACAGATAAGCAGAGTTACACTTCTGAAACAGGAACTGACCATGGTGCTGAACAGCCGCGAACATACACACATATACACAGAGAGAGAGAGAGAGGGGGGGGGGGGGGCCAGCAACACATACACACACATATTTACACACACACACACACACATATACAGAGAGGGAGAGAGAGGCGGGGAGCAGCAACAGATAAACTGAGTTACCACGTCTGAAACAGGAACTGACCATGGTGCTGAACAGCTGTGAACATACATACACACACACACACATATACAGAGAGAGAGGGGGGGGGGGGCCAACAACACATACACACACACACACACACATATACACAGAGAGAGAGAGGGGGGCAGCAACTCATACACACACACATATACACACAGAGAGAGCGAGGGGGGCAGCAACAGATAAACTGAGTTACCACGTCTGAAACAGGAACTGACCATGGTGCTGAACAGCCACGAACATACATACACACACACACACATATACAGAGAGAGGGGGGGGGGGCAGCAACACATACACACACACACACACACATATACACAGAGAGAGAGGGGGGAGGAGCAGCAACAGATAAGCTGAGTTACCACTTCATATAACAGAGAAAATTCATTGTGATTATAAAAGCTCCTCTCCTGAAGGCTAGGAAGTGTAGAGAAGTATTCAGGTTTTCTTGTCTTAATCTACTAATGTTAAATTAGCATACACCCTTCAACAATCTTGTTAAGACTAATTGGAAACTCACTTTCTAGTGCAGGGAATACTTTGACCAACTCAAGATGGATTCCAAAGCCCTGGCAAGCAGACAAGGTGCATAAACGGAGAATGAAGGGTATAGGAATGGAGGAATTGAATAGCAGATGCACCCTACCAGTCACACGGTGTTCGGAGGGATTGTACTCACATCAGACTCCTACTGTTACATTTTTTAAAAATGTTCAAAAAGCAGTGTTTCATTACTTTAAACTCTTTTTATATCAGTAAGCCCTACTAATACAGTAAGACTTACTATGATACAACAGAACAGGCAACGTTTTAGGTACAGCTGAATGACACTTATGTTAATTTTAATGTTGTGGTGTTAATGATGGTTTGCTTTGGTTTCTAATGTGGAAGACAGGAAATCAAAGTAGCAATTACTAAATTAAATAAATGTAGAAACAGAGAAAATGGCATAAGAACTGCAGGGCCCACCTATTCTCCCCCATTCCTCATGCAACACAGCAGGGCCTAACCCCCATCTCAGGTTTTACCCTCAAGATCCTTAGGGCCATGACTCCTCCATGTCTATATAGGCAGAGTGTGCTGTTTGTTCTGAAATGTCCCTGAAGCAGATTTCATCAGAAGGTGGGTGCTAGCATCAGGAAGCTGACATGTTTGGACTCAAAAGTATACTAAGTACAGCAGATTACAAATGAATACAAAATTCAAAAGATCACTTCAAATAATAGAGCCTGATGGTTATTGTAATGCCCCTTTCCTCTCCAGCAGGGCCCTCTGGCCGCAAGCTCCTTTTGACAAAGCTCCTGGCACCATGCTGCATGCAGTGGCTCCGACTAGGAGGCAGACCCCCAATCCCTGAGCCCTGCTAGGCCCCTGCATCTGGGACTTCCTGGGGTGCTGGCTTAGTGACAACATCACTGCCTTGAGATATAAGGAAGCTCAGTGCCCCTGGCCAGCACCTCAGCAATCCTTTGGGGGATTCCTCTGCCAAAATGGAGTCTTCACTCCTGATCCTGGCTCCTGCTCATTCTACATGCCTGCTTGCCTGCTCCTTAATCCGCTCCGGTCCTTGCTGCTTACACACCTGCCTTGTTCTGCTCCTGCCCCTCACCTGTCCCGGCTCCTGCTTGCCTTGCCTTTGGACTGACTTCTTGCTGCTGACCCAGCCTGGCCCTTTGACACTGCTTCAATTCCTGCCTGCTCTGACCTCAGTTTGTACTCTCGTCTCTGCCAGCCCTGACCTTTGCCTGCTTCTTGTCTCTGCCTGAACTGTGCCAGCCCTGACCTTAGTCTGCCTTCTGTCACTACCTGGACCCTGGCCACCCTAACCATAGTCAGCGACACTCAACCACACGGCCTAGGCTACGTCAATCTGAGAGTGGTACCAGGGCTTACATTCCTGAAACATGACGATTATTTTTGGGTCACACCATAAGACAGTCTGCACATTTAAGTTTGTGTGAATTATGATGGTCTAATTTTTTTCATATTTTTTTCATGTGTATGGCACTTGTAAATGGTGGACGTTCTTATATTTAATCCTCCATGTTTATCCCATGCCTTCTTAAAACTAGTTACTGTTTTGGCCCCCTTCACTTTCACTGGGAGATGCTCCAATTTCCTGGATGGGAGGAATAAAAGCAAAAGGATATAAATACCAGCATAATGGAATCTCTGGCCACTGCTCTTCAAGTCAACAAATCAGCTTTTGTCCCAAAAAGAGATTAAAAATCATGCAACAGCTAGAGTTTCCAAAATGCCAGCTAGCTGTCAATTCAAGTCATAGCCACATCCAACCCTAGTTTCTACACTACTACCTCTTTCCTCCAGGGTTTACATGGGTTGAGTGTTCTACCTTCAACTGAGGATCATCCTAATCAACTCAATCCTCAAGGACAAAAGCATCCCTCAAACTAATTCCACAAGAAGATGGAAGGAAAAAATGTTAGAAAACTTTTCAGCTTCAGAAGTCAATGTTTAGAGAAATTCTACCCCCCACCCCTGGTTCTGGATTGTCCTTTGGATTACCTACTAATCCATTACTGGTGGGTATTCATGCCTATGAATGCAGTCCTGGAGTGCTACTCCAGAAGTACAGCAGCATGAAAATCCCATTTCCTGAGATTGGCGTTTCAATCCCATTCACTCCATAATGAAATGCTCCCACAGATTCGTAGCAGGTCCTCGGGTGTATTCCTAGTGCATCTGAGAACAACATTTGCTATTTCATTGGCTGACCTTTGTATGTGTTTATAGGCAACTCTTATAAAGGTCGTATGTGCCAACATTTGAAAGTTCTTGGGGAAAAAGGATTTCAGGAAAGGAAATATGGTGGGGAGCGGGATGGGGGCATCTCAATCTCCGCAAGGAATGTGCCAGAAGATGGGAATTCTTGACTGTATCTAGTAAAGAAATGGTCAGTATTCTAGCGCAGTAAGAGGCAATCTTTGATATATTCTTGAAAAGGCCACGATATTCAGATCAATAAACCACAATCTCCTAAAGAAGGAACATAGACAACTCCATAAGATTACCCTGGTAACCCACATTACGGCGAAGGCAGAAAAGTTCAACCTGCATACCCGTGGAAGACAAACAGTAAGTATAGAAATGAATGACGAATCATAACTCCTAGAGTTTAAAACGCCCATGCTCAGTGCGTTCTTGTTTTACAACACCTTCAAGATATCCGTTACTGCAGCCTGATAAAGTAGAGAATCTATTCCATTGTCAACACAACTCATTCTCTAAAACTACCCCTACATTATACTGTAAATGCATTTCCTTAGGACTTTCATGACCTTTCTGTTTTGGGTTTGGGCAGGTGCGGCGGTGAGGGAAAGGGAAGAGATGGGATTTCCATTTAAAATGTGCTCGACATCTTCATGTTTGTCTCATTGCCAGAGATAAATTTAAAAACGATAGTCGTGTGGCTGGTTAAGCCTTTCTAGGGGACTGATCTAGGGAAGCAGGGATATTACGGAAAACCTGCCCCTATCATCTCCTCTTTACTTTTCCATCAATAACCGTAAACATCAATACCAACCAGTGGAGATCAGAAAGAGAGAATTGCCCATTTTACATGTTGGTCACTTGCAACCTTCCAGGCAAAAGGCATGTATTTCTATAAATTAAGAAGGCATGTACAACGTTTTTCTATGTATTAAGCACATTTTTGTCATACAGCAGAATATTTTAAGCCCTGGGATATTGTGCTCTCGATAAAAGACATAAAGGCCAGCATTTGAATCAAGGCTTAATTATGTCATCAAAAAAGCATCCATATTGCTAGACCACGTACCAAATTAAGCATCTGTATATATTATTATGTTAAATCTGGCTCTGAGGGAGAGTTATGTTTAAAGGACATAAATGGCATTTTATTTTCCAGTGAAGGTTTTTTTTTGTTAAACCAGGACTGCAATATATATACCTGGAATTCTGACTCCACAGAGAGAGTACCTGACGGATTATATGATTCACTGACCTATCAGGTAACGGCAGCACAACCCCCCACAGCGGAAAGCCAATGGCAGCCAGGGCTAATGAGAGGGCCGAGAGACGTTGTACCACACCAGCAAAGGAAGAAACGGTGTTTGAAATGAGGAAAACAAAAAACAAAACAAAAAAATGGGGTGCAGGATGGAAAACGCAGGGCAAGATGTGTGTTGGAAGCAATTCAGATGAGCTGAGACTAAAATGAGAATGGACATGAACAGGAAAATGAAATTATAGACAGGAAACTTGAGAACATGAATAATCATAAAAAGGAGATCTGCCTCACTGCATTGCACAGAGAATCTTTCTCAACAGCGGCTCAGATTTATTATGACTTTTCCCACAGAGAAGTAGGGACTATTGTGGCTGTTTGCCGTTTTTTAATCTTGGGTTTTGCTTTTATTCTCTGCAAGTCAGTAATTATACCCCATTGTTCCTGTGAGACAGATAAAGAAAAACAGATAAGGCTAAACATTTTGATTGAAGATTCGCTGTTATCAGTCATAATTATAAATATATTATGCAGACTTTGCTTTTATCAGCTGTGGCATTAAAACAAGCCATCAGCTCCCCTAAAGCAAGAATGGAGCCTGCTTCCAAGGTCACACGCACGCCCACACGTATGTGGATCCAAAAAGCAACCCCTCGGACTCCCTGACATGCATGGAAAGTTTGGTGTGGCTAGGAGAACGAGCATAAAACTTACTGAGGGACACACAGACCCCCGCACACAGACAACACAACCTCAGAAACCTTCCTCCCCCCTTTAGAAAGTAGGCTGAAAAGGAAAGCTTTATCCTGTGCACCCTGTAAGACGCTAAAGAAATCCAAATTGTTCTGTCCACAGTCAAGCACAAAAGAGAAAACAGGCTGAGGGTCTTCTTTTTTTTAATATTATTTGTACATTTATTCTGCTCACTGTATTCCGTGATGCTTTGGTAACGTTGTACACTGCTCTGGGCAGGCTGTTCCTGGTAACGGCAGCATGTAAATAATACATCATATAAAATGAATATGAATTACATTTGTCTACTATGTTTATATATGTACGTTCGTATGCATGCATGTGCAAGTGCTTACATATATATTTTTTTAAGTAGATGTGTATTTATTACATATATGCCCATACAGATGGAGAGAGAGGTTGAAATAGACTTTAACAATGTTAATGTTAGCAAAGTAATAAAAATAAGTCAGAATAAAGTTGAACATATTCTTCCAGCCAGTGGGCTACACCCGAGCATAAATATAATGGGTCTGCCTGTATAGCATAAATACCTTTATTTAATGCTTCCTGCAAGTGGGAAGGTTTTATGCGTCCTAAAATTTTTCTTACTGCTTGCTCAAAGGAAGCTATTTAAGGGATGATTATTGACTGCACATGGAAGGCGGATCTAGTCCAGCTTTATTTCATCCTTCACTGCTTTTCTCCAGAAAGAGGGCCAAATGGTTTGTGGTCTCCAATAAGTTTAGGAAGATACTCAGCTGGGAGAGCTAAGGAACAGATGCAGAGGCGCCTAAATTATCTGCGAGCTCCACGCTTGGGGTAAAAAAAAAAAGGAGCAGTCTAGCGGCATTCCAGGGCGGGGCCAACTTGCAGGCAAGGGGGGCTGGTTTAAAAGAGACGTGCATGAATTTTTACACCTTCTACGTATCTGGCATAAGCAATGTCAAATGTGTTTATCGTGCAATACTGACAGCATGGGAGGTCTGGGAGAACTGGGGGAGGGTGGCAGAGGGGACATTCAGGCTGAAGAGCCAGGGAGATCTCAATGACTCAGAGAAGGACTGGTCGAACAGGTGGATTAACCGGTAAACCCGTGCATGTTTTACAATTAGCCCACTTAACGCAAGTCCTGCTTTACTTTCACGCGTGTGTATTTTAAAAACAGATAGGAAAAGTATGCGCGTTCAAGGCATCGATATACGTGATTTCAATGCATTGCATGTATTTGCGCGCGAGCCCACTTATTTGTGTGTATATTGCAGGGTAGAAATAGGCATATTTTACAAAACGCACGTATATCACGCGGGCAGCCACTTCCGCGCATACATGCCATGACGCGCTTTGTTTGAAAGTTAATCTCCCTCTGCTATCCCCCAAGGCTGGTCAACTACCAAGGAGAACTGACGTCGTAACGAGAAAGAGCATCAAATTTGGTGAAGCTAGGGGGTTAATAATCCTCAAGGAACTGAAATACAAAAGCACATTAAGAAACTGAGTTGGTGCCACTTCATGAGGTGAGGCACTGCGCTGGGCAGACCGACTAATGCTAGAAGCCGTGCGCTCATTTGCCACCATGAGGGAACACGTGGTTAACATGATTTGCTTTGGATCACGACAGGTGACATCAAAGGCCGTCTTTGGTTCACTAATGTTCGTGCTTTTGCACTAAACCTGTCATCGTCAGTGTGAGACAGGCCCTTCCTTTATTTCCATAGGGACGGCCAAGTGCAAATGTGGCTATTAATATAAAAAGAAATGAAAACAGTATTTTAACTGGCACCCCTGCCTTTATTTCTGGTTCTCCTTTTAATTCCTTATTTCTTAGAATTGTTGCATTTTCGGAAGGCATTTTTATGCAGCTGGTACTGGGTGAGTGATGAACTCATCCATCTGCACACTTCTGCCTGCTTGGCTGAATTATCTGCCTTTGATAAACACAAGAACTAGTGGTAAGTACGGTAGCTACCGTGCTGGCTGATAATTCCATGTCAAAAGGGACAGGTTGACACGGCCCTGGTTTACCTGCACTGCCTGCAAAGGAATCCTAGGTCTGACTTTCCTAAGAAAAGCAGCACAGCATCTAAATGCATGCAGTAGGGATCAAGGAGTAAAAAGGAGGTAAAATTGTTGGCAACACCACTAGATCTCTCAGTGGGGAAAGCTCCGGCTCCATAGGCTATGATTACTGGTGTTATGTTGCTCTCTTCCTAGCTGAGGCTATTTTGGGGTTATATACTAGGATACTGCTAACACAAAATTCTGGTGGCAAACAGCACAGCAGCACCCTTATTTATGGCGATTCTTAGTGGTGGAATCGATAAAGCTGGTGGTTTGTGTGTGGTATAGTGACAGAAATCATATTACTACAGAGGTTTGCTGCATGTTGACCGCACCCTTTAAAAAAAAAAGAGAGAGAATATAGCATTGCTGTTTGAGTGGAAATCTTTGATAAGATTCCATGGCTAATACCTGTATCGGAGAAAATTATTAAACTAATGGACATGCTGTGTCCTGATTGGTTACAGGAGCACGCATTAATAAACAGCGAAAGCTCGTTGCTACAAACAAACATGGGTTGCCATGCCAACCTATATTTTGCAGCTGAATTCAGAGGCCCAAAGATAATAACACTATATTATTTTTTTCTGCTTTTTTTTTTTTTTTAAAGGACAAGATTGTTCATACAATAACGATGACAATCGTCTTTGTGTGTTTGACTCAGGAAAGTAGCTAATGAAGCAGTCACCTTGCATTTTATGGACAGCAATGCAACGACAACGAAACTATCAATGCCTTTTTTTTTTCTCTCTCTCTCTCTCTCTCCCCCATTTCCTGAGATTGCATTTTATCTCAATAGTCATTAAAAATCACATTAAATAAAAAACATTGCGAGGAAGACCATCGGATCATAAGAAAGGAAATTGCACAGCAAGGGCTGGGTCTTTCCGTGTGCCCCTTCCGGATGAAATAGAACAAACCCAAAATCCCACAACGGGGAGGGCCTTGGGGGGGTGGAGAAGTGGAGTTTTTTTGCAGCGCCAGGGAATATGCCGGTTGAGGAGGAAGAGAAGAGCGTCACGTCATTCTCTGCAAAGTAGAAGTGGAGGAGCACATTCGGAGAAGGTCAAAGTCCTGAAATGGATCATACGCTTGTTTGAACCGGGGGGGAGGGGGGGAACGGGGGGGGGGGTCGAATTCGAGCCAGGCTGACAATTCGCCCAGTTCCAGCTGGATAGCAGATTGTTTGCACAACTCTAGGAGGGAAGCTTTCATGGCCGGGGGGGGGGGGGGGGGGGGCGCTGCTGCACACCAGTGCAGGATCAGGAATGCCCTAGGAAGTACTGGAGGGCATTGGAGGGAGGGGGGGGTCATAAAAACCCATGAAGTCTGAGTGCTGACTCTGGTAAAGAGGAGGAGGAGGAGGAGAACCCGGGATAGGAGCCGGGATGGAAAGAGAAACGTTACCCTGGCTCGCGCTCCAACCTCTTCAGTCCCAGGGCCAGGACTCAACTGTACTTAGCCCTCTGGGGCACCTACTTCTTCCTAGCCCCCCCCCCCCTGTCACATGGAAATAAATCAGGACCAGGCAAGCGAGAGAAAGGCAAGGAAAGCCAACAAATGTATTAGCGGACCTGATTAACCCTCACAGGGGCACAGAATAAAGTCGGTCCTTAATTCACGTCAACTTTTAAAACAACTCATCCCCTCTGCTTTACTTTTAGTATTGAGAACGTCTGCTGCGTCTTTACAGCTCATGAGGGAGCAAAAAGGAAAAACGATTGACACGTCAGAGGGTTTATTCTAAAGCGAAGCAAAGCAGGTCGCTAACCTCACCCATTCCCATGATACCTGGGGCTTAGAAAACACAACGGGAGAGGGACGGTGGCCCAGTGGCTAGTGCTGCACGCTGCCGCCCAGGCGACCTGGGTTTGAATCTCAGCTTGGGTCTTCTATGCAAGGGAACGCTGAAGAGGCAGCAGTCATGCACGACCTCGGCCCAACAGCGCCACCCGGTGACCGGAGCTAGGGTCCACGTTAGCTTGGTTCCAGAGGAAGCCACGGCTTGCAAACTGCCCCAGCCCCCAAAGCCGAGGACTTTCACCGCGACAGCTGGGCCTGAGCCGGGAAGGGGATGATGTAAAAACAGGAGGAAAAAAAAAACTGAGTAGTTACGAGCAACGAGTGAAGGTAACGTAGGCCAACGGAAGCCAGTTCCAACCGTGCTGCAGGCACAAACTGGGAGAAAGACGCCAGGTCAGAGAAACAGAGTTCAGAATCTAGTACAGAACTGGAAAATAATTGCATTTTAATTGGTGAGTTTTGTTATTATTGACTTGTCCGGTTCGAATCGGATCATTCCTCTACGCGTGGCCTTCCATGTCAGCTCAGGCTGAACCACACTGCAACTGCTGTGCGTGGGATTAGAACCACACTGCAACTGCTGTGATCCCAGGCCAGAAGGTCTGGCGGCTCTGATGCGATCCGGACGCTGATCGGCACCACCTCACGTCAAAGCTGATCATTGCTTCGGCCTCCGGTGGCGCTTGGCAGAACGGGCGGTTTGAAGTTCTCTTTTCGGTCACCGCAACCCAAGTGTGGTGTCGCAGCCCAACTACTACAGTTGGCCCCGTGGGCACCGAGATCACAACAAAGATTTCAGAATGGGCCTCGAGGGCAGACGCAAAGCTCGGGGGCTAAGTAGGGTGGCTTGATGGGTGCCACAATGGAGAAAATGGGGGAGGCCCGCGTCTAGAAGCGAATGGTTAAGAGGTCCGTGCAGTTTAAGCTTGGGGCATTCACATGCAAGTGCATTTTTTTTACGAATGTTCTATTTTAATCGTTTTCCGCCCAGAACAACGGATACGGCGGAAGATATTACCTTATAAGTAAAGAAGTTCATTCAAGAATAGAATTGTTTTGTTTTTTTAATCTGTGCGTCTGCCTCGTCTCCCGGTTCGGCTCACAGAGCTGGAGACTTTGTCCAGCATGTGCACGCAGGACGCAGGCGCCGAGTTTCATCTGCACCGGTGCCGCCTTCTCTTCTCGCTAGATAGACGTCTCCCCCACCCCGATCCTCCAGGATCTCATATTTCTAATCCCACGCAGAGCGCGTCACCATTTTTTTACCTGCCTCCACCTCCTCCCCCCACCCCAAAATGCACCTTTAATGTCTGCGGGGGGGGGGGGAGGGAAAAAAAAACAAACCCACACAAACCGTAACGGAATTACTCTGGGCGCGCTTTTCCAAGACCTTCGGCTTGGAAAATAAATTGAACCTCCCCATCGACTATTGTTATAAACAGTTATAATTTACAGTAGCCGTGGAATAATTGGTTGCTACGGTAACCGCTGCAGTACAGACGGAAATCACTGCCTGCTCGCTCTCCATCCCCCCCTGACAAGGACCTTCATCTACATGCGTCTGAGGTTCAAGATTAAAGCTCATTTATTTTATGTAAAATGGATAATCCCACTCGGCTCCCAGTTTACCAGCAGCAGGTAAATTCTAATCCACCCTTCAGAGACACACGCTTAGCCCAAGCACAAGCCGCGCAGCTGAAGTCGTGGAAAAAAAATCAAGCTCTGCCATCTTTTGTATTTTTGTTTTAATGCCTACAGGGGAAAGGAAAAAAAAAAAAAAAAGAGAGAGAGAGAGGAATCCATCAAGATGATGCTGCGGGAGGGGAGGAGGGATAGGAGTTGTTGAAGGCGGCGGATGAGTCTTTACTCAAAAGCTCTGAATTTAAAACCAACAGTTACAAATGACTCGTTGCTTACAAAAACATCTCCCCCCCACCCATAAAAAGAGAGAGAAAGATCAGATGCAAAGCACACTGCGACCATGAAAGGCAAATCCTATTTCTTCCTGCAGCGAGGAACGCCACTTATTTAGTGCCCATGTGCCTCGCACCATGCCGCTGCCACAGGCCTGGCTCGCCACCACCAGAGCCTCCATCACGTGAATCCTTAAAATTCTATCCAAACACGGACACCGTGTAGCGTGACCCCTAGACACTTAGCCAGGTTTCAGTCTAGAATCTCATTACCGTTTAGTGTTCATTGCACTTTATTCCCAAGTTACTTGATCCAAGTTTTATCTCCCTGTTCGATGTAATCGCGTTCTTTCATGCGTGTTTAATGTTATAATGTAAACCGAAATGATATGTAACATCGCTACATGAATTTCGGTATATATATTAAAAAAAAAAAAGTTAAATAAATAAGGATGTGCCCAGTTTAAAAAACAAACAAACAGAGAGCGAGTTCTATATCTGAGGACAGGATAAACCTCCTTCCAATCTTCTCCTTTACATTTTACAGGTATAAGGAAGCATTCACCTCACAGGGCCAATTTCATTCTCTGACATTGCTGCTGATGAATGACTTAAGGGGCTGATTCGCTGCGCTCTTGTTCCCACTGAAACGAAATGGGAGACAAAGCCTTAGCGAACTGGACTCCACATCCCTGACACTTGGGTCCATCAATTGTTTGTCACCATTAACAGGCAAGAACCAAGTTACAACTTACTGCTCATGTACCCAAAGTCACCGCCAGAAAAACACATCTAACTATTATGCTGGGTGCCAGATTAGGATTTCCCACCCAGGAAAAGAATTGGGAGTCACTGTGGACAGTACCTTGAAATCCTCAGCTCGGCAGTCAAAAACGCAAACAATGAAGGAACGATTTGAAACGGAATGGAGATTAAAACAGAAAATATCATATTGCCTCTGTATCACCAATATTGTGTGCAGTGCTGGTGGCCGCATCCTACAAATGATATCGTAGAGAAGAGCAACAAGAATGATGACAGGAATGGGTCGGCTCCCTTAAGAAGAAAGGCTAAAGAGGTTAGGGCTCTTCAGCCTGGAGGAGAGATGACAAAGAAGAGATAGGATAGAGGTTTACATAATCATGAGTGGGGTGGAACAGGTAAATAGGGAACGGAGGACCACAGGACACCCCATGAAATTAAGAGGTAGCAGATTTAAAACAAATCGGAGAAGGGTATTTTTTTCATTCAATGCACAGCCAAGCTGTAGAATTTGTTGCCGGAAGACTCGGTCAAGACGTTTAGCATGGCCGGGTTTGAAAGGGGTTTGGACAAGTTCCTGGAAGAAAAGCCCATCAATAATTATTAGCCAGGCAGACTGGGGAAAGCCACTGCTTATCCCTGAGAGGGAGCCACAAGGAATGGATCCGCACTTTGGCATCTGCTGGGTTCTTCTAAGTGCCCTGGACTGGCCACCGTCAGAGACCGGATGCTGTGCTCAGTGGACCCTTGGTCTGATGGCATCTCTCACGTTCTTATGTTCTCAACTTCCTGAAGCAATATGTCCAGATCTCTGCCAGCGCATATAGCCCTTATAACATCTTATGCATGGCGTATGTTGGTCCATTAATCTACAAGAGTGGCTATTAAATAAGACTTTCCCTGCTGACTCTGTGATGTTGCACCAGATAAAAGACTAACTGCATTCAGCTTTCTGTTCATCTGCCCACAGCCACCATCACATTTACCTCTGTGCCACCTAAACATATTCAGGGGTATACTCAGTTGTTGAAGCAGGCAAGATTTCACAAATACAAAACATTCGTAATTTTCCTAATCATAAAAGCCTATCTTCACAGCACGCAGAATTATGAATCCCAAGGGATGCTTTTACATTCAGGGGCATTAAGTCTTGCCGTGGATTTTTAAAAGCGTGACAGCGTCACAGTTTCTTATGGATGTCAATAAAACACAACATGCGTGAGAGGGGAGCTGGCGAAAGAGGATGCCGCATTCTTAACAGAGTCTAGTTGGGAAGACAACTTTCTTACATGATTCCACAACAAAACCACTAATAAACTATCTGCTGGTTCTCTCTCCCTGACAAACAAAAATATAAATTCCCGGTTCCAAAATATTTCAGTGGGGAGATCAAGGCTGGTATTGATCTGTCTCTCAAATGTCCTTCTTAAGATCTTTGAAAGTGTGCCTGAAGCTTGCTCTTACTGGTAAGTATCACAACAGCCTCCAAGGACAATTGGGCTTTTGTAAATTGAAAACACGGTTTATTTGCAGAGGGGAAAAGATGAGATGGTGAAGGCCAGGCGTCATTCCACTCTGTCGCAGCGGGGAAGGGCTAACCGGGTTGGGTCAGGGTTTAACGTGCACGATAGGGAGTATTGTTGATCACGTGAGGACTTCCTGTAATTCTCATAGTTCTGCAGCACAGAACTAATGCTGAATTATCCCACCGCTTGCTGCATGTTTTTTTTCCCTCTCTCAGAGCACAGTTAGCGGCATCATATGCTTCCCTCTATACTACCGCCGACAGCATGCCTGGACCACTGCTCGGGGTGATGTGGGAGTTCAGTCCTCAGCCTCTGTGCTGAGACATCCAGTCAGGTCACCAATTACTGTCAATCCCACTGCTGGCTCTAATGATGTGGACTCCCGTCACCACGAGCGCACACACACACCCAGAAAGTAACAGCTCACTGGACACAGGTCAGGGAACGGGCTGCCAGACAGAAACGACTTTCGGCTTTGCAACACAGAGATGGAAGAGTCTCTCTCCTTCTGCCAGTCGGCTGCTTCTTTTCCTTTCCCAGGCTCTCGGGATCACTACCGCTTTACCTTCCACTGCTTGTCATTTTTATAGTGCTGCAACACATACACAGCACTGTACAAATACACAAGAGATAGAGGTCCTGCTCCCTGGGGCTTGTAAATGTAATGAAGATGTAAAAGATCAGACAAAATAGGAGGATTCGGAAAACGCATTTAATATCTGGGAATTCAGCCAACTCCTTTATACCAGGATGTATTTAAAGCTAATTCTCACACACAAAATATATTTAAAAAAAAAAAAAAAAAAGGGGTACATGAAGGGTTGGTTCAATCTCAAAATATCCTGGACTGAGTATTCCATGCAATATCCTTTCACAGGTATTTACTGACCTTAACAGCAGTATGTCTAGCTTTAATCTGAACTAGAAAACTCCTCATATCACATTAACATAATCCAGACGATGGCAGAGAAAGATCAACTCATCCATCTGGTCTGCCCAGACTATATCCCAGCTGCCAGCCGTAGAGGTGACCGCCTGTAGGATATCGCTCCTTCTCCAAGACAAATTTTGTCATCCTACTCTTTTGTACTCTGCTCTCTTGGCTAGATTAGTGTGCAAGATTCCCCATTTACTATACATCCACCCCTCCCGTCCCTGGTCTAACCACAAAGCTCTGCAATCATCCAAGCACCACCAGCGTGGACGTTACCCAAACATCCAGACGTCTAGGTCCTCGTGGCCTTTTCAGGTGGCAACTCCGCCACCACCATCCCGGTCTACACGAGGGTTTAAGATACCGGGGCTTTTGCTGTCACAGTGCCTTAGAGCTGGGTGAAAAGCTAGGACTTTCGATTTATAAAAAGGGTCTCACGATTTTCGACATGCCAAGAAGAGAAAAAGACAGAAGAGCAGAGGGGTAAATGGACTTTCTCTGCTCCCTTTTCACCCAGTGCAAGCTGGCGTAGCCCTGAAAGTTGTGACGCCTTCCTCTCTTCCAGTGACACTATACGGTCTCCTCGTTTTCTTACGGCAGGGCCTTGTTATTTTATTACTTTGCAATGCGGATAGTTCATGGAGAACTGTACCGGGTAAACAAAGTCTACAGAAATCTCTGCATAAGAACACAACTGATAGTTAACACAAGTTGGGTTTGTTTGGTTTTTTTTTCGTGTTGCTGTTTTTTTAAGGCTTGGTGGCTAAATGAGAACTGATGGCCCACCAAAGTCACTTAGGATGGCTGTGATGCGCATTGCTGTGCGCGTGTGTGAGATCCTTTGATGGGGAATGAATTTATGGGTCTGCTGCCCAGCTGCAAGGAATCAGAGGAGGTAGCTATGAATCAGAGCTCTGTACGGTGGCTCTCAACCCAGTCCCCCCAGCCGCTCTGGATTTCAGGACATTCACCACGAATATCCATGAGATATATTTGCATAGAATGGAAGCAAAGCGTGCAAATATGTTTCTCATGTAGATTCATTCTGGGTGTTGTCCAAACCGGCCAGGCAGACCTCAAAGACTGGATTGAGAACCCCTCCTCTAGACTATGCTGGTAGCACAGCTGAATGGACCTGGTCCCTAAACTACACGAATCCATACAATGTCCGGGCGCCTCTGAGACCCAGTAATATCCTTAAGTGACCAGAAAGTCTTAAGGAAAGATGGTAACACAAAGGACATTGCTGGATTCAGAACATGATTTTAGAAGGCATTTTTCCCTTCCCTGAGGAAGTAACTGCTTCTTGTAAGACCCTCACAGTTACAAGGGAAATGTTGCAAGCACTAAATATATTTGAAGCATCATTTCCATGAAAGGCTGCACAGCTAAACATGATGACAGAACAATTAATAGATGGCCTGATATATTTAGTCACCCAAGAACATATTCTCCCAAGCAGCCCAGTAGTTCTTTGTAACGAGGGTCTGTTACCATCCTGGAGATGCTTTCCTCTTTCCTCCCACCAGCCTGTGTACAATCCATGTCTGATGAGCCTGGGATGGCAACACTCTTTGAAGAGTCGCTGTCTACCACCAGGGACAAACTGAAAATGAGATGCTGCATTGCAGGGTATGCAAGCCTGCAAAAAAACATTTATTAAAATATATGGCGGTCGGCCCCAGCCAAACATGAAATAATTATTTGAGGGATCTATGGTGATGCAAAGTCATGAATGCTAAAGCCAGCCTAATGGAAACCGTTTCTAACCACTTCCTACCCCCTTCTGTTTTTCTGTAAATCTCTTTGTCTCTGAAATGCATTTGGACTTGTAATTCAATCTGCTGACCCCTACACTATGCCATAAACTACAAGAATTATAACGCCAATTTATTACGTTTTTAACAACCAGTTACATAAACCTCTCAGATCCTATACAAATTACCTAGGAGAAACGCGAGCTTTTGCAACCACTGAGAAGAGACAGAAATAAGGAATGCAATTTTTTTTTTTCAGTTTTTGCATATTGATTGATGCTTTATGTGGGTTCCAGCTGGACTACACATCACCACCACCACCGCATGACCTTTGCCTTTATATGATCAACATGCATATCAATGCAGGATGTAGATACTTCTGGTGTTGTGTGTGGGGGGGGGGGGGGAGAATGGGCAGATCTTATACTCGTGTCTTTGAATTTTGATGCATCAAATATTGATAAATTCACATTAAAAAATCATTAAGAAAAATGCAGTGCAGACATCACATTTAAATATTGTACTATATATTTCATTAAAAAAAAAATAAAAAGATCCTGGGGCTATCACAGCAAAACGATTAAACCTCCAGCATTTCCCTAATGGCCGTTCTCTCCAGAAGCAACAGCAATGTCAGTCTTGGTTCTTCCTGAAAACCACCGTATGAAGCAGAAATATGAAGGCCTAGTGGCACAGGCCCCACCTAATCTCCCTCCGTTCTCTGCCTATTGCGATATCACAGGCCTTCACCTGACCATCACTAAGGATCCTCTCTGCTTATCCCCAGGATTTCTCGATGTCCAGTCCTGTTCTTACCACAACCAATCCCCCCTTACCCAGCCATGCACTCACTCCGCCCCCTCCTTACTGAAGCCGCAATGTCGACCATCAGTTTGAAACTTTCGGACGGGGGATCTCAAAATGGGTGGCTTCGATTGCATTTGGGAATTACTTACAGATAAACCAAAAAAAAACCCAAAACCTTTAAATACATCTTCTATACATGCATTCCAAAAATTGTTTTAAAAAAAAAAAAAAGGAGGTCTGGACTGTTTTTGGGAGCCCGGTGATTAAGGCAGGTGCATTACACATTGGTTCTTTTATGATTATGCGTCTCCCTAACACCTAATTATTACTATTTTTTAATCCATGCAAGAGACTTTTGTCACCAGGGTTTTTTATGCTTCTGGTTTGTGATGGTAACCCTGGATTGCTTTTTGTGAAAGAACTATTTCCTGACATCTAACTCCATCCCTTCCAATCTCATATCATTAAAAACAAAGAGCGTGGTGGCCGAGAAAGGCCACAAGCCCATCCGCATCTCCTGCTCGGCTTCAGAGATCCTCTGTGCTTGCCCCTTGCTTTCTTGGATTCTAATATTGTCCCCTCCTCTGCCACTTCCACGGGGAGCCTCCTGAGCATTTACTCCTTGGAGTGTTTAACTGTCGCCATCATACCTTCCCTCTCCTCCAGGTCATACATGTTGAGATCTTTAAGTCTGTTCCCAATTGCTTTATGATGAAGACTGTTGAACCTTTTAGAAGCCACCCTCTGGCGGACTCTGCTTGGTTTCTATCCTTTGGAAGGTGCAGTTTCCAGAAAGACTTTTCCTGCTGGCTATTCCTATCCCTATGTACACGAGCATCCTTCTGGCTTTTGCCATTGCCTTGTCCACCTGTTTGGCCACCTTAGGCATCAGACAGGATCACCCCCGGATCCTGCTCTTGTTTTGTGCACAGAACAACTTTGTCCTCTATACTGTGCTGCTCTCTTGGAGTTTTGCAACCCAAATACAAGACCCCACATTGCTTAGCATTAAATCTTAGCTGCCAAATTCTGGACCAAACGTCACTACACCCCCTCCTCATGTTTGCCACGCCTTCCACAGCCTCTACCTTGTTGCAGATTTTGGTATCCTCTGCAAAACAGCAAGCATTTCCCAATAGCTCTTCGGCAATATAACCAATGAGGACCGATCCCTGCAGTCCACCACTAGTAAGCTCTCTTTCCTCAGGACAAACTCTGTTTATCCCTTCCACTCAACCAGTATCTGAGTCGGTCATTCACTTTAGAGCCCGTACCTAAAGCGTTCAGTCAGTTTATAAGATGTCCATATGGGATCATGTTACAGATCTTGCTGAAATCCAAGTACACTAGATCCAGCGTTCTCCCCTGATCTAACTCTCTGCTCACCCAGTCAAAGTAATTAGATTTAGAAACATGATGGCAGAAAAGGACCAAACGGTCCATCCAGTCTGCCCAGCAAGCTTATGGTAGCATCTTCTGCGCCATACAAGTCACCCCATACTTAGTATCCCAAACTGTCAAAGTCAGGGCCCCTTGTTGGTCGCTGTCTGAGTCCAATTCCCCGTTACCCCTGCCACTGAAGCAGAGAGCAATGCTGGAGCTGCATCAATAGTATCAGGCATGTTGCTTAAGGGTAGTAACCGTCACACCAGCAAGTTACTCCCATGCTTATTTGTTTTCCCAGACCATAAAATCCAATGTCCTTTTTGTCTACAAGCCCTACCTCTGCTAAAACCTTGCTGTCTCGGATCCTGCAATCCACTGAATTCTGGAAGCTGCTTGAGCAGCGATTCCATTAATTTACTCCCCAGGAAGCGCAGCCTAACCAGCCTATAATTCTGTAAAGGCCCGTGTTTGCCTCCAGTCCTGACTCTAAAAGAAGCAGAACATGACCCTTTGTTCTAGAACTTCCTTTGCACCAAAATAAAACGTGCCTCATGTCTATCATTTATATCCACCTCTTTCCTCTCCTCCAAAGTTTACATAGTTAGATCATTTTCTCTCACTTCCAAAGGGGCTTTTGGTGTACCATTTGTCTAATTTTATTTCACACAATACACTTGACTAAGAAGCCAAAATTAAGGCAACTGTATGAGATAATGGGATTAGACTTTGCTTTTTACAGTCACCATGAGAATGCGGCCGAATGGGCCGACGTAGTCACTCGCTGGCGGTGCTGTGCATCCCCGAGAGAGGTTTTCCACCCTCCAGGTCGGCCAGGGCTGCGGGTGCTGCACAGACAGCGTTCACATAACCTGATGAGGAGGGAGTCCTGCTCATTGCTCAAAAGGTTGACGCTTAGTGGCCAGATCCAGGGCCCAAGATCGCAGGGTTCTAGAAGCAGCCCGGGTGCCTGGAACCAGGGCCAGAACCGTCACCGGAAGGGATGGGTGGGGGGGGGGGGGGGAAATCCCTGAGGAGTTGTGAACAAAAGGTCCCAAGTCCTAGTTTCAACCGAGCTGAAAGTAGAAAGCAGCAGGAGGAAATTCTTGATCCAAAAATGAAAAAAAAAAAAAAAAAGGAATACACATGAACAAATTCCTTTCAATGTTTACTGTAGATAAAACTGCCAGCACAACCGCAAGGTGTCCAATCTGCTGAAGCATTATTACCGGCACACAGAAGATTTCAATAATGCTCATCGATTGCCCATCAAACTTAAAAGGCAAACTGCCTTCCACTCAGGTAGCGATCATGTGCATTGTGGAAAGCAATAGCAATTATGCAGCTAGGCCTATTTTAAATCAAATTAAAATAGTTTCCATTTGTAAGATGATTTTTTTTTTTTTAAAGCCACTAGTTATGGTCTTACTGGCCTTGCTTTCTGCAGCAATTATGCAACTCCTAAAGCCTTCACAGCTTTCAGGGTTTCTGAAGCCCCACTGTTTGGATTAAGGATTGACTTGCACTGATACACAAGGACCTCAGTTACAAAGGGATTCCACCCGCCGCCCCGGCACAGTCTTGGAAAAAAAAAAATATCCTCTTCATTCACCAGTTCCAAAGAGTATTACAAAATCAATAAATGGGTCATGTTTAAATAAAAAAATATATATTCTTATAGCTACTGATGCTTCAGTTAATATTTTAAACCACATGATATCATATCATATCATACATATTCAGAAATATATACAATGTAGAAACCAGTATGGGATCTTTTTGACACTGATAATGTGCATTTATGTAGCATTAGTCATCAAAATCTAAATCCCAACAACTTTTACAAATATAATGCTTCAGAAACAATGGGAGTGGAAGCTCTGGCTACCTGGTTTACCAGTTTTGATGTCAGATCTGAGCGACATCTTCCAGAAAGGAAAACGTTAAAAGGAACCGCGTCAATGATGCTACCCAACAGCGACAGCGCCAGGCAAACTCAGGCATAGAGATGAAGTGCCTCGGACAATCCAGTCCCCCAATCAGTGGAACACACTTTTTTGTTCTTCATAACATCCTCAGCCTGCTCTAATTTAATAAGTCAGCCCATCAAATATTCTTTATATATTACACAGATCTTCAGGACCAAGATTCTCCTTGCCCTGTTGGTTATCACAACCTCATTCAAGCATTGTATGCAAATGGGGAGGGAGCTGGCATCATAACACATTCCTTTAGAAACCTGCTGCTCATTGATTACCTAATCAAACAATAGCTGGACTGAGCTTCACTGCCTACTATTCTTTTTTTTTTTTTCTTCCAACCTTACCTCTTTCTTTTTCCTCTTGGTTTTGGAAATCTTGCCTTCTTTAGATTTTTTGTATTTCTTTTTCCTCTGTGGGTTCACTTGCTCCTCAGGAAAAAATTCTTCAAGTCTTTGCAGACCCCCATCCTCGTCCTCTGTAGATTAAAATGGAGACACGTCAAGAAGACTACTCTGCCACTGAATAAATAGAAAAGCCATCCTTTGATAAGGCTGTAGCGATAAGCAAGGCTTGCCTTGGAGAGGCACTCAACCCTGGGAACTTCTCTGGAGAGGGGGCCAAATTAGAGCAAATATTTTAATATTTCTTCCCTATATTTGTTAATTTTTAAAGCAAAATTGCAATTATCTTGTGAATCCCATTTTGTACAAAATCATAAATTAGCTCAAATTTTAAAAATATTAAACTATGTAGTAGGACAGCATCAAACTGTTATACTACTATAGGTACCAAAGTATTTTGCTATAGCTCTAGCCTTTACTATATAAAAACTGGTAGGATGGCTGGATGAAAAGATGAATGGTTGGATGAATGACAGAATTGATAGATGATAAATGGATTGACAGATGACGATGTATGAATGGACAGCTCAGTGACAGGAGAGATGCTGGATGTATGGATGGATGATAGCTCCGTGGAAGAATGCATAATGGTTAGCAATATGGATGGATGATGAATGGATTGATGTTTGAATGACAGGATGGATGGATGACAAGAAAGATGATAAATGGATTGATGGTTGAATGACAGGATGGATGGATGATGGATGGATGGCTCAATGGCAGGATTTATAGATGATGGATGACAAGATAGATCGATGATAAAATAAAATAAATAAATACATTGATTTCTGGAATCAAAGATGAATGGATTGATGGCAGAATGGATCAATGGACAATGAATGGATTAATGGTGGACTTTCTGATAGAGCAGATGCATTCATAACATATAACATCTTGGAATAAAGATGATGTTATCAGATTCCATTCTTTGAATGACCTGGGCTGAGTTAGATAAAGCATCAAGTAGTAATGGCTGCTAGATACTGGTCCAGCTTGGAGCAGCGGATGTCCCCAGATATAGCTGAGGCTCTTCAGTCTAGCAATTTATTAACAAGAGGAAGTAGCTACTTTGGAGGTCCTTTATAATATTAAAGAATCTCCAACTGTAAACCTTAAATTGAAAAAAAGCATTACAATATTTTAATTTAAAAATGCTCTTGAACTGCTGTGATGAATATTCTGTTTATTTGTTCTCAGTCAAAAAGCATAGGGGATTTCCAGCTCAGTGTGCTAAGCCGCTCCTTATCGGCTTATAATGTTATATCGATTTTTGATTTTCTGAATGAAGCCAAGTTTAAATATTACAAAACAACATGCACAGCTCTGCAAATAAGGTGAAGAGTTTGCAAGGGGCCCTTACCCCATAAGACGTGCATTCACAGCAGACGGTCACACTTCACTAAGGTTGCTTACTCTAGCATGCTACACTTGTCACATCACACTGACAAACTGTGGCAAAAGATAACAACATAAGCGGAAGCCGCCCATAAGAGGCTGAAAAACTGAACTTCATTCAATCAGTCTGAAGATGAATTCAGGTGCAATGTTATGTGAAACAAGGGAGGCAATATTTACTACGTATAGGTCCCTGGTGAGACCTCATTTGGAGTACTGGGTACAAAATTCTAGAGATCGCACCTTCAAAATGATGCAAACCAAATAGCGTCAGTCAAGAGGGCGGCTACTAAAATGGTCAACAGTCTTCATCATAAAGCATATGGGGACAGACAAAGATCCAAGTATGTATAAACTGGAGGAAAAGACATTTTTTTTTTCAGGGAGATCAGTCCTGTAACCTTTCTCTGGCTTTTGCTTCCTCAAATATTTCAGCTAAATGCTCTCTTAGGTGCCTTGAGTTTAGGGGTTTTATTTCTCCCATTGGTCAGGAGAGAATACGGCTCATTTTGTTGTACACTGTAAGGAAATATTACATAAGACATCAAGGCAATGACCACTGGTGGTTAAATCAGACACATACTTATGGTCTAATTCACTAAGGGGCAGATTTTCAAAGGGATACACGCGTCCCTCCCCGAAAACCTGCCCCAAGTTCCCCCTGTGCGCGCAAGCCCCGGGACGCGCGTAGGTCCCAGGGCTTTCCTGGGGGGGCGTGGTTCCGGCCCGGGGGTGTGGCTGAGGCCTCCAAAACAGCTCCTGGGCTGGGGAATTGTGTAGGGGGGGGGTGGAAGGAAAGTTCCCTCCGAGGCCGCTCCGATTTCAGAGCGGCCTCGGATGGAACGAAGGCAGCCTGCGCGGCACGGCGCGTGCAGTCTGCCGATTTTGGGCAGCCTTGCGCACCAACAAAAGTATGCCCGGGCGTACTTTTATAAAATCTACCCCTGTGCTTTCTTTTCTCCCATAGACAAAGAATGAGAGAAAAGCCTTAGTGATTCGGTGTCCTAATGCATTCTTTAAAAGTATGAATATATTATGTCCTTGTAAATCCAATCCATGAAGAAATAAATCAGTGAAACCGCATTTCAACAGAGACATTAGAATATCTTAGGATAATCTATGTCCAATAGGACTCAGCATCTTCTGATACTGCAATTAAGATACCCATAATATATTGTAAAGATGATATAAAATGTTTTTCCTATCTTTCTTCTTAAAGTTACAAAGCTGCAGAGAACCAGATGCCCCAAATTATTTCAGACTGGACTATTGTAGAAACCCGATGTCATCTTGAAACCCATCAGCCCTTGTAATGATCAATGTTTGTAAGACAGTCAACTCAACGGCCTAGTGGTTGGTGCTGAGGACCTCCATGCAAGAAATCGGGATTTTCCACCTGACCCAGTTTCTGGTCATCGGGCTGGTGGTAGAAGCTGGAGATACTTTAGAGGGGGGCGCATCATCCACAGAATTCAGGGCTGGGTGGGGGGTAGAGGCAGAGGTGATTTCAGCCATAGCATAAATAGGCAGGATTCAGAATGCACATGCACAGTGTCCCAAAAACAACTGTGGTCAGAGCCCCCCCCAAAATGCACACACACTTCTTCCCCAAAGTAGGATACAGCATTGCAATATGTATTTGTTTTTAATTATTTTCTGTTGGTAATGTTTGCGACATGATTGCACTAGATTTTATATTTTGTAGTATGACTACATTTTGTTAACCGCTTTGATTTATGTTGACTTGCGGTATATCAAGCATGCTTAAAAGAAAACGGCTGGCTAAGAGAGGAGAGAATAAAAATGGTAGAAGATTATGACATTATAGCCCCGGTAGAGATTGGTTCCTATAAAGAGAGAATCCCAAAACAACTGGCAGGAACTTGCTATTACTGTCCACTGCTCCCCTGCCGCCACCACCACCACAAAAAAGGCCACAGTCATTATTCAGAAGTGAAAAAAAAGAAGACTCAGTAAGGTTTTTGTGTGTTTTGTTACAAGTATTTAACAGTTTGCTGATGGTCTTGTGTTACAAAGATGCTACATGGACTCTGTGGCCCTTGTCTTGTGTGTGCGTTATCAGGAATAGTGTAGAAGGTCAATCCCGGGATTCCAGCGCCCAACCGCGGAAACACAGTCAGATGGAAAATATGCCGAGGCAAGAGGCCACCCTCCTGTGTTAAATTCAGAATTGTTCTCCCAGTATAAGCCGTCGAGGAGGGGCTCACCAAAGTTATTACTCATAGAAGTACTAAAAAGAGCAGATTATGAAACAGTCAATACGTGTTTAGAAACGTTAAAACATTGCTCCAGGGGAATGCTCAACTCCCCCCCCCCCCCGGGACACACTTGAATGTGAAACGCTTGCCTCCAGGACTTACCAAAGTGAATGCACTGGTGCGTCCTGCCCTGCCTTTTATTTAGCTCCACATCCCATTCCCAGATGTCCTGAGCCACCATGAATATGCAATCAACAAAAGCGCTGGTGAACTCCAGTAATGCTCCCAGGAGCAGTGTGAAATGGAATGAGACCAGCAGCTCATTCTGTGGAGGCCGCTAGCAATGCATTCACAACTGAAGCTGTAACCCGCAGTCTCAGCTCGCAGAGGCTAAGGATTAAATGGGAACTGACAACTGAATTACATTCCCCCCTACACCGGGGAGGGGCGGAGTGAGATCGGAATGTGCCTGGGAAGTTTGCACCGCACCGGCACCCATACAGGACCAGTTCCATAGAGAAACCATCAATCCAGCACCTTTCAAAAGCTCTAAATTGAATTCACTAAAAAGTAGACTTCAAAATGCACTGAGCAGTTTCTGAAACCCCTTATATACAGAGGGCTGGTGGAAGCACTAGCTAAACTAGATGGTTCCCTAAAGCAGAGCTTCTCAACCTTTTATTTTATTTTTTTTATAACCGGGGCACACTTTCAAGCTTGCTTAATCCTTGTGGTGCACCAAACCAAATTTTACAATGTCACAAAGATTCATACCTGCTGGTCACTGGTCATGTGACTGTGAAAAAGCCAGAAAATGTACTTTCAACTAACTTGAACAACACTACCTTCCCTTCCCAATGGCCAATCCTAATAGCACCCTTTCTCTCTCCTAACCCAAACCCTCTCAAGATCCAAACCCCATCTCTTTCTCCCCGGTGCCAAGTGTTCCCTTTAAGGATTAGTTTGCACAAGAGCTAAAAGTTTGGCTTACATTACCCTGCGAACATTACTTACTTTGATGCAAAAAGCCTATCACTTTTATGGTCACGGCAATCCAACCCTTAACGGGAACACTGGCCAAGTCCATCCCTTGCTTAAAATAATCGTCTGCTATCTACTAACAACAGTGAAAATAAAACGTGTATGAAAAACTATTTTCAGCAATAACATTCAAAACTTCCCTCTGCATGCAGGTGAAAGTAATAAACAGCAAAGCTTTGTTAAAATAGAAACGAAGAAGGGATGGCCACAATGCCGTAAAAGCCAGCGATGAAAAGTACCATCATTTTCACAGCAAGAATTAACATTACACAAGACAGACCCTCATTAAAACAAAATTAGAAAGGCCATAAAGTATAAATAGAAATGTGCCAACAAAAACTGAACTGGAAACCACAAGCCCCACTGTATTATGCAGTGCAACAATGGAAAAACATAAACCTCATCATTCCTCATAAAACAAGCAATAAAATCAAGACATAAAACATTCATAATATTAAAAATCATACTACTAAAAAAAATAAATGTTAAAACATCCAATAATTTACAATTTTTTTTTTAATATAGATGTCCTAAAAAACACCAACAAAATATTTTGAAACAGAAGAAACATCAATCACCACCCAATAATTAAAATAAGGATTTTTAAAATTCCTGCTCACCATAACCAGGATCTTTTGATTTCCAGTCACCCTGAAACTGCCATGGATTCAGGGAGGGAGGGCCGCACCAATTTTAATCTTTTCTCTCTCTCACCACACACACACCAACCACACTCTCTCACATATTCCCTCAGTCTGGACCTGACCTACCATCACATTTTCCAGCAGAGTAAAGTTGCCCAAAATAACTTATTAAAATCAAACAAATAAAACAAATGGTTCCACTTCCAAAAGACATAGCTTTAAACTGCCGGTTTAAATTTCCTGCCCAAATTAAAAAGCAATCCCTCTTCCTGGGAAAAAAACTTTTAATTATGGGGCGAGGAGCAGGGAAACAGGGATGCTATGCTACTCACTGCGACAAACATTGCTAATCCCCTGCACTTTACCCCAATATTGACTGGGTAAATGTAACATCAGGACTTGCTAGAGACATAAAGTTCCTGGATGTAATAAATGACTGCTTCATGGAGCAATTGGTTCAGGGACCAACAAGAGAGGGAGCTATTTTAGATTTAATTCTTAGTGGAACGCAGGATTTGGTGAGAGAGGTAACGGTGATGGGGCCACTTGGCAACAGTGATCATAACATGGTCAAATTTAAACTAATAACTGGAAGGGGGACAATAAGTAAATCTACAGCTCTAACACTAAACTTTCAAAAGGGAAACTTTGATAAAATGAGGAAAATAGTTGGAAAAAAACTGAAAGGTGCAGCTGCAAAGGTCAAAAGTGTTCAACAGGCATGGACATTGTTTAAAAATACAATCCTAGAGGCGCAGTCTGTATGTATTCCGTGCATTAAGAAAGGTGGAAGGAAGGCAAAACGATTACGGTCATGGTTAAAAGGTGAAGTGAAAGAGGCTATTTTAGCCAAAAAAACATCGTTCAAAAATTGGAAGAAGGATCTATCTGAAGAAAATAGGATAAAACATAAGCATTGTCAAGTTAAGTGTAAAACATTGATAAGACAGGCAAAGAGAGAATTTGAATTGAAGCTGGCCATAGAGGCAAAAACTCATAACAAAAACTTTTTTAAATATATCCAAAGCAAGAAACCTGTGAGGGAGTCGGTTGGACCATTAGATGACAAAGGGATTAAAGGGGCTCTTAGGGAAGATAAAGGCATTGCAGAAAGACTAAATGAATTATTTGCTTCTGTGTTTACTAATGAGGATGTTGGGGAGATACCAGTTTCGGAGATGGTTTTCAGGGATGATGAGTCAGACGAACTGAACGAAATCACTGTGAACCTGAAAGATGTAGTAGGCCAGATTGACAAACTAAAGAGTAGCAAATCACCTGGACCGGATGGTATGCATCCTAGGGTACTGAAGGAACTCAAAAATGAAATTTCTGATCTATTAGTTAAAATTTGTAAACTATCATTAAAATCATCCATTGTACCTGAAGACTGGAGGGTGGCCAATGTAACCCCAATATTTAAAAAAGGCTCCAGGGGCGATCCAGGTAACTATAGACCAGTGAGCCTGACTTCAGTGCCGGGAAAAATAGTGGAAACTATTCTCAAGATCAAAATTGTAGAGCATATAGAAAGTATGATTTAATGGAACACAGTCAACATGGATTTACACAAGGGAAGGTCTTGCCTAACAAATCTGCTTCATTTTTTTGAAAGGGTTAATAAACATGTGGATAAAAGTGAATTGGTAGATGTAGTGTATTTGGATTTTCAGAAGTCGTTTGACAAAGTCCCTCATGAGAAGCTTCTAAGAAAACTAAAGAGTCATGGGATAGGAGGCGATGTCCTTTCGTGGATTACAAACTGGTTAAAAGACAGGAAACAGAGAGTAAGATTAAATGGTCAATTTTCTCAGTGGAAAAGGGTAAATAGTGGAGTGCCTCAGGGATCTGTACTTGGACCGGTGCTTTTCAATAGATTATATATATAAATGATCTGGAAAGGAATACGACGAGTGAGGTTATCAAATTTGCGGATGAAACAAAATTATTCAGAGAAGTTAAATCACAAGCAGACTGTGATACATTACAGGAGGACCTTGCAAGACTGGAAGATTGGGCATCCAAATGGCAGATGAAATTTAATGTGGACAAGTGCAAGTTGTTGCATATAAGGAAAAATAACGCTTGCTGTAGTTACACGATGTTAGGTTCCATATTAGGAGCTACCACCCAGGAAAAAGATATAGGCATGATAGTGGATAATACTTTAAAATCGTCAGCTCAGTATGCTGCAGCAGTCAAAAAAGCAAATAGAATGTTAGGAATTATTAGGAAGGGAATGGTTAATAAAACGGAAAATGTCATAATGCCTCTATATCGCTCCATGGTGAGACCGCACCTGAAATACTGTGTACAATTCTTGTTGCCGCATCTCAAAAAAGATATAGTTGCAATGGAGAAGGTACAGAGAAGGGCGACCAAAATGATAAAGGGGATGGAACAGCTCCCCTATGAGGAAAGGCTGAAGAGGTTAGGGCTGTTCAGCTTGGAGAAGAGACAGCTGAGGGGGGATATGATAGAGGTCTTTAAGACCATGAGAGATCTTGAATGAGTAGATGTGAATCAGTTATTTACACTTTCGAATAATAGAAGGACTAGGGGGCATTTCATGAAGTTAGCAAGTAGCACATTTAAGACTAATCAGAGAAAATTCTTTTTCACTCAACGTACAATAAAGCTCTGGAATTTGTTGCCAGAGGATGTGGTTAGTGCAGTTAGTGTAGCTGGGTTCAAAAAAGGTTTGGATAAGTTCTTGGAGGAAAAGTCCATTACCTGCTATTAAGTTCACTTAGAGAATAGCCACTGCCATTAGCAATGGTTACATGGAATAGACTTAGTTTTTGGGTACTTGCCAGGTTCTTATGGCCTGGATCGGCCACTGTTGGAAACGGGATGCTGGGCTTGATGGACCCTTGGTCTGACCCAGCATGGCAATTTCTTATGTTCTTACGTTCCTGCGTGGTGAGTGGGAACAGGCAAAACTCTGGCTCTACCTCATTTCTCCTAACACTTTGGAACTGTTCACCGAAGGAAAGTTCACGCTTTTGGTTTTTGGCCCACGCTTCCCTCTGAAAGCCGATGTTCTCGCCTAACAAGCTGCGCCATATTGACTAAGTGTGGCATTTCCTCCCTCCTTGTTTTGTTTTGTTTTTTTTTGTTAGACCTCTTACTTCTTCTGCTTTTAATTTTTAAAGTTTTGTGGCAATGCTCCCTTCCAGACATGCACATCCCCAATCTCGTTACGTAGGACACCGTTTTCTTGTTCAACTTCAAAATACAGCAACTTAGAGCTGACAGTTTAATTCTGTCAGGCTGAAATTTACTGATATGGTTCTCTAAGGAGACAGAAGAAATGGTAACAGCAAAGAGATTAGCATTCAAATAATACAAAAAAAAAAAACAAAACCCCACAGGCAAACAAGAACAGATAGAATTATCAGGAAAAAAGGGATGAGCTCCGGGTATCTAGGTAATGTAATAAGAGTAAGCAGGAAAGCAAGCAGTATGTTGGTTGCATTAGCAGAGGTGTTAATTATAGGAAAAAGCAGACAATATTGCCTCGGTATGTGACGCTAGCTAGATCCTCTCGAGTACTTTATTTAGTTCTGTAGGTTGCACATTCAAAAGGACTTGATAGGACAGAAGTGGTACAGAAATGGGCAAATGCATGAAGGCCGCAACACAAACCCTACAAAGAAAGTCTTAAGGCATTCACTGGAGTAAAGAAGGGATGGGTAGGAGGCAGGGACACGGAAGAAACGTTCAAATATTTGACAGGCTGCAATAAAGTACGGGAAAATAAAATTTTCCATGGAAAAGGAAATTCAAAGCCATAGGGCAGTGATTGTAGGAAGGGTCCCAGAAAACATGAGAAAAATCAGAATTTAAACCTGCTTGGGACAGACAAAGAACACAGTGATAAGGGCAGGTGGAGGGGGAACAGGGAGAAGAAACGGGTTGAGAGATGCAAGCTAATATGCAGTGAAGGGAGAACAACTGCACCAGGTTATCAAAAGGGCCGGGGAAAACCGGCGCAAAGTGACCATGGTTACAACCCTATCATCAGTGGGGTGCAATTGCATCAGATCTCTGGGGTGACTGGCAGAGAACAGCCAGGGTTATCACGCGAGCAACAGCAGCATGCTTCCAAGATGACTGGGGGAATCTGTCCAGAGTGGCTACGGTTACGATCCCAGTACCAATGAGCATGCTTGGGAGAGATGTATAAAGCAGTGGTAGGATCATGGTGGAGAGGGTTGCGTAGAAACATGGGTGGGGGGGGGAGGGGAAGCTGGTGTTTTGAGTATGAGAATGTAAGTGTTCATCTAGACAAGAGGGCAGATTGGATGTATCTGCCATCATTTACTGTGTTACTATGAAATGTACTGCGCTGTGTATTACAAAACTCTCTAGGACCACTACTGTATCTGGAAGTAGAAAGTCAAGGTGGACTAGACATCTTCCTCAGTTTTTCAATCTTGTAAAAAAAAGTTAATATCTGAAAATGAAGTTAGAACTTGTTTCATCTAAAAGTACAATAGTAAGGAAAAAAAAACCCCTACACATTTGATTTAGGAATAGGGAAAAGCATTCAAATTCTACATCAACATGCCATGGCAGAAAAGAGCTGGCAGATTTATTTTTTTTTTAAAGAATTAAACATTTTCCAATTTGTTCCTTCAACCTACCACCACCCAGTTGTGCTCACTTTACTTTCTTTCATGAACTTTAGTATCATCTTTATAACAGAAGGTCCAAAATAGCATTCTCTAACCCGGCAGAGACCATCAAAGATTCCAAATTTGACACCAGCTGCTTGGTCTGAAAAGCGGGACCCATAAGGGAGTGAAGATTTTAGGGTGAACTTACAGAAATGCTGCGAACCCAATTTATAAATGAGTTTTCAAGTAGAAATATGATGGGAGAGGATGCTTGATAAACCACGCTCTTTGGGTTTAATCACTAACTATAATTTCCAGATTTTCATGATATAATCTAACCACCAAAGATGCATGAATTTTCCAGCACTTTTCAACTGTACTCTATAGAATATCACCTCAACCTCATCAGATTGAGATAAACCCAAATTTAATCCTAATCAGTCCACTCTGAGAAGTTATTGCCTCCTCAGATGGAGGAATAGACAGATGGACTCAATCAGCACTGAAGTTCTTTTCTGACTCCAGTTGAAAAATACTTTTAAAGAAAAACATGGGGTTTTTTTTCTTTCACTAAAGGAGTAAATAACTAACAAAAAAAAAGCTATTCCAGGTAACTATAATTCCACAACTGAAACAGCATCATAGCTGGTAGAATCACAGAGTAGATTGGTTGGAATGCTTAGAAAAAAACTGGGGTGTTATCTATTTGGCACTGGTCATTGGTGATATTATACCAGAGCAGCTTTAAAGAGACTTTTGCATACTCCAGTCTATCATTGCATTATTACTGCTGACATAATAACCAGGGCACCTTGTTCTGCAGCAACCTATATATTCATTTATCATTGGAAATTTAGAGGCCCGGATCTCACATCTCCAGGAAGGTGTGCCTGCTATGGAAACGTGTAAACATGATAGATAAGGAAAAACAAAGATACACAAGCAAATGTAATCCCAATAAAATGCTTAGTAGATGACAAGAACAGATAAAAGAGAATAGATGAACGGTGGCAAAATGTTTCTCTCTCTCTCTCAATCCCTGAAGTCAAATAAACTCCCCAAATTACTGGTACCAAGTGAACTCCAAGCACTGTAGCTGTAACCGGGGTATATTTAGCTGAAATTGTATTTTTTCCCCCCTTAAGACACATTCGGTGACAAATGGCAAAGTTTCACATTCACCTTTGGCTTTAAATAGTCAAGAGAGAGAGAGAGAGAAAAAAAAAAAGACAGCCTGGTTCAAATGCCATGCAACTGTAAAGAAAAGGTTCACAAAGCTACTTGTTCTCTCTCCTGAGAGGTTTTCATGGCCCTTATTCACATATAAAGTCCTGTCTATCCTATTCGAAATCCTGTCACTGTTCCACACTACAGAAGGTTCTCAATGGACCTTAACAGCAACCAGTGGCATGCTGACTAGAGGAGATAGGATTAAGCATTTGAGATAAACCCACTTTTCAAATGACTGGCAGCATGTTTTTCAGCTGTTCCTTTTTAAATAAGATGGGCCAGCACATATCTTTGAAAAGAGCGACGTGGAGATCACGCGCTACATCCAGGAGCTGACCAGGGTGCTGAACAGCAAACCTACTGAGCAGGGGATAAACAGCTGCAAGCATACAAAACCATTCATCCTAAAAAAAATAAAATAAAAACCTCAAACACACCCCTTCCTCCGCCCAAAATATGCACTTTCATAAGCCCCCCAAGTTCCCTGGCCATTCCTGTTTTCCGAGTGATCGCATATTAAAACAAATTTGCACAAAGAACAAGGGCTGAGCGGCGATTATGCACAGGAATCAGCCGTCGAAGATGAGCCTGTTGTGGACCTAAGTGGGGATTCAGGCACAGGTTTGTGGAACATAATTGCGGGGCAGATAGTCAAACATTGTTAAATGTGTAAATCTGTCTCTGAATTGGACACTTAAAAGATGTGCCCAGTTTTCAACCTAAAATTCCAGACAATACCAACAGACCATGCAGATATCTAACAGGCTGAAAATGAGGAGAGTGCACCATGCCTGTAAGTCACCCATTTTCTTGGATGCCACTATTTAACCATCAGACTCATAGAAACAGGAAAGAAGACAACAGGAAGGATGGTAAAGCCCATCGAGTCTACCCAATTTACTTCCTGGTGCAATACCACAGACCCCAGTTGCTCTTTAGTCTCTCATCTTTGCACTTAAATCACCATCAGGTGAATTTTCAAAGGAGTTATGCATGTAAAAAAAACATACTACCATAGCAATTTTGAAAAGCCATTTACTGCATTAAGTGCACCTAACGCAGGTAAAACCTATGGACAATTCAATAGCATATATTATAACGATTTTCAAAAGCCACTTAACACAGGTAAAACCCAGTTTTAAGCATGTAAATGTTTTTAAACATGAGGCCTTTAGCTTACTCCCTTAAACTGATCACTTTGTATGACTGTACTGCAAGTTCAAACTCCTAAACTCTCTAAATTTAGCCTTTGGGCCATCTAAAATCAAGAACAATACCACCAAAGATGAGTGATTCTAACACGCTTTGATGCTTTTGGAGGAGAGGTGTGCAATTAAAATTTTACTAAATAAATTGTTTTCCTGCAAGGATCACAAGCCAGCTCCTACTGATAGTTTACCCTCGTCAACGGCAGCGTCTCCAGCACAGCAGTTTAGCATCAGTGGCTCATTTTCTCCAGAAATCAATGCCAAGCATTGTCTTCCATAATTGAGCACTAACATTTTGGGATGCATGCATGACTTGAACTTCAGCTATTTTGCCTTGCAAAAGTTACCCCTGTTTCATTCGTGTACACCATGAACTGTTTTGTTAAGGACTCTCAGTGGCTTTAGTAACAACTGCTCTTCATGGTACACTCTGAATCCCGTGTTTGCTTTGATCACTGCATTTCCAAAGGACAAGGATTTTCTCGCCCCAGAAGACTTTCTGTTACCCCCCAAGGATATCAGCAGCAGGTAATTTTTTCAATCAATTACTTGCATCAGAAGACATGTATTATTAAACATTTTGTTTGTTCTCTGTGTATAGACATAGATGCCTAGAGCACAGACTTTCTTCTACAATCTATTACTGCATTTAGCTGGAAGACTGCTCTATCTAAAAATTTTGGGGCCACAAAACAGGGAAGGTAAGATTGAATGAGGCCCTGAATTTCAAACAAATCACCCTAAATAAATATTTCAGGTTTCAAATTTATCATTTAAACCAAAGTATTACACTGGTATCAAACCTTCTGTCTCTTATGACAATACAGTTTTTATTATTATTTTTTTTAACAAAACAAAGTAGACTTTTGTCCTCAAAAGCTTATGTCTCAATAAAATCTGTTATTCTATAAGTCACCACCAGCCTTTCTATCATTTTTGCTACTATGGACTAGCCCAGTCACCACTCTAACAGTCAAATAAGATTCTAATGGTCTTTCAAGGTGTCTCTCTTTGGGGCTATATACACTGACACCACTAGGGTGAATGGCCCAGTAGCATTCCACCACTGCATAAAAGGTTACAAAAGGTGAGAAATGAGAAAGAATAGTTGTGCGACTATTACCCCTTTAAACGTGGATACACAGAAGCACCCAAGAGTAAAGTTTCTGACTGACCCAAGGTCACACTGAAAAACGGCAAGGGAGTCCAAACAGGAGCTGCTACCTCAGGAAACCCCCATCCATCCTGCTCCAACCACTGTGAATACTATCTCTGCTTCGCTAAAGTGTTTACATGTAGGGGGATAAACATGTAAAAGTAGCCTGATCAATGCATTAACAGTCTTAGAGGGTTGATAACCAATTTCTTATGTCCAGTAGGTTCCAACTGAAAGGGCCATCTTTTGTCTGAACTCACTGATAGTTTTTAATCTTCAAAAAAATATATATTTTATTTAAATAAAACTTACAAGGGCCTGCTTATTTCTTATTTCAAAACTGGGGATGGCCTGATGACTCTGTAGCAGTGCTGTCATGGGGGGGGGGGGGGGGGGGAGGAAAGAGACCTAGACTCCAATCCCAGGCCTGACTCCTGATCCCCATGGGAGTTGGTGCTGGCACAGACTTTAAAGCACCAGGGAGAGAGGAAGTGTCTGACATTGTGCAACAGTGACACCTACTGGTTAGGTTCCAGTTGTGGGTTTAGCAGATCCTCTGGAGTAAGACAATGGGGGAGGAAGCCGGTGGGGGCTGTACAGGAAGGTTTATGGCACTGTACCTAGTTTCATTTAAGCTGGGAGTCTAAAGGAGGAGGAAACACAAATATAACACTCGTAAGGGCAGTGCAACTTTGAAACTGTTCTTAAAGAAATCAGAACTGCACATCCATGCAGAGAGGAGATAAAAAATAAGATTGCATCAACCTGCTCTGAAAATTACAAAAAAAAATAAAATAAAATAAATGGAACCAGCTGATTACCTTAGTGATGTTTTCAAGAAATGATTTTAACACTCAAAAATGTATTTATTAAACTAGCCAGAACCAAATTTATTTTTAATACTTTAAGAAGGTCTAAATCACAGAAAAGAGCAACAATCTGTTCCAGAGGGAAGATAGTGAAGGTGCACAAGCGCTATGAGCCACCAGGTGTTTGAAGCAGACAAACTAGAGACCCTCTTAGTACATCTGGTGCAAAGTTAGCAATAACCCTTCCTTCTTTCACTCCCTGAAAACACTGTAAGCAATTTGATATTGTTTCTATCAGTGCAGCAACATTTGCAATCTGCTCAGTTTCCATTAAGCCTTTCAGTTTTTAAGCACTTTGAATCCAAAATTTAAGAGGATAACTTTCCAATAACTCCACATATATGGCCATGTGGAGATCTATTACAGTATTTTATAACCTGCATGTAACAGGTTCATGCAGATGATAAAATACGCATGGATATGTTTGCTTGCACATGAATAATTGCAATGCATAGAACATGAGTACTTCTACCTATTTTATAAACATATGCACATAAAAATATAACTTACTTGCGTAAAACCCTGATTTATATGCGGAAGTTGGTATATCTTAATACGTGCACACGTAATCAATGACACCAGTTTGCTGATGCCTTCCACAGTTCACCTGGACCTTCTCCAGGCCCTTGAGACCCTCCTGGCTCTTCATCCTGAACTCCCCACAGTTCACCCAGACCTCCCACCCAACTGAGTCTGATATCAAATGTGCTAGATAAGTAGCGGCTGTAGAACTGTGTGAATAAGTTGCCAAACGTAGTCACGTAAATCTCTTATAAATTGCAACGTCTGCACGTACCCCTTGGCTCTGCCCAGGAATGCCCCTAGACCGCCTCCTTTTTTGTGCAGGTAAATTTGCACATGAAAGCAGAAATAAACACGTTTTTTTTTTTTGTTTATAAAATAGCATGCACATGCAAGCTATTTGTGTGCATATTTGCTGATTTTACATGCACAGCTCCTTGAAAATTCACCCCAAATATGTGCAGATGCAAAGTTAGAATACTGAGACCTTTAATGATTTGTACCCGAGGTTCTTCTGCAACTTACAGGCCACATATGCCCAGATTTCTGGTTAAGCTTCTCCCCCTCTGCCCTTTATTTTTCCTCCATGGCCATTTAGTGCAGAGTAAAAATTAACTGGGACGTAGAATGATTTTGTCTGGGGCTGACATCACATCATCTGATGTTGCCACTGCTCCAGAGCCTTCTGTCACAAGTTACTTTACTGAATGGAAATAACAGCCCAAGCATTCTTTCGGCAAGGAATCTTACTTCTTCATTAATTAGCAAATAAAGTATGGAGGCCAGGAGAATAAGGCCTTGGAACATTAGCTGCGATCTATTTGCAAATTATTTAGAAATGTGATCGATCATATAACTAAAATGACCGATACACGCCCATGTGTGTATATGAATGATTCAAAGTTTTCAGCTGGCCACAAGGTTTTGTAAGCAGAAAAAAAAAAAAAATCAGCTCAGTGCTACGTATCAATAAGGTAATGGTAGATTTGAAAAAGTTATTTTAAGAGCATTTGGAAGCCTGATAACTTAGTATCCTTAAAAAGATGTAAAGCTTTCTTCTCTGTTTATTATTTTTTTTGTCTAAAATGATAATGCTCTTTACTTTGCTGCACCTCTCAGTGAAGAATTAAGGAATCTTTCCTCTATGCAGGCTTTCCCAATTTGTCAATGGATTCTATTTTGCAAAATTTGGCAGGATACTAACATTTCTACACATTTCTCTTGCCAAGTATCTTCACGTGGCGACCTCACTACATAACATCTAGACCAATTCTCAGCAAGGCGATCTCTACTACAGACGTGCAAAAGGAAGAAAACCAAGAAAAAGGTATACTGGCTGTACAGTGCCCAACATAAAAGGGTACCCACCCTTAGCACTAGGGCTAATGATGGTGGTGGCCATGCTGCAGATCCTTCAGGTGAAGATAACTACCCTGCTACAGCCTTGGCCCATAGTGGACCTATTCATGTGCCTACTGTAGCCAAAGACAGACCACAGAGGTTAATGAAAAAAAGCTAAGAGAGAGAGAGAGTTACATGGATCCATGAAGATATAAATGAGATAATGTACTGCTATTTATGCCACAATCCCTGTACTTAAAATCAAGAGGATTTACAAAAGAAGACACCAAAAGCACAGGGTAAAGGCCCTTTGCTACACTGCAAGCATTAAGGAGAGCATTAGATCAGAGACTGAGATCATATCAAACATTCCCTGCCTAATCAGTGAGGTTCATTCCCCTCATAGGATGCACAAAAACATTTCTCCCTAATGAATCTCCACGAGACAGACTGAAATGTTTTCCAAAACAGATATTTAGCCATTTTAATGAGCTCAGGAATTTGGCCCAGTAGAGACCCGTCCCTACAATAAATGCTGTTTACTGTCTTTTATTGAAATTCCTCCTGGAAATGAAGCTGCACTGCAAAAAAAAATCATGTATTTATTTTTATTTATAAAATGTGTTAATTGCTTTCCAACTTTTACAATACAATCTCTCAAAGCAATGTACATAATCACAAAATAAAACAAATCAACAATAAAAAAAAACAACACACCAAACATTTCACTCCATTACAAAGACGCCTGGGTGGCAGCTAGTCCCCGGCACGCCACGGCGAGTAAAAACAGGGAGAAAATGTGGGACAAAGTCGGTTTTCATTACATCTGCCACATTCATGTAGGTAGTCAGCAATCGGAACAGCATTAAAAAAAAACGGAAATCCCCCTGTTCTATGATTGTTCTGTTCCTCAACAGGTCGCCTATCAACCAGCAAGACTTGAAGTGGAGTAACTGGAGAGATTGCAAGGAAGACCGTAGCCTGATTTCCCTATGGATCCTTGTTGTTATTATTACACTCGTGAAGAGTGGGCATGGGGGACGAATGCTTTCACTGACCGAATGAATGGCTTCGCTCCCTTGATACTTACTACTTACTGATGATGTATGTGGCAGGGGAGGTGCTCAATTTGCAGATGGGCCTCCACCCAGCTGTTGCTATTGACGCACGGGTTTCAGCTCGTTTAACTCAATTAGGGAGCTTTAAAAAAAACAAACAAACAAACAAAAACCCACTGAACTCTCCCGGGGAGGGGACACATACGCGGCAGCGCATCACTGAAGCCGGTGAGCTGCCCTTCAGCACCGAACACAGCCCGTGCAGTCTAAAAAAGCTTTTGATTGCCGAACCATGAACCTGTGCCCTTATCAGATCCCCCCCCCCCCCGGTTCAAGGCACGAGCCCACTGGAGCCTTTCAGCTGTGCAGCTCGAGCGCGCGTGCGATTCTTTCTAATCAGCGCATGGTTTCCCAGCAGCCAGGGCTGGGAAATGCAGCGTGCAAGGGGGGGGGGGCTAAGCCGGCCTCCCCCCTCCTAGAATCACAACACTTTTTCATGCTGGGCTTTTCCTGCTTCACTGCCGCCCTGTAACAATACCACTGATCGTTAATGGAAAATACGCCGAGAACACCGGCTCGAGCTGTTGCTAGCAACGCGCCCGGATCAGCGCCTCCACGAGCGCGGGCAAGGGATCAGGGAGCTCGCTCTGCCGCCCTCCCACTCAACCCAACCCGGCGGCGGGGCAGCAAGATTGACAGCGCGGGGCATCCAATGGCAACCTCCCTCGGCGGGACGGCGCGACGTGGCTGCCGGCTGAAACTCCGCCCCGCATTGTGACCTCATAATACAATACTTTGTATTACGATTTCCCCCCCCCCCCCCGGCCAAGGCTTCGAACGCGCCCGTGGCCCCTGCCGCGCTGTGACCGAGCGTCCCTCGGGTCCAAAGCTTTTCCTTTCCCGGTGCGTCGCTCCCCCTCCGCCGCTCCGGGAGGAAAACCTCCCGGCTCGGGAGTTTTCAGAGGTGGAAAACATGAAGAAAAAAAAAAAAGTCACCGGTACGGTTCAGCACCGCTGTCTGTGTCATATGGGTCACTCCCAGAGGCAGCCCGCTCGGGGATTGAGTTGGAAAAGTTTGCAGTTCCATTTAACCAAAAAAAAAAAAAATAACCCCAAACATTGTCGACTCCTTGCTCACGTTACCCCTATCCGGTGCTGCTGAGAAATCATGCAGTAGATGTGGCGTCTTCCTAAAGCCCATCAGCGCTGCACCGACAGGGGGTTCGGGGGGGGGAGTCAATCACTGCACAGCACGTACCCAATCAGCCGTACTAAAACGACTCGCGGGGTTTTGTGTTTTGATTCACAGTTTCATTCTGGTCTCTAGAGCCCCCCCCCCCCCCGATCTCAACTCATCCATTAGCCTCCGATGCATCTACATGGACAATAGCAATCGTCTCCTATGCAGCGCGAGCACCCCAACACCGTCCCCCTCCTCCCCCCCGAATGACAGCTGCCAGAACACATGGGCATCTCGAGAACGAAGAGAAAAGCTGGGACCCCCCACCTCCCCGACCCCATCTGACAAGATGCAGAACACATGCCCTGGGATTCCGGACACACAACGCAAGCAGCATCACAGCCATTTTCTGCAGAATATTCAGCAGCCCGAGCAGGAACACGAGCCCGGCCACCCAAGCTCCGAGAAACCAACGTGGCACCAATGAAAGGCGAGCACGGAGCGGGTGCTGTGCAATTATTGATCTCTCTCCATGCTTCCGGTGAGGGGGTTCCCCCCCTCCTCCCCTGCCCCTTTAATATGCACCCTGTGACATGTCCCCGGTGGCCCCGCATACAAATGGACCAGCTTTGTCTGGCTTTCCCCCAGGCGCCCTCCTGCTGGGGGGGGGGGGTCGCCGCGCAAAACTTTAAACTGCAAGAACAATCCGGAGAGAAACCCACTCCCCCCTCCCCCCCACCCCCCCGGTTGCCTTCTTGCCAAGAACGAGCAAGGAGGGGTGGGCTAGTGATCGCCTGCACTTGACTCTGATCTCCGCCTGCAAAGTGAGCATGCAGCCGAAAGCCCCTTGTGCAAAGCCACTTGCCTTGGGTTTTGCTGCTATTATTATTATTATTATTATTATTAATAATGAAACCTACTGTACCTGAGATCTCTTCATTTTCCATTTCTTCCATCGTATCTTCTTCATTCCCTAAAGGACCTCGCATTTTTTTCCTTTTTTTTTTTTGTTTTCCTTTTTAAATCAAATATAAGTTTCTTTCCCAACCTCGCTATTTCCTTTCAGATATTAACCCATGGGATGCCAGGGTTCTGTGGATAAAATAGCCATGTAGCAGCTGGAGATGTTGGAGAGGGTGAGGTTTTTAAGAAAGATGGCTGCCTTATTTTTTAAGGAAAATATCCCCCTTTCTCTCGGCTCTCTCTATCTCTCCCTCCCTCTCTCTCTCACACACAGCCCAAATCCCTCAGCCTGAAAATAAAAGAGACAAAAATGGAATACACATGCCCAGATTGTGACGTCCAGTCTGGTTACCGTGGCAACCACATCCCATAATTTTGGCACAACTAGTTAGTAGTAATGGCAGAGGTTACCAAGTTTAGAACTAGTTAGCGCTGCGAAGCTGGGAGAAAGGCGGGGGGATGGGGGGGAGGGGGAGTCTAATTGGAAACGGGGGAGAGCTCTCTCTATATTTCAGAAAATGCGGACGGAGGGATTTACAGAAATGGAAATCTGTTGATTTTTTTTTTTTTGCATCCTTTCATAGGTATGATTCTGATTAGCGCTCACTGACAAGGCATATCATTGGGATTCATTTCAGCATGCAGCACAGCCAGCGCCGCTCAGCCTCTGCAAGAAACTTGAGCTGCACGAAGTTCTAAAAGGAAGGTTTAACAGAGAAAATGCAGATGCAGATGTTTCTACGCTCCAGTCATCAGTGCAAATTGTTGCCAATTAATGCTGCCGGGAGGGGGGTGGGGCTCTATTTTTGCTACTTGCAATTGAAGTGGATAGCGGTTTGCGCAACGCCACCCCTAGCACCCCGCTTAAAAGCAACGCTTGTGGTGGAGATTCGCGTAAAATTTACTATCCTGCTGCCTTTATTTAAAATTAGAAGTAGGAACAAGCTTTAAAAAAAAAAAACAAAAAAAACTAGGGGGGGAATGAGTCACTGACCCTTTGGGAACAGTAGCTAAAATGAGCAGAGTGGGGAGACTATGGTATTCAGATCTGTAAACTACCGCCTGGACTTAGGTAGCAGTTGCTGCACGCTTTTAGTCTACCGTTCCCCGACCCTCCATAAATTCTACCACGAGGCAAGCTGAACTAAGAAAAGATCCCATCTTACCGATTGCCCTCCAGCTGTAGCCCGACCCCCATTCTGCTCCTCGACTCCTGCCACTCACCCGGCAGCATGGATAAACCACTACTTACACTGCACTCCAGCTCTCCTCCACTTGTTGGCCAAGATAGCAGCTAGGCCCCAACCGATTACGCAAGGCGATCGGAAAATGAAGACCAAAAGCCTCAGCACTGCAAACGGCAATAGGATAAGGGAACCGGAGGGTTCTGTTATTTTATAACAACCACTCCCACCAGTGGAAAACACAGGCGGAGAAAGACTGTTTTCTGCACGGATTTTCTCCTGTTTTTGTTAACTATGATCAAGAGTGAGCAATTAAATATACACAGTTTATTTTATTTTCCCCTAAACTGTTACCTACACTTGACTAATCTGAACCTTACCAGCCTCCACCACATCAGATCGTGAGAACCACTACTAGTAAAAGGGGAATAGGGACTTTGCCTCACATGGCCATCAATTCAAGTTTCAAAAGGAAGCCACACTTAACTGTTTTTAGCTAAGAGCCATCCCCTCACCCAGTGACTAGTATATGTAAGACAGCGTGGAGCTCATGCCACTGTTGAAAGATGCTTTCTTCGCATTGTGTTTGCAGAGTGACTTTTTTGACTGGTTACCCATTGGTAGACCTTTAAGGCAAAGCAGGTGCAGGTAGGTTGGCTCCCTTGTAACAGGACAGGCAAATCCAAGGCTAGTTTTATCACACTAGCACTTGCCCTAACAAAAGTAAGACTACAACTGTAGAGGAGGGCAAAAAAAGTAAAAGCAGGAGCAGAGCAGCCACTCTTGGAAATCTATAGCCAGTGGCCAAGCCTATGAACATGGCAGAGTTTCACATCATCTTCAGTGAGCAGGGGGGCACAGGAAAGGTACCACTACTTACCAGTAGCTTCAGATCCAGGTTTGAGGCTGGGTACGATAGTAATTTGATAATTTCACCAGACCATGAAGCCTAAGGGAACCATCTTAGTACTAACAAAAAAATTAAGACTAATCCAACTACCCAGTTCTTGAAATAACTACTCTCCTTTACAAACCACAATGCAAGGCAAGTTATGTCAGGTGCACTAGATACTGCCCCACGCTACAGCACTTACAATCAAGGGTCCTATTTAGCAAGGTGCCATCTTTATGCACAATAATCGTAACAGGTACCTGGTAGTTACCATACTCTTAAATCAGGGGCAACACACCTGTGCTAATACACTGCAGTCACCTACACGAGCATACAAAGCAGCTGCTTATGAACAGCACCCAAACACTGCTTGAAAAAAATAAATTTCCCACAGTACCGACACAGGTAGTTACAACCTCATCACTTTTAGCTAAACTCCCTTCCCCCACTAGGGGAGATTCTTCCAGGATGCCACTTAAAGGAAATACAGAGTGCAGTCACAGGGCATGCCCCTGTCCCAAAGCACTGGTGAGTATGTCCCCCCTCCCTCCCAGCTAAGAAAATGTGCATATTAAGCTCGTCCCCCAACCAACCCCGACCCTACTGCCAAATTCCCTCCAGCACCAATTGGCCCCAACACCCCTGCTGAAGAGAGCAGGGGCAATGGCCTCACGCCTGCAGTAATGACCCACATTTTCCCTTTGGGAGGATGGTTCAGCAGGCACCAGTTTGAAATAGCACAAGAGCAGAGGGATGAGCCAGGGTGAATTACTCTCACCCCCTTTCATCACCCACCATGGTATTTTAACACACCTTAGTAAATAGGGCTCTAACTTTGTACGCGAGGAAATAAGAGGGTGAAATGACATGCTCCCGGGCCCTAGAATCATCAGTGTGAGCTAAACCCTGGTTCTCTGCCCACTACTCTAATCATTAGGCTATTTCTCCAGATCCTGTCAGTCTACACCTCAAGCAACAAACACTGGCAAAGCACTCATTAGCAAGGAGTCAAATTAAACAACTGTACATTCAAGATAATTTTTGCTTAAAACTGTAACAATGGCAGATATTCAACAGTGGATTAATAGCCCCAGCATCGCTTAGGCTGGCTCTCATCCTGCCCCGGATGCACCCTTTATCCCACATCGCTGAATCATTGCACTGCTTATAGAAGTGACTTGCACAGGCAGGGCAGCATCTCCTAGGCACCTACTGACACCGCTTATTGCTAAACCCATCCCTGCTGAGAGGGTGTGGTCCAAACATACTAAAATAGTTCAAGGTCTTGTATACATAGGTCCAAGTGAAACATATAAAATGCTTAAACATTCAGTCTTTTGATGACTGCCCCACCCTTGAATCTGGCAAATTAGCTGGGGCAGGCCTACATATACACGGGCCGATGGAGCAGCATTGTTAACCCGCCATTGGATGCACGTTCTCCCTTACCCCTTATTCAGTAAAGGGCGGAAAACACGCGTCCAACCCGCCGAACCTAATAGCGCCCTCAACATGCAAATGTATGTTTATGGCCCCAGTAGGTATTCCCGTGCGATTTAGTAAGTAAAATGTGCAGCCAAGCCGCACATTTTACTTTCAGAAATTAGCACCTACCTTTGGGTAGGCGCTAACTTCTTCGGGCACTGGGAAAGTGCACAGAAAAGCAGTAAAAACTGCTTTACTGTGCACCCTCCAACTAATATCATGGTGATATTAAGTCGGAGGTCCCGAAGAGTAAAAAAAAAGGAAAAAAAAATTGAAGTCGGGTTGAAAACCGGACGCTCAATTTTGCCAGCGTCTGGTTTCCGAGCCCGTGGCCGTCAGCGGGCTCGAGAACAGACGCCGGCAAAATTGAGCATTGGCTGTCAAACCCTCTGACAGCCGCCACTCCGGGGCAAAAGGAGGCGCTAGTGTCCCTAGCACCTCCTTTTGCCCATTTCTACCGCCAGGCCTCGTTTAAATACTGTATCGCGTGCACAGGTGAGTGGCCTGTTCGTTCGCCCGCTCTCCCGCGGACTTTGCTGAATCGGCCCGTAAGTGCAGAGTAGTTTGCTGATGTCTTCCACTATTACTGCCAGCACCACCTTGGCCCTTAAAGATCAGGGCGAAGACCACTTAGTCCAACGCACCACTAGAGTGGAACGGACTGCAGCTGCAAAGATCCAACTTCCTTAGCTCCAGCCAGCTAGGGTATTGGCTGCAGCCATGCGTTTGTCTAGAACCCAATACTGCTACTGCCTGCACAGCAATGCTTACGTAGGAATCCATCTCACTGCGAACAGTAGACTGGGTTAACGCCCAGTGAAGCGCAGATAGCATCACAGCTGCGGCCCAACCCAAGCTCAGCAGCATATATGTTATGAAACGTATATGTCTGAGCCGAGCTTGCTCCATGGAGTCAGCTGGGATACAGCTCAACCCAGCACATGTGTGTATGTGATGGGGAGGGGAGAGTAGGGGTCTTATACATATTTCAACTCCACAATCCTGTCATTAAAGACTAAACTTACTTCAACAGAAACTTGTAAGGTTTAGTGGTAGGATCTGTGTAGCAATCAATAACATGAATTAAGTTCAGTGCACCTCAAAAGGTCAAAGCACCCTTTGTATCTTTCTTGCTCCCTACCCACCACTGACATCCATCAAAATCCTTTAATGCATATCTTATTACCCACATACATGCTAATCACGCAGTAATTAACTTCAAGAAAATTACAAAATGGGCAAAAGCTATTTTGAATGCTTTACCAAAAGAACATGCCATATTGGGTCAGACCAAGGGTCCATCAAGCCCAGCATCCTGTTTCCAACAGTGGCCAATCCAGGCCATAAGAACCTGGCAAGTACCCAAAAACTAAGTCTATTCCATGTAACCATTGCTAATGGCAGTGGCTATTCTCTAAGTGAACTTAATAGCAGGTAATGGACTTCTCCTCCAAGAGCTTATCCAATCCTTTTTTTAAACACAGCTATACCAACTGCACTAACCACATCTTCTGGCAACAAATGCCAGAGCTTAATTGTGCGTTGAGTGAAAAAGAACTTTCTCCGATTAGTTTTAAATGTGCCACATGCTAACTTCATGGAGTGCCTCCTAGTCTATTATCTGAAAGAGTAATTAACTGTTTCACATTAAAATCATGAGAGGTCTAGAACGGGTTAAACACCTCTATCAAATCCCCCCTCAGCCGTCTCTTCTCCAAGCTGAAGAGTCCTAACCTCTTTAGTCTTTCCTCATAGGGGAGCTGTTCCATTCCCCTTATCATTTTGGTTGCCCTTCTCTGTACCTTCTCCATTGCAATTATATCTTTTATGAGATGCAGTGACCAGAATTGTACACAGTATTCAAGGTGCGGTCTCACCATGGAGCGATACAGAGGCATTATGACATTTTCCATTTTATTCACCATTCCCTTTCTAATAATTCCCAACATACTGTTTGCTTTTTTGACTGCCGCAGAATACTGAACCGATGATTTCAATGTGTTATCCACTATGATGCCTAGATCTCTTTCTTGGGTGGTAGCTCCCAATATGGAACCTAACATCATGTAACTACAGCAAAGGTTATTTTTCCCTGTATGCATCACCTTGCACTTGTCCATATTACATTTCATCTGCCATTTGGATGCCCAATTTTCCAGTCTCACAAGGTCTTCCTGCAATTTATCACAATCCGCTTATGATTTAACTACTCTGAACAATTTTGTATCATCTGCAAATTTGATTACCTCACTCGTATTTCTTTCCAGATTATTTATAAATATATTGAAAAGTAAGGGTCCCAATACAGATCCCTGAGGCACTCCACTGTCCACACCCTTCCACTGAGAAAATTGTCCGTTTAATCCAACTCTGTTTCCTGTCTTTTAGCCAGTTTGCAATCCATGAAAGAACATCGGCACCTATCCCATGACACACTACTTTTCCTAGAAGCCTCTCATGAGGAACTTTGTCAAATGCCTGCTGAAAATCCAAATATACCACTTCTACTGGTTCACCTTTATCCACGTTTATTAACTCCTTCAAAAAAGTGAAGCAGATTTGTGAGGCAAGACTTGCCTTGGGTAAAGCCATGCTGACTTTGCTCCATTAAACCATGTCTTTCTATATGTTCTGTGAGTTTGATGTTTAGAACACTTTCCTCTATTTTTTCCTGGCACTGAAGTCAGGCTAACTGGTCTGTATTTTCCCAGATCACCCCTGGAGCCCTTTTTAAACATTGGGGTTACATTAGCCACAATCCAGTCTTCAGGTACAATAGATGATTTTAATGAAAGGTTACAAATTTTTACTAATAAAATAATAAAGCCATTAGAATGTAAAGCTAGTTGCTGAATTATTGTTTAATGTAAACCGAGGTGATGTTTATAATGTGCCACGGTATATAAAAAATTTCTAAATAAATAAAAATAAATAAATAATAGGTCTGAAATTTCATTTTTTAGTTCCTTCAGAACCCTGGGGTGTATACCATCCGGTCCAGGTGATTTACTACTCTTCAGTTTGTCAATCAGGTCTACCACATCTTCTAGGTTCACTGTGATTTGGTTCAGTCCATCTGAATCATTACCCATTAAAACCTTCTCTGATACAGGTATCTTCCCAACATCCTCTTCAGTAAACACTGAAGCAAAAAAAAATCATTTAATCTTTCCGCAACGGCATTATCTTTTCTAATTGCCCCTTTAACCCCTCTATCATCTAATGGTCCCAACTGACTCCCTCACAGGCTTTCTGCTTCGGATATATATTTTTTTAAGTTTTTACTGTGAGTTTTTGCCTCCACGGCAAACTTCTTTTCAAATTCTCTTAGCCTGTCTTATCAATGTCTTTCGTGGATTACAAACTGGTTAAAAGACAGGAAACAGAGTAGAATTAAATGGTCAGTTTTCTCAGTGGAAAAGGGTACACAGTGGAGTGCCTCTGGGATCTGTACTTGGATCGGTGCTTTTCAATATATATATATATATATAAATGATCTGGAAAGGAATACAAGTGAGGTTATCAAATTTGCAGATGATACAAAATTATTCAGAGTAGTTAAATCATAAGCAGATTGTGATACATTACAGGAGGACCTTGCAAGACTGGAAGACTGCGCACCCAAATGGCAGATGAAGTTTAATATGGACAAATGCAAGGTGTTGCATATAAGGAAAAATAACCCTTGCTGTAGTTACATGATGTTTAATTACATGATAGTTAATTGAATGACAGCAACATCTTATAAGAGACTTCACAATATAATGTAAATAGTTATACTAACTGCTCGGTTATCTTACTCTATTTCTCTAAACGGCGCCAGAACACCGGGTGCCTGCGCACAGGGATGCCACACACCATCACCACCAGGCTCCCTGAAATAACTAACAGTGATGAGAGACAGAAAGAAAGGAAAAAAAGTGAAAGAATCCATCTGGAACTGAGAGGGGAGGGGCGGTGTGTGATCCTTGATTAGGAGACCCACCCCCTCTGATGTCACTGAGGACTGTGACGGACGTTAAACGGCACCAGAACACCAGGCATCACGCGCTGAAGGTACACTCCCCTTCGTGCATCCCGTAGTGTTAGCCATTCCCCATGTTCTTTTATATCCCTTGTTAACAATCCCCATATTTAAATGTTTAATGTATTTGACAAAGGTAACGCATAAGTTCCTGCAAATTTTGTTTAAATGTAAACCAATGTGATATGTAAAATTGAACACCGGTATATAAAAGTAAATAAATAAAATAAAATACCCAGTTATACGATCCCTGTTGTAATGTAACTTTAAGAACTCTTTGCACTTGTCAATGTTCCGTTTCTGTGTTCACACCCCGTTATATGTAAACCGGCATGATGTGATTTTTAATCACGAATGCCGGTATAGAAAAACTCTAAATAAATAAATAAATAAATTAGGTTCCATATTAGGAGCTACCACCCCAGAAAGAGATCTAGGCATCATAGTGGATAAAATTGTTGGTTCAGTGTGCTGCAGCAGTCAAAAAAGCAAACAATATTAGGAATTATTAGGAAGGGAACGGTTAATAAAATGGAAAATGTCATAACGCCTCTATATCGCTTCATGGTAAGACCGCACCTTGAATACTGTGTACAATTCTGGTTGCTGCATCTGAAAAAAGATATAGTTGCGATGGAGAAAGTGCAGAGAAGGGCAACCAAAATGATAAAGGGGATGGAACAGCTCCCCTATGAGGAAAGGCTGAAGAGGTTAGGGCTGTTCAGCTTGGACAAGAGATGGCTGAGGGGGGGGGGTATGATAGAGATCTTAACCGATTCACATCTACTCGTTCATTTACACTTTCGAATAATAGAAGGGCTAGGGGGCATTCCATGAAGTTAGCAAGTAACACATTTAAGACTAATCGGAGAAAGTTCTCTCTCACTCAACGCACAATAAAGCTCTGGAATTTGTTGCCAGAGGATGTGGTTGGTGCAGTTAGTGTAGTTGGGTTCAAAAAAGGTTTGGATAAGTTCTTGGAGAAGTCCATTAACTGCAATTAATCAAGTTTACTTAGGGAATAGCCACTGCTATTAATTGCATCAGTAGCATGGGATCTTCTTAGTGTTTGGGTAATTGCCAGGTTCTTGTGGCCTGGTTTGGCCTCTGTTAGAAACAGGACGCTAGGCTTGATGGACCCTTGGTCTGACCCAGCATGGCAAATTCTTATGTTCTTACATTTAACTTGCCAACGCTTATGCATTATCTTATTTTCCAGAAGGGCCAAACATCTGGCACCACTACTGTTGTCTCTATGCAAACTGAGCAGCACAACAAAGCGTCAACGTTCCTAGTTTTAACCTATCGGCAGTGATGGAAAAGAGGCTGCAAAATCAAGTCGAGAAATGGTAGTCATGCCAGGCAAGCAAGACAGATTAGATCATGGTTTACCAACGTTGTGTAGGAGAAAAACTGTGAAAAAGGAAGCTGTCTACTTGGGCATAAACCACAACATCCTGACAACTTCCATAGATGGGGGAACATTCACTACATAGAACATCTGGAAAATTAAAATGACTGTTTTTGACCAAAACTGAAGTTACCGGGGGCAAAGGGTACTCCCAACACCAGACTAGGAGAGGATGATATGAAAGGTTAAAGTAGTGAAAGGGAAGGTATGTAGGAAGAAAAAAAAAAAAAAAGGAACACCACCCCCTCCCCACCACCACCACTGTGGGAGCCTCTAAGTCAGTGGTTCTCAACCCTGTCCTGGGGACCCCCCCAGCCAGTCGGGTTTTCAGGATATCCACAATGAATATGACGAGAGAAAATTTGCATGTTATGGAGGCAGTGTATGCAAATTTTCTCTCATGCATATTCATTGTGGATATCCTGAAAACCCGACTGGCTGGGGGGGTGGGGGTCCCCAGGAAAGGGTTGAGAACCACTGCTCTAAGTAGAAGAAAAATGAAAAAAACACAACAAAAAAAAAACCATACAAAATGCTTTATGAGATTCTGTAAAACCCAGCTTCTTCTCAAGGTGCAGAAAAAAAATGTGTATTTAAGAAGATGATTTTTGGTAAGAAATTCCAGAGCAGGGCCCCTGGGCCTTCTCTCAAAATATATCCCATCATTATAATTTTGGACTGAAAAGTCTGAGTCTAAAGCAGAATTGGGTGCCTCCAAGAGCCAAGCCTTGGGGTGAACAATACTAAAAACGTTTTCAATGCAACAGACTGAAGGGAGACGGCGCTATGGCACCCATGGTTCAAGTCTGCTCAGGCAGGCAAAAAAAAAACCACACAGACCTAGCCTGACAGCTTACACCTGAGGCTCATTTAATTCAATCATATTCAGACCTAGATATTTTCAGCTGCATAAATTCAAAAGGCTTTTTCCTCACTGTATAATCATAGATAGCTTGCTTTTCGAACTGCTCCTAAAGAACGTTTTTCCACATACATTATACTCCAGCTACTCTTTTTTTTTTTTTTTTTTTTAAAGCTCTTGCAAGCATATTAGAAAACAGAACAGTTTTGGTTGCCAATCAGCTGTAAGATCCAGGAGAAATAATCTGCCAGTAGGCACCTGCATCTCAATTTTTATTTATTTTTTTTAATTTGCTCTTTTCAGTTTCTATTCACTGACAGCAGTCCATGATCATTGCACTTACTTTCAACTAAATGCCCTCAGCCTGCATAGTAGGACATCCAAAAGCCTCTAGACAATTAAGACACTACAAAAGCATACGGTATGGGTATTCTAGATTATGACAAACCAAAGGGATTACTAACTAGATAACTAACCACCCACCCATGGAAAGAAGCTATCCAGCTCAGGGTTCGATTTCAGGAAGTCACAATGCAGCCAGCTCATAAAAGCACATTCATATTCCAGCACAACCCCAGTCTCGACACACAACTTCAATCACAGCTCAAACATTGCTATGCTATGAGGGCATGACTCAGCTGGCTGCTGTTTTGATCTAAATATGCATAAGACTGCAAAATCATCAATAGCCTGTATAGGCATTTTAGCGTTCAGTTTGATTGATTCCTTGCCTACATGCATGTCAGTACAGTCACAGGACTTGGGAATTTTGTCCAATTAAAAAAAATTCCCTCCCCCAAGAACTTTCCTATTTAAGGGTTAACTGTCTTGCTCCCCAAAAAAGGAAGCAAAAGTGGGTTTCATTTAAACAGTAAAATACAGCAGTATAACAGTACTACAGTTAAATATATCAACATAGCATGATAAAATAAAATAAATCCCCAAATACTGCCGGATACATCAGAACGTAATCAGGCTCAACTGCAACATTACTGCACAATTAAATATTAAAATTTTCCAATTTCTCATGCGTTAATTCCCAAAGAAGGTGAATTTACTTCTTACCTGATAATTTCCTTTCCTTGAATACAGACTAGTCCAGATGATTGTTATTCTCACTGACCAGCAGATGGAGACAGATCAACAGGCTCAATGTCATCACTTCTTATGCCTGTATTTTTGTAACAAGCTAACTGTGGACAACCTCAACCATTAGAACCATAACTAATTCCCACTGTCACCCTTTTTCTAAACTTCCAGAAGAATTGAGAAGTAGAAAGAAAGTTCTACACCATATAGAAGGAATAACTTGCCTGCGAGCAGCATGGCAAGTCTAGTTTGCATCTTAGCCTTCTGCCTGTCTGTACCTTTGTGCAAACTTCAGAATCAGAGACGACAAACTCTGGTAGCATAGGGAGGGATCTGGTAGCATTGGGTGGTCTGACCGGATTCAAGGAAAAGAAATCATCAGCTAAGTTCACCTTTGTACATTCAGTCAGACCAGTCCATATGATTGGGATGTATCAAAGCTATTCTCAAAATAGGCCAGGAAGCTGTTCCAGCCCCATTGATTAGGAAAGTCTTCCTCACTAAACCTGTGATCTAAGTGGTATTGCTTAGTAGAGGTATAAGAGGAAGACCATGCTGCTACCTTGCAAATTTCAAAGGAGGCCTGCGCCCTCATGGAATGAGCCCAGATCTGCTTAGGCAGAGGAGTATGGTAGGCCACATTGGATTAAGGATGTGTTACGGCAGCCTATGTGCTATGGTAGCTGCCTCACCTTTCCATAAACCTTTATAGAGAACAAAGATATGATGAGCTGAAAGCATTCATAATCTTGAGATACCACATCAGAAGCCTTCTGACAAACAGGACATGACGGATCCTATAGTTCTCAGAACCCATCTGCTCACTGACCAAAGAAAGAAATCAAATGATTCAAGTGGAAAGCAGAAACTACCTTCGGCAAAAAAGGACTGTACAAATCCAGATTAAATCCCTAGAAATGAACAAGAAAGATTCCAGATAAGAAAGTGCCTGCAAGTCTGAAACCCTTCTTGAACAAATAGCTACCAAGAAGACCGTCTCCAAGATTAGGAGCTTCAGAGACATGTATCTTAGAAGGGCCCAAAATATGGTCTTACCAAGAAGGACAAGACCACATTCATATCCCAAGAGGGCACCAGAAGCTTCAATAGATTCTTGATATATTTAACACCTCTCAAAAATGAGAAACATCCAAATGCAAGGACAAAGATCTACCCTTAATATACCCCCAATAACAAAAAATGAGAACAGCTACCTGCACCTTCAAGGTATTAAGAACCAAACCTTTACAAAGGCCTTCTTGCAAAAAACCCAAGATCATCCAAACTGAAGATCTTTCCAGGCTACAATGACATTCCGAGCACCAATCCTCAAAAACACTCACATATGCCAGAAGTGGAAAACTTTCTAGCCTTCAAGCAAGTATTCACAATATCTTGATAATATGCCTTCTTAACTAATCTTGCCCCCTCAAGAGTCAAGCCATAAGAACAAAAAAAAAGTGATCCGGGTCCTCATGAAGGATTGGACCCGGAGACAGCAGCTGTAGCACGAGGGTCTGCCTCTCTCTTCAGATGCATAAAATCTGCATACCAAGGATGACATGGCCAATCTGGGCTTACAAGACTCATGAAACCTAGACGACCCACAATTCTTTGAATCATTCTGCACTATGGGCCAAGGAGGGGACTGTATAGAATCCTTTCTATGGGCCAATCCTAAACCAAAGCATCTTATCACCAAAGACAGAGGATCCCTCTTCCTGCTGAAAATCCTGGCTACCTTGCCATTCTTGTTGTGCGCTATTAGGCCTAATACCAGAAGAACCTATAAAAACCTAAATAAATAAAAACCTACCTGGCCACAATCCAATTTAAGGCTACTTGACACTGAGACCATTCTTGTGGATCAATCACATGGCGACAGATAGTTTGCTTGAACATTATTTACTCCCACTGAGAGAAGCTGTCAAGGCCTTTAAATTCTCCTACACCCAAGAGTAAGTCTACCTCTAATACTACCTGTGGACTTCTGCTGCCTCCCTGATTTATATAAGCCACTGCCATGGAACTGTCAGACATTCTAAATCACCCAACCCTGCAACAGAGGTGCAACCTCCCTAAAGGCTAGACAGATTCCTTTGGCCTCCAAACAGTTGATTCCCTTCTTCAGGCATCTCAGAAAGTAGACCCCCCAAGCCAGAGAGACATGCATCCATCACTACCATCCAGGTTGGACCAGATCCACTCTCCTTTACAGGTGCCTGCACTACAACTACTATTTCAAACTCTGGCATCAGAAGATGCATTACATAGACCTACAATTTGTGGGGGATTCCATGTGGATAACAGTGAGAGAGAAACATGGGGGTAACCTGCACAGCATAGCATATGCTACCATAAGAAGATTGCTGGGCAGACTAGATGGATAATTTTGGTCCTTTTCTGTCGACATTACTATGTATGTTACATTGCATCAAACAAGAGCCCCCAAATACTTCAATGCCTGAAATTGTTGCAGATTGTTCTTGAGGAAAATTAAAATCCAACCCAAATCCTGAAAAAAAACCAAACTCTTCTGTGTAGCTGATACACACTGTCCAGAAGCAACTTCGCCCTTAACCAATCATCCAGGTAAGGAAGGACCTGAATGCCTTACTTGCACAGCTTCCACAACCACCATCACATTCGAGGTAGTCTTGGGAGCTGTTGCCACCCTAGTACTGTGAAATATAGAAAACACTGATGATCCTTTTATTGGGATGTACAGAGAGGCTTCCTTCAAATCCAGGGGGGTCAAGAATTTCTCCGTCTGCATTGCCATAATCGCAGACTTCAAGGTCTCCATTCTGAAGTGAGAGACTTTCAAAAAAACACTGGTTGACCCTCTTCAGGCAGGGGAGAAAGTCTTCAAGCATTTCCAGCATAGCTCTCTGCTTCAACGGCAGGGGAGAAAGTCTTCAAGCATATCCAGCATAGCTCTCTGCTTCAATGGCAGGGGAGAAAGACTGACACTTCACTTTCAATGCATATCCAGCATAACTCTCTGCTTCAACGGCAGGGGGAATGAAGAAAAGTGGATATTTATACAGACAACCAACAAGGATTGAATTACATAGTCGGGGTAAACAAGCATGGGTGTAGCTTGCTTATTGCGGCAGTTGCTACCCCTAACTAATTAAGCTAGATATTTCATTTAGATGCAGCTCCAACACTGCTCTCTACATTAATGGTGGGGATGGAATGGTAATAGAACCAAAAGGTTACTAAGAACCAAGAGAAACAGATAATATGAAAAAGAGTGTGAAACTTGCTGGGCAGACTGGATGGGCCGTTTGGCCTTCTTCTGCCATCATTTCTATGTTTCTATGTCTCAAAGACATCTCTTTTTGGACACCACAAGATAAAATCTAGTAGTGGTCCAGATCTTCCTGTCCTTCTGGAACCAGAATCACAATCTTTTTTCTATATAAATCGCTTCACTGATTACGATGTACAACAAAGTATATACAATACAAATTTAAACATTCATAATAAAAAGAAAAATACATTAAAGTTTAAGTTGAGAAGCCTTTTCAGCTCACTGCCTCCCTCCGTCGTTTCCACAGTATTGGAAACGAGGCAAGAGAATTCTAGGGTGTAACCATGCTGAATGATATCCCCTGGTCTGAAGTAACTGAGCTCATCTCTGGTAAAATACAGAAAGTGGTCACCTATCTTTGGTACCTGAAATAGAGCCCTCAAGTCCTCACTGTGTATTATTTTAGGCTCCAGAAGCAGATGCTCCTCTCTACCACCTTTCTTCAAACAAAAGGGCTAGTTTCTAGAAAAAAAAAAATCTAGATCTTTGCCCAGAACTACTCCACTCGCTTGAATCTCCCGAAACCTTGATAAGTAGAGTGAGAAGAGAAATTTCAAGGCAGAGCCTCCAGAAGTCAGGGCACCTTAGAAACGCCCCAGGCTTTTGCCATCTTCTCCAGTATGTCGGCAAGCAAAATTCTCCCTTTAAAGAGGAACTTCATCAGCTTAGTCTTAAGAGCTAGAATATGCTGACCAGTTATGCACTCAAGAGCTGTCCCTGTACCGTTACTCTGGAGCCTATACCTCTAGCGAAGGAGCAGACCAGAATTGAGGAAATGCATCTACCAAATATGCTGCTCCAGGCTCAGAGAGGAATCTTCTCCCAATTCCTCCTACGCAAGACGCAATTCAGATCTTGCAACAATGCTACAGCAGGCTGAAATCTGTAGCAACATGCTTACTGCCTCCAAGGCCAGCTTAATCACGGATTCTATCTTCCTGCTCATCTTTAAGCGCAGCACCACCTTCCACCAGAATGTTAGTTCTCTTTGTCAGAGTAGACTAAGGTATCAACTCTAACCTTCAGGTCCAAAGGGTACACTTTGACCAATGAGCAGCCACCCTTAAAATTAGCTTCAGGAACTGTTCGCTCCAAGTCAATCAGATCTCGCACTGCCTAATGCAAACACAGAAGCCTTCATGAGACTGCCCTGAATAGGCTCCACCTTTTTATCATCCACGATATCAGCATACACAGAGACTGAGAAATTCAAGACAGCAGCAGCAGTCTGCAGGAGGACCTCACCTTCTTCCAAGTCTTCTTCGTGATTCCCTTGAAGCAACAGGATGACATCCAGGAAGTCTTCAGCCCCTGACAAATTCTCCTCTAGTCTGCACCCCTCACTTCCCCTGGTCTTCCCTCTCCCCAAAGCTGCATTACCTACAGGCAATAGAACAGAAGGAACCTTCCCATGAGCAGCACACTGCCCCAAGTAAAAAGCTTGCAATCCTTTAAAAAAAAAAAAATAAATCCTGGAAGTTAAGAGCCCAGGGAAGAGAAGAAATCTGCACTGTAGAGGAAGCAGGAACCACAGTGCTGGACCCAGCCCCAGTTGGAGAAACACCCTGCCTTGAAGAGTTAAGGACAAGAGGGCCTCCATCTTCTTCACTGCTCTGTAGCAGCGGCACGGCCACCACTCTAATGTACTCCACAGAGGCCCTGAATTTATCTTCCATGGGAGACACCACACACTTTAGAGCTACTGACCATATCTGACCTGCACCTTCAACACGCAGGCCATGCACAGCGCAGTCTTTTTGCCGCACACGGCCTGAGCAAGATATTTACAAAAGAAATAACTCATCCCAAAACAAGCTCCCTTACGGAGCTCTTAAGGATGCTCTCCTGCTGCCAGTCTGAACTACTGAAGCAGCCCAGGCTGCTCTGCCAAGTCCTTTCCTTTTTTTTTTTGTAATTTTACTGCTCACCACCCAGTCAGGATAAAGAATTAGGCACAGCCATTCAGAAAGAGAAAAGGACAAGAAGATGAAAAAGCAAGGGGAGGAGTGGGAAAGGGTCAGAGATGAACAGAGAACTTCACCATGATCCTCTGGCAGCCCCACCTAACTCTGGGTGCTCAAGTCGGAGGGAACACCTGTCACCAATGGAGTAAATATTCCTTTTTTTTTAAAGTGTATTCTACCAGTTCAACTATGGGAGGGAGTGAAAAATCTTTCACCTCAGGAGCCTAGCACAAGATTTTTCTTTTCAGCCTACCAGGCCACAGTCCACAACATAGGCCAGCATCCTATCACCTGCTGGAGACAGAATACTGGCAAACTGGTAACAGCATGGATGCTCAGAAGGAGTGACATCAGCATGCCTGTTAGAACATAAGAAATGATCTGTCTCCATCTGCTGGTCGCTGAGCATAATCCAATCGTCCGACTGAATGAAGAAGAAACAGTGTTTCACTTTACTACTTTATTTCTACATATACAGATTAAAAAATAACATAGCCAAGAAAAAAAAAAAGCAATAGTTTGGTTTTGATGGACACAAAATGAAGTAGGTAGCCAGTGACTACTAGTTAACAAAATAGTGCTCCCCTGTTAGCTAAAATGCACGTTCAAGTCACAGAAACCTGGAAATTTCTACTTCTGAAAAAGTGCAATCTGATTATAATAGCTATAAGGCTAATGCCTGCCATATCCTGCAGGAATACAGTTAAATACATGCTTGTTCTCCAAAAATAAAACATTTACAAATACCTAGTGTACCAAGCAGAAATGAGACAAGCTGCTGGTTCAATTCACTCCTGCATCACAAACATTTGCAAAATCATAATTCTGTATGGCTCAGATGGGTTTTGCTCCCTCCCTCCCTCCACTCCAAAAGGATACCAAAACAAATCAAGGACTTTCAACTAATACCTGAATCTGGCTTCATCCTGGGACTCTAGGGACAAACGACCTACAATGGGAAGTTTTTAGAGTAGACAAGCTGCAGCCTCCACTGTGTTCAAAGGAAAACTTTTGCTAAATCAGGTTTCATTCACTTAACATGAGCAAAACATCCACTCTATTTATTCTGAGGAAATGTGACCTAGTGGTTATACTGAATAAAATAGTTTTTGGGATGCAAAGCAAAACCCCTTTACTGCTGATGGGCAGACAAGCTACTAACACCATCCACAACAGAGATGACAGTCAATTCGCATAGCTGGATATTAGGGAGAAGGGAGTCAACAGAATTTTGCTTAGCAAGCTTTAACACAAGATGTGAAATTTATATGAAGATACAGCATTAGAATTAATACTGTATTGCCCTACTCCCTGCAATGAACTACCAACATAACATCTTCCACAATCTATATCTATTTCTTGAGAACCTCCTATTGGGTATATACAGATTCAGCCTAAAGTGAATTTCCAAGCTTCCTAAAAGCACTGCAAGTTGTGTGTATCCAATACTACAGACAAAATCTTAAGGCAATCTGCACTAAAGCTATATTTGGACTCCAGAATCTAGATTACAGGTTCGTGACCCCAGTCCTCCAGGGGCCCCCCCAAAAAAAAGATATCCAAATTAACATGGCTCTTGGAACAAATGTATGCAAATCTGCCTGAATGATCCTTGTGAATGTCCTGAAAACTAGGACCGGGTGACCTTCGAGGACCAGGATTGTGCATCTCAAGTCTAGATCTCTGACAGCAGAAGTGGGTCAGCATTCTTGGCAGTATGAACAGCCACAGCTCCACAGATGCCACATTTGATTAAATTCCTTACCCGCTCTCCCACAACTGAAAATTTCAGGATGGCAAGAATAAAATGCAACTTTTTAGGAAATCCGTGGTATTGAGGTGGCCATGGACCATTTTTGCACTGCTTTTCACACAATTCATAAACACACCACCATATTTTCACAAAATTTTATTGGAAGAAAATGTAAAAAATATTTTCCAGATGAACAATTTAATCCTCATCTTCTTCTTCCTCTTCATCTTGGTTAATCTGGAAGTATCGGAGCTCATAGCTTTCCTTGCTATTAGCAACCACACGAAGCCAATCACGAAGGTTATTTTTCTTTAGATATTTCTTGGTAAGGTACTTCAGATACCTATGGAGAAATGAAGAAATCAAAGTCTGGGCAAGAAAAAACAAAATCAAGCTGGGTTTGGTCAAAATAAGTGCGCATGCCCACCCACCCCTCAGGTGTTAATCATGAAGTTCTTAAGGGTTCGACCTTACCCTAAGGTGCGAGGCATACATTTTCTATCCTCTCACTTAAATTCAAAATGCTTAAGCCCTTGGAAGAGATCTACTAAAGTCTACCCAAGAGGCTCAGTTTATGAGGGGCTTCCTCATGCATAAATGGGAGAAAATTCAAAATATTAGGAGGAAAGAATCCAAAAGAAGAAAGCCACAGAATGTGGGTCTAGACGGCAAGAGTGCAGATTTTGTAGAAGCATCAACTGCCCATACCTCCTCAATGCCCTGTGGGTATAGTAGGGGGGGCTAATTCCATACACCAGAACAGAGAGGCTGCAATAAACAAAATATTTCCAAAATATCCGTTAATTTTACAACATTTAGGACAACTGATTCATAGTTTGGGTTTTAAAAGTTATATCTATGCGGACAGTGTAGAATTAGTATGCCCTTTAGGAAAGGATCTTGCATCGTCTTTGTGTAAGGTGCAAGAAGGACTGAGATTACCAGGGGTTTGCATGAGAGACGTTAAGTCTTGAATGAGAGTAAAATGGAATGGATGGGTTTTACTACTGCCGAGCCGGAGAAAAGGTTTTACAGTTGAAGGTTGGTAAAGATGAATTGTTTTAATACTTCGGAAATTAGAAATTTGTGGGTATAATGTGACGATAAGTTAGCTTTTCAACCCCAACTCTTTGATGTTGAAGAAGATCTTTTTAAAATTGAGGCACTTGAAAAGGGCCAACCTCTGATTTTCCGGCCAATTGTGCAAGCTCTGGTTACCCAGATATTTGATTAGTGAATGGGGTATTGTTCGGGGTAACCATAAGAAGTCTGTCTGCTACAGGTGATACAGAATATAGCAGCCAGATCAGTGTTCTGTTGTACAAGGAGCAATGCAAAACATCCTTTAGCTGAATTACACTGGTGACCCTTTAAAGAAAGGATGTTTAAGATTATGACTGATGTACAAGGCCAATCAACGTAAGGGTGCAAGTTACTTATCCAATCAAGAGCAGAGGCATATTCCAGACAAAATCTGCATTCAGTGGAAGGTCCTTTGTTTGGGGTACTGGGTATGAGGAAGGTAAAAAGGGAGATGTGTACAGCCTGACAATTTGGAATTCAGCTCCTCTGAATATTAGATTAGAGGAAGAAAGTGAAGGCATGGCTGTTTTCATATAATTAGTAAAGTGTGGTTTTATTGTATTGATCTGATTGTGTGTATGTTTAAAAAGTTTTATCGTGTTTTGATTTTATTTTTTGTATGTTGTAAACCACCTTAGTCAGCTTGCTGGATGTGCAGTATAGCAAAAATGAGAAAAACTGTTTCCTAATATTTTCACATCACCATTCACGCCATGGGATCATGAGCCAATAAGCTGGTGGTTTCTATGGTTTTCAGGGTAATCAAACTAAGCATATTACACAGTCACCCGGTAAATGGTGACAAAGAACAAACTGGTCCATCCAGCCTGCCAGCTGAGATTCTTCCACTTGGCTAGATAAACATACAATGCAACAGTTATTCCACATACCCATCCCCCTCTGCCTCAAGTTTTTTGGTTTTTTTTACTGAACCTTCTCCCCTTTTTCCACCACTACTCTACATACTAGTCCATAAATAAGTTCAAAGTCTGTTAAAAATACTGGCCGCCACCGCCTCATACAGCCTTATCTTGCTCTAATTCTTACAAGACTAACTTAACCCAACACCCTCCACGGGTTAGCACCAAGCTTTCTAACAATCTGCGCAGCTGCCAAAACTAGCAAGGCCATTGTCCAAAACACCTTCTGCCTCCACGTGTTCACTGAAATCCAGGGGTTTAATCACCGTCACCACATGTAGGTGGTCCCAGCCTTCTCAGAAGTCCTATGCAGCTGCACCATTGTTGCTTGAGTCAACAATTCATATAAAAGTCACATGAATAATCATTGTGGATATCCTGAGAATCACAACTGCTGAGGCTTCTTCAGAATGAATTTGGGCACCACGGCAGTAAATCCTGCCAAACAGCAGATATCCAGACAGGCAGTTCTGGACTGGGATTTTTCATCAGATCACGTGGAGGTTAGGTACTGGTTACAATGGTCCTTCTTTGGCTGATAAAAACTATTTCTAGTTTAGTGACCAGCAAGAGCAGTGGAATTCATGGATTTAACAGAAGAAATATGCTGCCTAATGCAGCTTCACAAAGATTTGTCATTAACTCATATACAGACCTTGCCAAGTTTCAAGGCTGAAGCTCAATAGCACTACCACAGTAAATTAAAATCAGTTTCAAATACAAATTATAAATTACTGCACTGAGTGCTGAACAATGATTTCTGATATACTCATTTAACATGAATACCTGCCAGAGCACTGCATTTGGAGTTTAGTCGTAGGTATGAGGAAGCACAGTAAAAGCCCCTTTATCCAGCATGCATGAGGAATAGGCTGTGCCAGTTAAACATACTGGTTTATCCCAGAGCCCTCTGCTTCCTGTCATTCCCCTTCCACTCCTGTAGGAGGGGAGGGGGAATGCTGGCGTGGACAGCGCACAGCTAAGAAAAGCTCCCTAGTCCAACCCCTTTTCCCTAGCATCATTCTGCTCTAAGGTGCTACCTGGGCAACATGCCAGTTATTTCAGCATTCTGGATAGCTGAATGCCAGATAATGGAGCTTTTAAGCATACGTAATGCATTCTCTACAGAAAAGCATTTACAGCATCTATAACTCCACGGCTTCACAGAGGCTGAAAACTGCCTTTGACGCAAAATATCAAAGTTATCTATGTTTAGGGGTTACTTGAAAACTGAAACAGAACCAAAAAAAACAAACTATAGAACACATTTGTTCTTAACAGCCAATAATGCAACTTTTAGACTATAGGGTCTCCGACATGTGGAAGAAAAAGCCATACTCTACAGCCTGTGATGTGTGATATGGTTTAACCACTTAGCTGCTACAGAAAAAAAAAATATATACACAACCCCAAAACTCACTAAAACTAAACATCTACCAGATGCTTGTACAATTTATAGTGTTCAATGCACAGCAGTAACTGTAGGGCATATGTTTATCTCCGATAAGCCACACTGCTGCTGTGTCCTGCAGTTACATAATTATGGGTTTGCAAAGCTTAGGCATATTATTGCTTATGACTGACATTCAAACAGAATGAGCAATATATTTCACACTCAGTCTCTCCAATTTGAAAAGAGGAAAGCTACCAAGTAGTAAGACTAAACTTTGAGGCTGTCCCCCCTCAGCGATACCCTTTCACCATCCCCATATCCACTGAAAGAATTACTAGGCAAGACAAGATTGTTTAAAGGTAACAGGGCAGAACATTCCCAAACTTGTTCTGGGGACCCACAGGTTTCTGGGATATTCAAACTGACTATGTATAAGAGATTTGCACATAATGGTCTCCTATGTATGGGGATTAAACTCCTGCAACTAAAAACCTGGGCAGGTGCTGGGATCTGCAGGATAGATTTAAAAAGCCCCGCTCTACGGTAAAGTATCTGAATGTTAATACCAAAATATTGCATTTAGGGTGGGACAGAGGGGTGGCTTGAGAAGGAGTATTTCTCAAATAGATTTTGGGAGAAAAGCTGGAAGTCATGTAGAGAGTTAAGTAAAGGAAGCTATTACATGTCCAATGTTGCTGTGTACTTCCAGGTAAGCTACCGAAAAGTAGGGAGCCAGAACAAGACAATGATCTGCATAGTGCACTGGTTTAGGAACTCAAGTTAGGGGACCAAATTCATGATTTTGCCTTCATAGGTTATGACTTTTTTCAGCGTATAGCTGGAGATCATCAGGACCCTATGAATACTTTCATTATTGCTAGAATCCACAAAAATGTCTAGATACCGAACCCAGATCTGCTGAAATGCTAAGTAACGTGAACTCAAACATCCTGAAGGTTAAAACAGAATAGCCCAGATGTTCTTGGCACCATGCCCAAACCCACACTATAGCAAAGAAACTTTTCAGCACAGCTGGCCAAATGCAAGGACAAAGCTCGAGTTTTACTGGGCTGGAGTTGTTAAGTCCTGGAGGGCCGATGCTGCTATAGAATACTGGAAATTAAAATGCTTTTCTAACTTATCCCTCCAGAACACTAGTTAAATTCATACGTTTAGATAGCTTGCTCCAAAAGGATGAGAAATGAATTGCGTTTAACGTGTCAGTCTTAAGATCTCTGCTTTTCCAATTTGTTTCTACCTACTGTCTGCATTAACCATGTCCATTACAAGCAAAGCCCATTGTGGCTTATTCCCATGGAAACGGAATATGAAATAGCATATGGTCTAAATGAAAAAGGTTTACATCGACCCATTGTTGCTGTAAGAAGCAGTCACAAATTGGGCTATCTAATCGGAAGCTAAAATCCAGTGAACAAAAACACCAATTGCTTTTCCCACTGAAATTCTGAACTTAAATATACATCAGATCCTTTATCTCATTCAAGCCTAAAAGTTAATATTTCTATATTAACAAGGATTTCACCTCTTCATCATACCCTTCCCACCTATCTAATTCCAAATTATAACACCTAGAGTTACAAAGAGGCTTACCTTTAAAATGCAAAGGAAAAAAGCTCTTCAGACTAAGGAAACATTTATTTTGCCACTTAGAGGGGGTCTTAAAACATTCTGATGAAGCAAAAAAGCTGTGGTATCCCTACAAAGGGATTTTAGTGCACAAAAAATACATGGTGCCAATGAAGGTGTCAAATGGTTATAAGTTAATTAGAAAAAAAAAAGCCATGTGTTGCAAAGCACACTCACTAGTTTACCACTTGACTACAAAAGAAATTTAACAGGTGAGACTAAGTTTTAGGGTATCAAGTCTCCTGACTTGCCAATGGGCCACTTTGTACCATTGGAGATCACAAATTCTAAGATGGCATCAAACTTGGAACATGTGTGAGCGGCCCGAGCTCCTCCAGAGTGTCTGGAATCACTAAAGAACCTGCGCATTAATCTGCATTTATTTCCAACACCAGGAAGACATCCTGTTTTCAAACTAAACTACCTTGCTGCCACTTGTTTCCTCTGTCCTGGAACAATATCCAAATCCCCAGGGCCACAGCAGAAGAGCCTTAAGGCAGTGCACTGGACACAAGCAGCACCATTTTTAACGTGTTCCGACTCTGAATTGCGTTTCTTACTGCATGTGGAGAAAGGAGATTGTGAACACCTTGCGCTACTTGTGCGCCTTGGTGTGGTAAAACATCTCATGTTAATTCCCACGAACCATAAGGATCCCTATATGAGCAAGCTAGGAATTTCCCTATGGTGCAGCTGTACAGTTCTATCAAGGTATATAGACGACATCAGCCAGGTTCTCTCACTCACGGATGCTAGCTTTCTTCTTACTTTGTCGTTTCCAGCTACGCATCCCAAGGAATCGTTTTCTGCCACGAGCGAGCCTTCAGCCCCCCCCTTATCATGTACGGTCTGCCGCATCTCATATGCGCACATGATAGCAGCATTCAAGTAGTTAAGACTTCAATGAAGTGTAGGACAGTGCAATTTTCAAAGAGCAAGGAGGTCAGGATATGGAGGGAAGGGGAACCTAAATACGCTTCAGAGGGCAGTGCTGAGAACAAGTTAAGAGAAAGGGCAAAAGGTTTTTGTTCAGGGGGGGGGGGGGGGCGGCAAATAAAAATCAGTCCTCTTAGCATCAGTTCAAGTAGGGGAACTTGTCTGCTTATCTACCAAACAGGGAAGACAAAACTGACAGAAAACAAACCAATGGTCTTATGCCTTAGAGGTGAATTTTAAAACCGGTGCCAACCCTCACCTGCGCGCACGTTATAAAACAGCCTGGCCGTGCCCACGTGCGTCCAGTTTTAAAGTGGACGTGTGCCTGTGCGTGCAAATGCTGCATCTACTATGTAAGCGTGGGGGGGGGATTTTAAGAGGGACGCGTGCCGAAGCCACTGCCCATAAAGCCAGTGCGTTCCTAGTTCACCCAAAATAGGTTTCCAACCCCCTCTCCCCAGTCAGCCCACACCCTTAAACCCCACTGATCTGCCTAGTTTTCTTTATCCCTTACAGGCCAGCCATGAAGAAATAAAATTATGCAGCAGGGGATCTTGGCGCCCGCTGGGATGTGCAAGTATTTACGCACACACCAGACACACGCCCTGCCCAGATCAGGCCCCCTTTCGAAAACGTTCAAGATGTGCCTGCTCTGGGAGATCAATGAATATCTTTGGGGTTTTTATAATCCACTCAGCGTACGAGCTCAAATGTACATCCCCTAATTGATGCGCGCGCCGGGCTTTTAAAAAATTCACCTTTTAGTCTGACCAGCGTACAAACTGGACAGACTGGGTGCGCCAAATGGCCCTTCTCTGCCATCCAATTGTGTTATTTGCTGCCACAAAGCTGAACAATCCACCGCCTGACCATCACCGGCTGGAGGTGAGAAGGAACCGGGCGGGCCATCTAGCGCCGGAGGAGCAGCAGGCGCCCACGGGCCTGATGCCTCCCCCTGCCCACCCCAGAGCTCGCCTACCACCTTTCAAGACTGTGGCAGCAATGCCAGCCAGCACTCGACAGATGCCTTTCTACCTCGCTACTCTCCCCTAACTACAGGAGGGAAGTAACGGAGCAGGAACACCTCTTCATAGGAAAAAAAAAATAGGACAACCTTAGGAGATCCACCAAAATACAAACCACAAACGATCAACCACCTCAGCAGATCACTCCTACCTAATGTTCACCCTTCTTCTTCTGAATGCGCAGTCTATTGCTAAAAAAAAAAAAGAATCCCTCTTATAAATGATTTACTTGAAGATTTAAACCCCATTTTCTGCATTGCCGAAATCTGGCTGAATAAAGATAACGTACACTTAAATCAAATTGAACAGTACAAATATATGTCTTTCACTTCCCCCGACCGAAACAAAGGTGGGGGATTACTAATCGAAGTATTCACTAAAGCGTTTCCTTCACCCCAGTCCACCCTCATAGTAGGCGACTCCTACATGTTGATAGAACCACCAAATTCAGTGCCTGTGAAAACTTCTTGGAAACAATGGGATGGTCACAATTCATAGCCAAACTCACACATAAAGCTGGTCATATTCTAGATCTATTTGCCACTCGCAACAATTGTATGATAAATACAACTCATACTATACTACCTTGGTCTGATCACCAACTACCAAAAGCAGACACAACCTTCCTGAACCCAACTAAACAGAACACAAACAAGACATTCACCTTCAGGAAAAAGATAGAGCCAGAATGGCTTTTGTAGGATTCTAGCAGAATCATTTGAAAATAAGTTTTAATCGATTTCCACCATGCCAGCACTTCCACATCATTTGAAGTATGGGATATCATGGTTAAAGAAATAACCGATGACCAAAGTCCAATACAAACAAAAACAATCCAACTTAATCACTATACCTCTAAGCAAAAGTAACCATGGTGCAATGAGGAATTAAGATGCTCCAAACAATCTGAGAAACTCTGGCAGAAATAATTCACTTCTGTATTTCCCCAAGTGATTATGATCACTCCCCTCTCAATACCGGGTGCTAATCCACAAAGCAAAAAAAAAAAAAGAATACTATGCTAAACAGATTCATGGGGTACTTTTTAACTCTAGGTCGTTAAACACCCAATCAAGGACCCCTCTTCAAAGAATGCGCCACTCATTTGATAGAAAAAAAATAACTAGAGTAAAAACTAAATTCTCTCTACATGCTAACCAACCAAATGGACAGCTTGCAACAGTATCTAAACTACAAATCATGCAAATCACCCACGTGACCCCATTCCAGCTAGCTCCTTAACACTAATAGCACTACCAGCCCAACAATTGTTTCCTCAGAAGGTTTAGTCCCTGAGATGGCAAAACAAGCATTGATAAAACCTATACTAAAAGGATACCACCAGCTGTTCTGACAGATGGAAAAATTATAGACCAATATCCAACCTGCCCTCTCGCAAAAATTCTCGAAAAAGCAGTGCTATCCAAACTAGAAGACTATCCAGATGACCGGTACATTCTACATCCAAACCAATTCGGATTCGCGGGAAGGAAGGAAATCGCTCAACCAAGACTTTACTTGTATCCTGAATGGGATTTAACAATGACGAATCCTATTTCCTCGTACTACTTGACCTAACGGTAGCCTCGACACCGTTGACAATACCTTACTATCAGGCCGATACAGTACAGTGCGCTCCAGTGAAGCGCAGTTAACCCGCATTTGGATGCACGTTTGATGCGCTAGCTTTACCCCTTATACAGTATGGGGTAATAGCACGTCGAAAACGCGCGTCCAACCCCCCCCCTCCCCGAGACTAATAGCGCACGCAAGATGCAAATGCATGTTTATGTTCCTATTAGTCATTCCCACGCGATACAGTAAGTAAAATGTGCAGCCAAGCCGCACATTTTACTTTAAGAAATTAGCGCCTATCCAAAGGTAGGCGTTAATTTCTGCCGGCACCGGTGAACTGCTTTTCTGTGCACCCTCCGACTTAATATCATGGCGATATTAAAGTCTGAGGTCCCAAAAGTTAAAAAAAAAAAAAAAAAAGTTAAATTAAAAAAAAAATTTAAAATCAGCCTGCGGCTTGAAATCCGGACACTCAATTTTGCCGGCGTCTGGTTTCCGAACCCGTGGCTGTCAGCGGGCTCGAGAACCGATGCCGGCAAAATTGAGTGTCGGCCGTCAAACCCGCTAACAGCCACTGCTCCTGTCCAAAAAGAGGCGCTAGGGGCGCGCTAATTTAAATATTGTTTTACTATATCGCGCGCACAGGCCAGTGGCGCGCGCCGGGAGAGCGTGTGCTTACCCGCTCTCCCGCGAACTTTACTGTATAGGCCTGTTTGCCAGCAGTTGAGAAAAATCGGAACCGACAAATGAAATAAAGTGGTTTTCCTCATTCCTATCAAAAAGATCATTCAAAGTCAAACTGGACAACCACATGCCAGACACCTTCTCAACTGATGCAGATGTCCTCCAGGGTTCAGCTCTCAGCAACTTTATTCAACATCTATATGCTTCCTCTATGTAGATTTCTATCTGATCTAGGAATCGCCTTCTACCTATATGCAGTGACATTTCTATATACCATGCACCAAATTATTAAAAATGCAAGATTAACTCTAGTGACAGACATGAAGGCTATACAACAATCTAAACTTTAACTCTAAACTAAGAAAACTGAAATCATTCTAATGAGAAGAAAATCTATAGCAACTCCTCAAACACTTGACATGGGTAACTTCAACAATCACACTCAGACCAAATACGGGACTTAGGTGTATACAGATTGCCGAGAACCTATCAATGGAAAAGCACATACATACATAGATACATAGAAATGACGGCAGAAAAAGACCAAACGGCCCATCCAGTCTGCCCAGCAAGCTCCCACACTTATCTGTTTCACCGACCACCAAGTTCAGGGCCCTTGTTAACTTTTATTTGAATTTCCTACTACCCCCTGCCATTTATGCAGAGAGTAATGTTGGAGTTACATCTAAGGTGAAGCATAAGGCTTAATGGTTAACGGTAACCGACGCATCAAGCAAGTTACCCTGATGCTTATTTACCCAGATCAATGCCTTGTTGGATGTTGTCAATGTAAATCCTCTTTTTCATATTTCCCCCTGCCATTGAAACAGAAAGCAACGCTGTATATGCATTCAAAGTGAAGTATCAGGCTTAATTGGTTTAGTGTAGTACCCGCCGCAATAAGCAAGCTACCCCCACGCTTGTTTACCCAGACTGTGTAGTTCAGTCTTTGTTGGTTGTCTGAATGCCTCTTTTCCAAATTTCCCCTTGCCGTTGAAGCAGACAAATTAATCAAATCAGGATATGCCAAACTGCACTTACTACATAGACAAACCATTGCTGACTCATTCAGACTTCCACACTGTCCTGCAGGCTCATCTTCTCAAAACTTAGACTACTGTTACTCACTTCTACTCAGAGTTCCCAACTGTCTTCTAAAAAAAAAAAAACACAACACTACAACTATTGCAAAATGCCACAGCTAGACTCTTAACAGGTTCAAGGAAATTCGATCACATTCACTGATAGCTCTTCCTTGGCTACCTGTACAATCCCGTATGAACTACAAAGTCCACCATCCATTCTAGCAACTCTGGTTTGCTAGATGTATGATTGTAGAGCTACAGACCAGAGATCATGAAGATCTCAAAACAAAGGACTACTAGCTGTGCCATCATTACAGAATACTCACCTAACAAAAATAAGAGAACACGTGTTCTCAATAGCAGGCCCAATGCTATGGAACTCTCTACCCGAGTATCAAAGACTGACCCCCGAAACAAAGAAATTCAAACATGACCTAAAAACAAGGTTATAGGCATTTTGAAATAATCAAACTTAAAATCACCTAAACACAGAGCATGCACCCTTAAAGACAGTCATTAAGAACCTACCTTATAAACTAAATATCTTAGCCCAAGTATGTGTCAATTTTTAATTTGTATGTTTGATCTCATTAAGTCAATGTACTTTATGTATATATGTACATCATGTTGTAAATCACTGTGATCTTTATTTTGAAAGATGATATATAAAATGGCTAAATAAATATTAGAGCTTCACTCTCCAACTAAAACCCCCACGATGAAGTTGCAGCCCTCAGACTGCAAAGCACCTTCCTGAGCTGCACCAAGAAGTCAGTTGATTATTTCTAACCCTTCTTAATTAGCATAAATCAGGTTCACTTTTACCTATTATGGTCCTGAAAGACACTGTGCGCGCTGTTCTTTAGATCTATCATATACTTAGATGCTGATGGGATTGCCCACCAATCTGTGGCCTCTTTCCTCAAGTTTGAAAATTAGTTACGGTGCAGCCAAACAGCTCAAAGTCATTTTTGCGTGCCAGCTTGCTAAGGTCGGTCATTATAACCGAATGGCTTTTGTAGGATACTGCATTGCAGCAGGTCATTAATAATGAATTGTCAGAATTGCAAATAAAAACTGTTAAATAAATTTAAATACAATCTTGCACAGACTGCATTCCAAATGTTTCTACCATGAAGAAAAAATTTGCAAACAACTCCCAAAAGGGGCCTTTGTGCAATAGAATATGAAAGAACTCCTGAATCTGGAGTGTTTCCATGCCTCAACGTGCATTTTGCATGCAGTCACACAAGCACTAAATGCAAACACCTTAGACGTGTAACAGATGTCAGGTTTTTTTTCTTTTTAAAGATAGACTGATGAGAATTTTCTGCATTTGTAATTGAAGCCTAATGCATGGCCCCAAGAGAATGAGTGAACTCAGTTCTAAGATGAGAAGAGTTCCAGAGCAAACTTTCTGAACCATGGCTGCTGGTAAGTTCTATAGCCTTATTCAACAAGTTCTGTGGGGATTTTTTTTTTTTTTTGTAAACTAATCAGCCTAAGAATAAGCAAATATCTGCACATGCTCTTGCTAGAAGGCAAATTAGAAAATGGAGGCACAGAATGATGCAGACAATTGGGCCTATATATCAACTTCTTTCCACTAAAAGATCCTCTGTGCTTGTGCCAACGCTTTCTTGAATTCTATTGCTGTATCTGTCCTCATCACCTCCACTGCAAGCTTGCTCCAATTAGTTCTAATCATGTTTAGCTATGCTCAATGTTTGCTTCCTTTTCTGCAAGCTTACTGTCACACCCACTGACAGCACAATTCTTTAAAATAAAATACAGTTTCAAGATCACGATCAAACGCCACTAATGCTGAAAACTAAATTTGTGTCATTCAGCTTCTTACCTATCCCCTTCCTTCCGTTATCATGTCAATGTATCCTTAGAGGCAATTTTCAAACAGTTCACACAGCTGCAAAGTCACAAGGGTGACTTAATGCACCTACTTCAAAAGGGGTTCCCACACTATCCACCTTGTTTTTCTTTGGAAATTAACCAGTGCTAAATGTATCTGTGCATGCTGCAATTTGTGCAGTTGGCCGGGAGCTGGAGAGGGATGGTGTGTGTGCGTGCAAAACTGAGCACATATGTTTGAAAACTGAATACATGCCTGCTGCTTTCCTTCCTCGACTTACATGCGCCTGCAGGAATACTTTTTGATGCGGCAGAAGACAGGCATGCTATGGAACTCATAGGCACTTATTTTCAACAGGGCTATTTGCCCATGTCAGAGTTCGAAAATTGTCATCAGAATAGGGCCCACTCACAAGGCCTCACATTTATGTCAGATTCATGCCACATGCAGAGGCACTGTATTTTCTGCTATGCAGAACAACATTTTTTTTTTTTGACAAACAAGTACTGCAACTCTGAAGCAAAAGACCTATTAAATGAGTGGAGCAGCAGCGGGCTACAAACCAGGAAGTCCAGGATTCAAATCCCACTGCTACTCCTTATAACCTTGGCCAAGTCACTTTACCCTCCGTTATCTCAGGTACAAACAGATTGTGAGCCCTTCTAGGATAGGGAAATACACACCGTGCATGAGACAGATTTCACTAAAAACTTCAAACACATTGGGTAATTTTGCATATGGACATCTTGACAAGCAGGTAAAAGTCTTACCTCTTGGAAAATGGAACCTCTGAGGTTACAGTGATTTTGCTTTTGCTCCTCTCAATGGTCACCACTCCACCACCCAGATTACCAGCTTTTCCATTCACTTTGATACGTTCTTGCAAGAACAGTTCCTGTAAGCAGTAAACACCATTTACTGACCTCTATATGGCAGAGTTCAGTATCTTCTTAGGAAAATGTGAGCTACTGTTCTCTAACTGGTTAATCAATGCATAGCAAGAAAAAGGTTGAATTCATTTACAAAAACAGATTAGTAAAGATTTACATTTTCCACTGAATTGTTCGTACAAAGCGTTAAACTGACAAACGGAAAGAAAAATCTTCCCTTTGGTCTGAACAGCAAGTACAGCTGAGGAAAAAGCAGTAGGCACTTTCTCTATACTGGCCCATGAATGTACTTTTCCTCTGGTTTGCAGGAACTACTTCAAGTGTTAAAGAGTAATTTAATTTCAAAGCCGTTGGCTATTCTGCTACAACTGCCAGTCTGAGCCAACAGTTATGACAATTCTTAGCGATGCAGACCCCTGATCTCTGGAATGGATCATCAATTAGCTTTCAGAAACACATGTCAGTCAACCTCAAAAAACAAAGCGGTAGCCGATCCAGTGAGCTGTGTAACAGTGACGACAATGGGAATCGGATAAAAACAAGCCCTTTATTAAAACGCGTTTTAATAAAGGGCTTGTTTTTATCCGATTCCCATTGTCGTCACAGTCAATCTCAAAAGAAAGGCTGATTTAAATAAGCTTATTTAAGAAATTAAGTATTCCTCTATGATATGCTACCAAAGTAATCTCTCACATTGGTCAAATTTTATAGCCTAATTCTGGCCCTTTCAAAGCTAAAGAAAAAGGTTTGCAAGGATAAGCATCAATTCCCTTAGATATGGGGTTCTGCAGTTTTGTTAGACTCCAGAACAGTTAGGCACAGCCTTAGTCCATATTGTAATATTCTGAAATATCAGTTAGTCCCCAGATAATTCATTTGGCTGCTTTAAATCAAATATCTACCTTCCATGTTTGAAGCATTCCACTCTTACATTATGAAGATGTCAGGGAGTCTCTTTATTGATTCCTATCAGAACCGCTTGCAGGCAATCTCAAATATAAAGCTTACACAGCACAAACAACTGAAGAGTGGACTCAGCAGGATTTTTTTTTTTTGGTAAAGTGATGCCATAAAAAGCATATTCCAAAAGTGTAAACATGTGAGAAACCAATAAGCACAAACTGAAGAAGCAGCCTGGGGTTCCATCAGGTGTTCAAAGGAAAAACACTTTTTGCCCTTGAAGGTTTACATTAGCTAACTAGTTTTCTCATCTGGCTCCATCCGAAATTTAACATAGCAGTTCATGATGATCTAAAACTTCACTGGAAAGAAGTCAGAAATCCATCTCCCAAACCAACCAAGATAAGTGTCACTAAGGCTCATTGACTCAGTATGGTTTCCAAGTAAGACAAACAGAATCACAACTTGTGATCATAAATTTCATTTATTATATGGGCACGTGCCTGCAAATGGGGCTGATCAAAGCTGAACAAATTTAAACTGAAAAACTGGTGGTAAAAATGACAAAGTACTTGACCCCTGCTGAATACACACACAAGTTATACACACAGACATACACGTTATAATGGATATAGCATTTTTTAAATTAACATTTCAATTTGAGAAAAAAATCATTGGGGCAAGAAAATGGATCACTACATTTCGAATGATGCTTTGATGGCACTGTCTTTTAAAACACTGGCTGAAAGAGTTTGTTATTTTTATTCAGAGAAACATCAAGGACATTTTAAAAGGTACTACTTGAGTAGAAGCCATAGAATTTGGCAGACTCTTTAGTTTAACTAAACAGAAAATGAAGGTAATAAACAATCCTCTCTGTATACCTGATTTGCTGGCTAAAGTAATGGAGCAACATTAAAATTTGGATGGTGAGTACAATTTAAAAGCATAGATTAAGAACAGATCAGAGATTGAGTGAAGAGAAGCTGTTACCACAGCTTATCATACTGCCTTACATTACACACACCCAAATGCATTTCAGCCAAGAACTGTTCATTTGAAATTCTTTAGCACCGATTCTGGTGGTTGGAGAAAACATTTTCACAGACAGCAATACTTACAAAGTTAGCAGCATCCATGATCCCATCTTCCACAGGATGGGTACAGTCCAGAGTAAATTTCAGAACTTGCTTCTTTTTCTTGCTGCCCTTGACTGTGGTCTTCTTCTACAAAATTGAAAGACCATCAATTCTGTGAAGAAATGGTCCAATTGCCCCGATAGTGCAAAGAAATATTTTGTTAGGTACTGACATCTTTGAAGACTGCCTACAATTCTGAGTTTTCAGGTCAGAATTCAGGAGTTTGGAAACCATGCTTCAAAGGAAGCTCTGTAAATTTAAGTTCTAAGTTATTCTACCTTCCATGATTCAAAAGTGTCATCTCTGAATTAAGCACAAATTTGCCTGGCTTATTAACTTGTTAACGAGCGTTCATTTAAACATTTTACTAGAAAGTATTTATACTTGTACAAAATGTCAAACGCAAGTTGCTAAAAAGAAATTCTTTAATGAAAAGAAAAAAATGAAAGCAAAGTTTTATCAAGTTCAATACAATGATCTGAAAAAATATTTAGGCTGTTTATTGGAGGCAACCTGTATAAAAAGATTGACCAATTTTCTCCAACGAAACACTGCCTGATAATGATCCTACTGGTTACAAATGCTCTATAGAAGAATCTTTCAACTCCAGTAGAGTGCAGAAATTACATCCAAAAATGAGGATGCCAAAAGCCCAGGATCAACAGCAGTACACCATAAGGAGTAAATAGCTCATTAAAAAGATGTTAATTTAAACAAAAGTACACTGAATAATAAAATATAGAATATTTTGTGTGTGTGTGTGTAAGGGGGGGGGGGGATCAAAAGTGTAAGGTACCCCATTAACATAGCTATCAAAGTAAAATGGATTAAAAGCGACTTTTTCAGAGAGCCATATTTCTCTGCAAAGAACTGCCATAGATCAGGCCTTCCCAAACTTGTCCAAACAGCCAGCTGGGTCTGAAGAATCTCTACTGTGAATATACTTGAAATCCGTTTGCATGCATCGGAAACCTAGCATATATCAAGTCCCAACTATCAGGCCGATACAGTACAGTGTACTGTATCGGCGCGAGTCCAACGCCCCCCCCCCCCCCCCCCCCAAAAAACTAATAGGGCCATCAACATGCAAATGCATGTTGATGGCCCTATTAGTTATTCCCACGCGATTTAGTAGTAAAATGTGCATTTTACTTTCAGAAATTAACGCCTACTCAAAGGTAGGCGTTAATTTCTGCCGGCACCGGGAAAGTGCACAGAAAAGCAGTAAAAACTGCTTTTCTGTACACCCTCCAACTGAATATCATGGCAATATTAAGTCGGAGGTCCCAAAAGTTAAAAATAATTTAAAAAAAAAGTTTAATTTGGCCCATGGCTTGAAAACTGGACGCTCAATTTTGCCAGCTGTCAGCGGGTTTCAGAACAGACGCCAGCAAAATTGAGCATTGGCTGTCAAACTCGCTGACAGCTGCCGCTCCTGTCAAAAAAGAGGCGCTAGGGACGCGCTAGTGTCCCTAGCGCCTCTTTTTACCGCGGGCCCTAATTTGAATATTTTTTTTTTACTGAATCGCGCACACAGGAGAGTGGCCTGTGCACACTCGCCCACTCTTCCACGACTTTTACTGATTCGGCCTGTTTGGTAATCAGGTCAGGTTTGGGAAGCCCTGATATTGATGACCCTTTATGCATATATTCGTCCAACCAAAAAACTAGAATCATTTCAGATCAGCTTTGGGGTACAAGGGGTATGTGGGGCACTGGCATCTGGAGATCTAATTGGTTGCATAAAAAGCGTGCCCAATATAGGCTTGGTACAGAAAGAACCAAGGCTCCCACCCATCACACCTCTACCAAGGTACAAAGAACCAGCTCAGATTATACATTTATTTTCAGACAGGACACGTAAAACAAAAGACGTTCGGGCCCACTTCAGACCTCCCCAGAAACGACGAATAAGGCAACTGCAAGGGAGCCTGAAACGGCACTGGAGGGCGACAGAACAGCGAGCGAGGCCCTCTCCAGCGCCCGCCCGCGAAGGCAGAGGAAACGAGCAGCTAGCGGCCCCCGCCCTGCCGGTCCGGGCGACTTTATAGGATGGGGGGGGAGAAGGATGATATTTTGAGGGCACTTTTTTAACCCCCAGCTGTGGAAACTCATGGGGGACTCCGGAGATTTTATCTTTACTGCAGTAATCGAGCCAGAGGGCAAATATAGCGAACTTAAACCTTCAAAGTCTATGATAAACAACGCCGACCCCCCCAGCCCGCCTCTGTGCACGGAAAGCAGAATCAAGCGCCTTCCCTTTAATAAGAAAGTGCAAGCACGTATCGCCCCGCCCCAGCTCGCCCAGGGAGAGCGGCAACGCGCCCCCCTCTCCACCCCACCGGGTCTCCGCGGGCAGGTGAGCCCGGAGGTGCCGAGCGCCTGCAGCAGGCCGCGGCGTGCTCGGAACCGCCGGCCCCTCCGCACCCCGCCCATTCACACCCCAGCACGCTCCGCTGTCACCCCGGGGATCCCCGGCCTTCTGCCGGCAGCTCAATGCGGGCTCCCGGGGACCGACAAGCGACGCGCGGCGCCGCGAATGGACCGCCAGCTCTTACTAACCACGGGCGCCATGGCTCCTCAAGATGGCGGAAAGGGAGCGCGGCCGGCCGCGCATGCGCAATGTGAGACCGGGAGCCGGGGTCAGCGGCCGAGCGTCGAGCAAGGCTTCTTGTGCTCGGTGATCGATTAGACAGGACGTGGAAGAGAGGAAGCGAAAAGCTGGGGGGGGGGGGGGGGGGGGCGGATATGGGAGCCATGGCGTTCAGTAAAACCAGGACAGGATTCGATGCTCTGCAGAAACGGAGGCCAGCTGAGCCAAGGGAGCCTTAGGTAGTGGGACCTAGGCTTTGCCACTGCATCCAGACCAGTTACAATCCGATTCAGTCCCGGTTTTGCCCACGTGCATGCATGGACTTGCAGTTCTGATCAGAAAAAGCAATGGGAACAATCAGAACTACAGATTTGTTCATGCACCACCACCATCCCCTTTGTTTATGTCACGCTTTTCCAGCAAGTGAAATCAAAGTGTGTTACAGCGGTCAACGTCTTCCATACTGTAAAAATAAACGTCGCTAATTTCTTTCAGCCGTGCAAAATTTATACGGCACCAGATTAACTTGTAATACAATATTTTATATACTTGCGATATACTGAAACTGCCTGCCTGGCAATATTCAGTCCATGATATATTATCCAGTACAAAGGATATTTGGGTTTGTACGGGGATGTTTGGATCTGTTCCACATTGATTTCCTTCTGTACATAACTGCATTCCTTGGAATTTTATTAACTAGCAGTATAGCGTACTCTGTACTAGGGATAAAAAGGCTATTTTTTCATATTCATTTAATTCATTTTTTGGGAATTTTAAATTTGTCTTTTGTTTTTGGAGTTTTTAATTTTTTTTTTGTTTTTTCATTTTTGGCAAATAGCACACACTATTTGCTAATAGTGCACGCTATTTGCTGAAAATGAAAACTACATAATTTTTCATTTAAAAAAATTTCACTTAGGCCTGGATTTTCTTAGGTTGCAGACCTTAGAAAATCCAGCGGTAAAGGGAGGAGGGGGTGGCGAAGTGGGGGGCGGGCCGGTGAAAGCCGGCAGCGATCGCACCTCCGTGGTGCTATCGCTGCTGGCTTTCGCACCCAATAGGGCCATCGTAAAAGGTGGTGCTATTGGACGCGAAACTGTTGGCGAAAAGGGTCCTTACCTTTTCGCCGTCAGCAGTGACTTTGCGGCGTCCGCCCCGACTCCCCTTCCAGTGCGGACGCCGCCCAGAACTCTCCCCGATTTAGCTATCGCACATGAAAAGTCCCTTTTCGCATGCAATCCTCATAGAAAATTACCCCCTTAGTTTGAAATGAACAAACATTGGCTCATTCATCCTATTTTACACTTTTGTTTCAAATGTATGCACATCCCTATTCTGTACTGTCAATTTATATGATTAAAAAAAAATTGGTGAGGTTTTATGCAAACTTAAAAATGTTTTACATTTCTTCCTGGGTTGTGCTATTAGCTCTTCTTGGCTTGCTGGAGCTCTAGGAAATGGAATTTCCATAGAAAGTCGATTGATGTCAAAAGACAGATTTGGCCTGCCCAGTCCCTCTCTCCCTCTTCAGTGTAAAATAACTGTAACACAGTCCCTATATCTGTGTTGCTCACAAAAGTGAAAATGCATTATTTCTCACCAATAGTAAAAGCCTGTCCTAGGAAGTGTGTGCCCATCTGCCCAGGATGGTAGAGAAACAAAAAGGAAGACAACAAAACCTGACTGGGATAAGGAGTGATATCCTACACCTGGTTGAGCTTCTACAGCTGGCAGCTGGGATAGATCCTTAAAAAATGAGCACTCGAATAATTAGGAAGACTAGATGGGCTATAGGGATCTCTATCTGCTGTCATCTACTATGTACATGTGACTATGTATGTAAGGTTGCCAACTCATCCCAAGTCAACCGAACAGGTTGTTCTAGTCCTGATTTTGGCCCATTGAATGCATGGAATTGTAGTTCTGATTTTCTTGCCAATCAGAACTATAATGGAGCAGAATTAGGAGTGGATCGACCTGGGCTGAGTCAGTAGCCCTGGTACGTATGTATTTTCTCCTTTTTGCAGAACGTTGCGGAGAATTCCCTTTACAACAGTTGCTAGCCATCCAAATCTGAATATTTCCCACTATCCACCCTCCAGAGGCCATGAACAGAATTTGGGGGAGTCAAGCCTAAAAGAAGCAATATAGAATGAGATGTACTGAGCCATAAAAAAAGAACATGGGCAAAGGTTCCCTAGAGATTCTCCTGTATATGTCCGTTGGTTTTGTAGCCCCAGAACCCTGAAGACTGGGGAAGGGGGTAGTGATAAGTATTTTATGGTCAAGATTGTACAGTTTCCTTGGTAAGGGGGATTTTGTTCATACTGCTCCTTTCAAACTTCCCAACTAGATCTGCCCCACTCTTTGGCAAAACAGGAGAAGAAGGAAGCATGACAGACAAAAAAAAAAAAAATAGAAGAGAAAACAAACATATATTCCATTGTGCGTTCCCTGTACTATTTTTACATGAGGGTATTGTATTCCTTCTAACCCTTCACTGCACTGCTGATCTGTGCCCAATTGCTCCCAACGAACACACAGAAACTGGAACTAGGAAGCAGATCTGGTCAGAGAAAAGGTAGGTTACAGAGTACAGTGAATATGCAGAGGAAATCTGTATAGAAGAGTACTGTTATTATAATTATCAGGATTTGGATAGCTTATACCAGATGTGTACGCAGTGCTGTACAGAGACATATAAAACATTCTTAATGTTCATCTCCAGGCAGGCAATGCACAGAAAATGGATGACCCTGCCCATGTGAGCATTTTTCTGCATTAGTGTTGGAGGCCCTGGATTTTTTGTTTTGGTTTTTTTTTTCTCTCTCTCTCTTTTTATCAGTGGTCGCTGTGCCTTCATGGACAGCGTTGCCCTGGTTACTGCCTTCACGTCACACTCCTGTTCTTCTTCTGACTGTGGTGAACGCCGAAGCCTTTCTGTCACCTCAGCTTGAAAACCGCAGAAAGCAAGAGGGACTGGGATTTTACCTGGTGGGGTTAAGGGTGGATAGACTCCGTTAGCCCGGAAAGAAAGAGGTAAGTGGCCGGAGAAAACAATCAGACAGAGTGAGCCGTGAATATTCAAGCTATAGTGATTAGTGCATGACAAGAAGTGCAGTTCCCATGCCGCCTGGAATATGTATATATATATATATTTATTGGATTTGTTTAAATGTAGAGATCCATTTTGATTCTGTTTTGTGGTTTTCAGTGAAAGACAAAATGCTCCTTAGTCACTGTTAAAACCCTGCATTGCTGCTTCAGGCTGGGCGGTGATGATTACCAGCTCTGGTTTTGGGTGTAACTCGGGGAAAATATAGCGAAGGCCCTGATTCTGAAATGGTTAATTCAAGCCACTTAATTCTTGACATTGCATGGCAACAACCAGGCAGAATGACTAGGTTGAGGTCATTCTGAATTTCTAGGGCAGCCTGGCATTTCCTTAATCCTGTATTGTGCTTCCATTGATAAGCTTGCCCTGTTGCTTTTGTTCATTAAGTGAGCTAAGAAGACCATTCTTTGTTGAATTTGTGTACATCAACCATTGCACATGTGTCAGTACACCACAAGGAACCAGGTCACCATTTACTAGTTAAGTATTTTGCTTCTTGAGATTATTATTTTTGTGCAGTTAGATGGCAAGTTATAAGGTGAGCACATTATTGCATGCAACTTTTAATTAACTTCATATAATAGTATCAAATCTATTTTACTTTGCTTTCAAAAGTATAAATCACCATAGGATACCACCTCTAAACTCTTTTAATAAGTTTAGTAGTAATTCCTGCATAAAAATTAGGGATGTACGGCGGAAAGGGGAATTTTTGTTTTATTATTTTGTTTGTTTCAGGATTCGTTTTGTTTGTTATTCATTTCAGTTCGGTTCAGTTCATTTGCTAGCCCAAATATACATTAAATTAAAAGCAAAAAATGAAAATGAAATACCTCCACTTTGCCTCCCTGCAGCCTCCTGGCTCCTACATACCCCATTGAGGAGAGGGGTTTCCTGGAGAGAAAGGGGCAGGAGCCAGCCTCAGTTGCACCTGCTCTGCCAGCTGTGATTTAAAATGGCGCCAGTCCCAGGGGCTGGTGCTAAGTTGTTCAATGGCCATAAAGCAATATGGCCGTATTGCTGTATTACTTTATGGACATAAAACAACTTGATCTCAGACTCTACACTAATTTTCAAAAGAAATATAACATAAGAACCTCAGATATGCCATACTGGGTCAGACCAAGGGTCCATCAAGCCCAGTCTCCTGTTTCCAACAGTGGCCAATCCAAGTCACAAGTACCTGGCAAGTACCCAAACATTAGATAAATCACAAAACAGTATTGTTTATTAATTACTGTAATAGTAGTTTATGGATTTTTCCTCTAGGAACTTATCCAAACCTTTTTTAAACCCAGTTACACTAACTGCTGTAACCATATCCTCTGGCAATGAATTCCAGAGCTTAACTATGCACTGAGTGAGAGAGAATTTTCTTCAATTTGTTTTAAATGAACTATTTGTTAACTTCATGGAGTACCCCCTGGCACATGCTTTCCTTTTAAAAATTATCCCAGGAAAACTACCCAAACACCTGCTAACATGTGCATGTAGTTTCTGCAAGAAAAATTACTTTTGAAAATACAAACGTATGCACGCAATTCCCAACTCCACCACAAGAGCTCCTCTCCACCCTGTGGGTAAAAACCATGTACACAGGTCCTAAACATACAGAGCCGGATTTAGGGCAAATGGTGCACTGGGTGAATGACACACACACACACACACACACACACACACACACACCCCTCAACAAATGGCACCCTCCTTGTCTTCTCTTAGGCCGGGCCACCGCGGCCATGTGGTTCCATCTTTGGCCATGGCCAGGCAGAGTCTGTCTTTGGACGAGGTGGGATGGGATCCACTGTGGCCATGGTGGGCCTTGCCGCCTTCGTCCCCACGGTCCTCAGGGCAACCCTCAGCTGACAGCACCCTGGGCAACCGCCCGACTCGCCCACCCCAAAATCTGGCCCTGTATGAGTGCCTTTAACCACAGACAGGGCAGGCAGTTTTATAAAAGCCCTGCAGAAAAGGCTTTTAAAATGACGCTCCCACCATTGAAAAGGATTGTCCACATTTTAATGTGTATATTGTAACTGCTTCTATTCACCCTTACAACCACTATATATTCTCTTGCTGAACATTTTTTTCTCTTTTATGCACTGTATTGTACTTTGCATGCATGCACACAACATTGTTGCCCAAATATTTTGCAGTGAATCTGTTTCTGAAAAACGGTGTTGTAGTACAGAATAAGGCTCATTTTAACATGCGTCAGGCTCTTATGTCAATATACAATCTGTTTTCTGGAACAATTTAAATCTTGGAGGATAAAGAAGCAGAATTACCGCAGTGCTCAGGCGTTTGTCTCCTTCAAATATTTTTGTTACATAGAGTAGATGATCCAAGGCAGTAAGTGGTGTTATTCCGGTGTTTATTTAATAAACATTTTTTTTTGTTTTGCATTGGGGTTTTCTTATCAGTGTTCATCAGTTAAAACCTAAAATAAGAAGCCTCACTTATAATTAGTAGTAGCATTTTTTTTTTTCTACAAGAGGTTTAGTTCTTCTGGTTTGGTCAAGGTCAAAAAGGTTTTTGTTTTCCCAGTGGGGTTTTCAGTCTCTGCCAAAAAGGGGCAACCCTCAGCTCACGGATCAGACCTTAACCAGTGACTGAGACGTAACCAGGTTATATGTGACTTAAACAACTTATTGGGAGAAAGGCCCTGCTTGGGCTTGGGAATCACTGTCATTTCTCTTCCTTACAGCTGACCCTTAAGATTATCTTCTGTCTTGTAGCTGATCCAGGAGCGAGTATGTCATGTAGCATTATATTCCTGAACTTCAGTTTTTCTTTTCTGTTCATTTTCTAATTTATTGTTCTTAGTGATGGGTCCTGAATGGCGACGTGACATTAACAGCGCAGAGGTTGTGTTGCGCTCGGGGGTGGACCCTTGTCCTGTGGTAGTACAGGGACTGTCCACAGGGGGCGGAGCACGGAAGGAGACAGAGGCAGTGTAGAGCTTCACCACTGGAAGCCCGAGGTCCCCCCCCCGGGAGGAGCCTGTAGGGACACGGGCCGCTTGGACTTAGGTGGGCCTCGCAGGGTCTCCTGGGAGAGGGTAAGTCTGGCGTGCCCACAGACGCTGGAGGAGCGCTATCGGGTTCGAGGCTGGAAACAGGTTGAAGTAGAGCGAACCAGAATAGAGATGGCGAAGACAAGGCTAGGGACAGAGCCAGAATCAAACAAGGTCAGGCAAGCAAGGTCGGAGTCCAGAAGTCAGTCCGAGGAATGGTCAATGAAGCAAGGGTTAAGATCCAGAGGTCAGGCAAGGTCAAAGAGCAAACTGAGGTCTTGGGCAGGTGGCAGGCAGGTCAGAAACAAGCTGAGGTCTTTACCAGAAGGTCAGTCCGAGGCAAGACAGGGAAGACGAACAACAAACACTGGAACAAGCAGGGCTAGGAAGCAGGAACAAGCAGGAACGGAACGGGAACAGAAGGATCTAGGAACAAGCAAGCAGGAACACAAGCAAGGGCAATCTCAGGAACAAACCGACCTGATTGCCAAGGCAAGGAAGTGAGGCCAGGAACTTCCTTTTAACATGAGTTCAATCAGGGTGCGCCGCAGAACTAGGCCCCGCCCTGGAACCTATATCAGGGTGGCTAGTCCGCGTGCGCGCGCGTAGGGGGTGTGGCTAGCTGCTGAGACGCCGAGGCCCAGCGTGAGGCCTGGCGGGCAGCCGAAGGCCTGGCGACCACCGCCGAAAGGACGCCGGGGCCTAGCTGGACTTGCAAAGGCCGCGAGGGAGACAGGACCAGGATCCGCTGTAGAACCCCGAAGGTGAGCGGTCCCGTGTGCGGGACGACCGCGCGTAACAGGTTGAACCTGTTAATGAGGTGAAAGGGGCAGACTACCTTCAGCATTCTGTTTAAAGGCTGTTGGTGCCAGTTCCCGGCAGTGAACAGACTACAGCTGCTACTTATCACTTCTATAGCTCTACTCTACATACATAGCGCTGTATAAAAATATATAAGGGAGCTTGCACCCAGACCAGGCTATATTCAATTATATGACTCATTAAAAAAAGAAAAAAACAAGAAACAAAAATAATATTGCCTGAGTCACCCACTTCACAATCATCCCAGGAAGGAGAAAATAAAATTCTAGTGTAGATTTAATAGTCACTTTTCAGTTTTGTTCCCTCTGTTGGTCCCAGCATCTGTGAACACCTGAATTTCACCACTTTCTTCTCTCTCATCTCCTAGCATGCTTCTAATCCAGAACAGATGGTCCCTGACCTGCCCAGGATGTGCTGACAGCAGTCACTAGCAGTCTTTGCATCTATCCCCCTCTTACGCTCATCCAGCCCTTCCTCACTGTGCTGCTATGCATACTTGTATATTTTCACTTACTATGCTATGCATCTGATCATATCTACCCCTAACAGAACACACGGAGGTAACCTGCATGGCATGGCAGTTGCTACCATGGGCAGATTGCTGGGCAGATCTGGTCTTTATCTGCCATCATTACAATGTTGCATGTTCCTATATATCTGAGGAAGGGACCTCGAACAAGAAGCCCTGACCTGAAGCTGGAGAGGCTAGACTCAGGAGTGATCTCAGGAGGCATTTCTATCCGGAAGGGGAGGTGGATGCATAGAGTAGTAACGGGAGCAAACCTAGGAAGAATTGCAAGAGAGGTTGGGATAAGCACAGGGGATGCTTAGTGGAGGAGAAACATGGGGGTGGGGAGGCGAGAGTTAAGGCCAGTGGTATTACTGGGTAGACGAGATGGCATTTGCATCATAACTTGTTTCTCTCATATGCAGCATCTTCTTTGGGTGGTTCTTGTGATGGTCTAATAATAACAGATCGAATGACCGACAAAGAATCCAGATGATGATGCAGGACTTTGGTTTATTAATCGTTTTCACTGAAATTTTCCCCCTACAGATGTCTGGAGGAATTTTTTCTCCCCTGGAAAACTTGCATGACCTGGACAGTGCCAGCTGCCACCCTCTGGTGTGCTTCTTGTGTCACGGGCAATACGAGTACCCCTGCCTGCTGGACTGCTACCACAACCTCTGCGCCAGCTGCCTGCGGGGCCGGGCTGTGGACAACCGCCTCTCCTGCCCTCTGTGTGGGTAAGAGTCCAGATGGGTAGGATATGGCACATACCGACCCATGAAAAATGTATCGTAGAACTATGTGCAGAAAAGGTATCTGGATGGATGAGATAAACGAATAAGCCTTATTAGGTAAGGACCTAAACTGATATTCCCTGGAGGAGAGGAGAGATAGGGGGAAATATGAGAGAAATACCCGGGGAGGGCAGTTTTCCTAGGCGAGTGCCAATTTATCCTGGAAAAAGGCTTATCTGGAAGTGCAGGAGGGGTTCCACAAGGCCCCGACGAGTAGCTGCCTAAGGAGGCAATGTTCTCGGGGGGTGAGGGAGTGTTTAGGTAGAGGGGGGGAAACAATGTACGTAGATTGCATTTGAAGATTTCTCCAGAGACAGGGGTGTGCACCAGCTTTCAAGATCACATCTCATTCATGTGAAGAAGGAATTGCGTGTGGTCCCAAAAGTTCAGATGCAACCACAGTCACTGGATAACTCCTAGCTTGATCAGCTAAAGCCAGCCGAGGTGCAGTGCATCCAGTTAATATCTGGTACACACAGTCGGTCGTGTTTGCATTCACCGTTCTTGACTTTCAAATCACAATTGCAATCAGGATGAAAATGACCAGCCCCTCGTTTTGACCAAGGACCACAGCAATTAAAGATAAAAATCAGACTCTTCCCCCCCTCGCTAGTGGTTTTACTTTTCTGTCTGAAATGAGAAGGCACTAACTGCAATGCCCTCGGCCCCAAAAGGCTGCAGAAGGCACGGTTCTGCTTTCAGGTCGGAGAGGAACGCAGATGCTGCAGAGCACCCGGCCACTTGCCAGGGAAGAGATTGGAAGGGTATGTGGCTGATAAGGGGCGCTGGGATATTTAAAGCAGTAATTTGTGTTCTTGGCGTAAGCTGGTGTGCAGTGATAACAACCAAAATCGCTGAGAACCCCCTTCCTAGTGCTGAGGTTACAGTTCAGAGCTTACTGTGTCAGACCACCAGATATGCAGGAGACTTTGATGGGCTTCCTCTGTGGGAAACCAAAAGAGACAGGAGAGCTGCAGGCTGATAATGACTCGTTAACGTCTCTGGTTATTGTTCCGTCTGATTCCTGTAAGGAAAGTCCTCGTCTCATGGGGCCATGGCAGAGGATTCATTGTTCTTAGTGCTGTCAGCTCCAGGCTGGAAAATGCTAATGCAGTGGCCAAATCCGACCATGGGAAGGCACTTTTAACTTGCCCTGGCAGTAGACCCAACGAGGTGAACTTTGAGTGTGTGTGGGAGGGGGGGAGGTCAACCACGGGCCTGGCTCTACCCGATTGAAAATGACCTTGACGTGATAAGGGCGAGATCATTTTTAAACAGAGTGAAAGTTGAAAAGTGCTTTGAAGCCAGGCATGCGGGTGGTTTGCTGTCCCTTGCTGAAAATCAGATCAGCCATGGGCCATTCCCTTACCCGTAGGATACAGGACAGGGAGATTCTCCAGTGTCTCAGCCTGGCACTGTGCCCTCAGAGTCAGCACCCATTCAGGGTGGATATAAATAGTCTTTTGGTCACTGGCAGTCATGCCCATCTGTTGGCGTGGCCCTGTGCCAATTAGCAAGTTGCTTAATTTGTCGCTTCAGGACACAGATGCCCAGCAGTTAGAAGGATGCAAGTGCCATGTCACCTTGGTCATCTATTATTTGGTTATTATTTTGGCAGAATGATAATCTCCCAAGCTAATAAATAAAAATAAAAAAAAAAAAAAGGCGATCATTTGGCACTCAGATATCAAAAGTAAGAGATATATAGAAAACTACATAGTGTACAAACACGGAACTAGGGCCCGACGCCCCAGTAAGGAGGGCAATAGTAAGTCAGAGCCAGCGCACCAGCCTAGTGAATAAAAACGAGAGCTTCACGTAGAAACCCAAGATTTCAACCTTACGCAGGAGTTTTCATTTGGAACCTGCCTAAATCATCTGTTACCGCGACATTCAGAGAGATTAAATACAAAACAGCGACAGACTGTTAGCCGCGCACGCCTGCTTCTGCTCCCGATGAGGTGTAAATCTTCATAAATCTCAGTTTAGGCCTAAAACGACGGGGTGGGGGTGGGACTGAGTCAGCTTGGGGGGGGGGGGGAGAGCGCGGGCTGAAGAACCAGAGGGGGTCTGGATGACCTGGAGACGGACTGGGCAAACTGGTGGATTAACCGGTAAACGTGGGAACGTCCTTCACGCGAGCACGGTTTAAAATCCGCTCGCCTGCGCGCGCCGAGGCCGCTAAAGACCTAAGGAGGATACGCAAAATCTCTTTGCTCAAGAAACCGCTTAAAATTAGGCGTGCGCCGATACGTTCGTGTATGGGCGCCCGTGCGCTCGTTTTAAATGTTTCTAAGCTGCACTGCAACATATGTTGTTCAATGTACTGCATATACAATCTACTTTACAGAGTCTATCAGTTACTCGGTTATTAGGATCTGTTTATTTTTGCCCAGCTATAGTTTAAGAACCCTTAGATCATGTTTTTCTTTTACTTTTCTGCCTGGACCCATCGCTTGTCATACTGGACTCCCAGTCTTTCGATTTGTCTTAGACTAAGGCCCGGGTGTAACTGTAGAGCCTTGCTGGCTGTTTCCAAACAGTGCAACCTCCTGACGAAGGCTCTCGCTTCCTGCAGCTTCAGGAAGAGAAAAAAAAACAATTCAGCCCCTCGCCAAACTGTGCCAGCAGAAACGGGGAAGGGGGGGGGGGATAAGGGTCCTTGATTGGCAGAAACCCCCTCTCAGCAGCTGCAGGTTATTGCTGGCCTAGCAGGGTCAGGGCTTCTCTTTCTGTGCTCTCATGCAGTTGGGAATCTGTTGCTCAGGTTTGCCCATTTGAAGTCCATCCGAGCCCTGGGATCCGACTGGCCAAGTCAGCCTTCTGCTGGCGTGCGCCGTGGTTCTCATCCATGCGGGAGATGTGCACCAGGCAGAAAGGTTTGAATGCTTTTTTCCAGCGTGCAAAGTGGTGGGTGCATGTAGAAATCAATGATAACAACCGTCACGCGAGGAAACACAATTCACTATGTGCAAAATATTTTGTTTTATTCATGCAAATTGTTTTTCTATAGATAAACAAAATACAATACATATTAAAAAAAAAAAAAAAAACATTGCCCGTCTACTCCTACGCACCCACACATCCACACCATTCATTCAGTCAGGCGAAACAGATAGGATCCTAATTTGTTGGAAAATTGAATGGATGGTGTGAATGTGTGGGTGCGTAGGAGTAGACGGGGAATGTTTTTTTTTAATATGTATTGTATTGTTTAGATTTAAAAAAAAACGTTGTATGAATAAAACAAAATATTTTGCACATAGTGAATTGTGTTTCCTCATGCCACGGTTGTTATCATTGATTAAGGAAGCAAGATTTTACCTTCTGTGATATATTACCGTGTAGAAATCAGTCCACGGCGGCTTCCATGGGAAAGACTGACCTGTAGGTGACCCATCTCAGGATGTTTTCCCCACATTCTGAGATCTCACACACCTGTGGCTGTACATCTAAAAGCCATCCCATCCGCGCGGAAATAATCACTCCTAATTATCCGCAGGGCAGACTGCATGGAATTGTTTAAGGAATAAACTATTTATATGTACGTACCGATGTTAGAACAGAAGCACATATTAAGTGGATAATAATAGTTTATAAAGAGGGAAATTCTCAAAGCCCTTTCTGCCGTGCTTTTACCAGCAGAAATGATCTGTTACAAAATTGCTTGGGATCGGAGGGGGTTCGCGCTGACTCGCATACTTTTTCATTTGCAAAAGCATGCGTGCAAATCTTTACCCAAAACAAATCCGAGCACGCGGAATTAGCAGGTGACAGTGTGAGCGGATAGTTCTGGGGGGAGGGGGTTCTCTGTCTCTCTGTCAAAGAGAGAGTGTGGTCCTTTGCGTTCCCGTTGAAATCTGCTGTAAAGTATGCGGGTAATCTCCTTCAAATTTATGCGAGCACTTAAGAGAATTAACCCCTGACATGCCTGAGATTCACAAGCCACCTGCTAGCATGCCAACCGTTAATAAGCAAATTGAAAACTGATGCTCACTTCAGGAGGATCTTAAAAATAGCCTGGCAAGCGGGAAAGTGGACGGTCCTGCCGGGTGCTGCACGCAGTCAACATCAGCAAACTTGGCTTAATGCCAATAAGCGTCCGATGGGTCGGTCCCCAGACGGATCCAAGAAATGGATAAAGGGTTCATGTTGGCTCGGAAACGCTGCCTGATCTCTTGTGTAAGGGAGGGGTTTATCAGGGGGTTGTGCATGGGGGGGAAAAAAAAAAGTTGTTTCTTGTCATTTTGTTTTTCTGTTGTTTGTTTTGCTTTAGTGCACACTGTGGAGTTACGCGTGTAAACGTAACATCCTATCCTAGCAACTTTCAAAAGCCCATTTACGGGCTTAAAGTGCACCTAACACAGGTAAAACCTATTGGCAATTCAATGGCAAATGTTGTAGCAATTTTCAAAAGTCCGCTTACATACGTAAATTGCATTTATACATATAAAACCCAGTTTTAAGCGTGGAAATGCTTTCGAAAGTCAGGACCCATAATTTTACAACGCGCATACTTTACTAAACCTTGCAAATAAAACAAGCTGAAAACCTTTGGCGCACCCTAAAACGCCATTTAAAAAAGTGTGGGTTTTTGTGTGTGTGTGTGTCATTTCAAATGACAGCAAACCATGTAAGAAACATCGTCGATGTTATCATGTAGCATTAAAGCAACAGCGCATCCCTAGGATTTATTTGAGATTTTCCAGTTTTGTCCCAGTGTTTTTTTTCCCTTCCAACTAAAGGGATATGGAGGAAGCCTTGGATAAATCCTGCTTCTTTTTGCCGCTCTCCCCCAATCAGACCCTTCTTCCTGGTTACCTGAAGGCTATAAGCAGTCCTTTATTTTATACGGTGCATGACAGCCTATTTTGTTCTGCTGAATGATTTGGACTGGTTTAAGATGTTTTAGGAAAATCTACTTAAAACTATGAAGCGGCGGTCAGCCAGGAACAGAGCACTGGCAGCTTTGGACCCAACCACGGCGGTGTCCTGCCAGTGTGGCCTGTGCCTGGAGCCCGGCCAGTTTCACAAAGGACTTTAGCAGCCCCTGCCTGGACTACTGGCAGTCCCCAGCTCTGAAACCCTATCCCTTCGCAGGTGACTGGCCGGGGGTTGAGCCCTTCAGTCAGGCTGCATTCTCTCTGCGGCCAGCGGGCGAGACTCTGAATCTTACCTTGTCTCAGACACCAGTGCTCTCAGAGGCTGGTTTAGTTTAGTTTTGTTTTGGGTTTTTTTTTCAATCTGTGCCTTAGGTTTTTATTTGAAAGCGTCAAAGTGGCTACGGTAGAGATCTGCAAGATGCTTGTAGAGGAGTTGAACAAATATGCGTAAGGGTCTTCTGCTTCTTCCATGCTTGTGAATGCATGATGGCTAGTCATGATGTGTTGCAATTGTATACCAGCAGCTGGCTAACTTTCTGTCTTATTTCTAATACATCTGCTTCCCTCTCTGTTTTTCCCCCCCTCTCCCGGATCACACACAGCTCCACGGCACTGCTCACTCATCTGCTTCCTTTCAGACTGGAAAAGCATGCACCCTTGTCAAAGTTAAAGATAAAGTAACCCCCAGCACATGAAGATGTAATTTGATGATATTTTATTTTTTGAAGGGACAAGCCCTCTCTCGCTACCTCCCCCGTCCCCCAATAGCGCCAACAATCAGAAGTCAGGAAAGGAATGCAATCATTTACAATGTCTGCAGGGAACTGCTGTGTCTTCTTAGCAGGATGGATAGTAAAATGCATTTTTAAAAATATGCTGTCAAAACTTTTTTTTATTTTTGTGTCATAATTGAATCCCGCTCTGTCTAGGGGAAGTTTCAGTGATTGTTTTCATCCTGTGGTGATTTCTCTTATCTAAGCCTTCTGTTTACCGCTATATTTAGCATGTTGTAGTGCGGTTGTCAGGGGAGTGGCGCTCCCTTTATTATCTGCTTTCATGGCTGGAAGGAAAAGGGATCATGGGTTATTTTTATAGGATTCTAACCTTTGGCTATTCTGCAGGGAACTTTACGCATGCTAGTGCTATTCAAATTCAGTCTGTTAACCCCTCCCTGCCTGGCGTAAAGGATTTCCTCATTTACAAACAGGCCAATACAGAAGCCCCCGTTTGGACGCGCGTTTTTGACGCGCTATTATCACTCCTTATACAGTAAGGGGTAATAGCGCGTGGAAATCGCGTGGCCAACCCCCCCCCCCCCCCCCCCAAACTAATAGCGCCCGCAACATGCAAATGCATGTTGATGAGACTATTAGGTATTCACCCTCAATACAGAAATCAAAATGTGCGGCCGAGCCGCACATTTTACTCTCAGAAATTAACTCCTGCCAAAGGCTGGAGTTCATTTCAGACGGTACCAGGCAAGTGTACAGAAAAGCAGAAGAAAACTGCTTTTCTGTACACCCTCCGACGTAATATCATAGTGATATTATGTCATAGCGATATTAAGTCAGAGGCCCCCCAAAAAAATAAAAATCTTCTTAAAAAAAAAAAAAATCTGCCCGCGGGTTGGAAGACGGATGCTCACCCCCCTTCAGCAAAGCATTTTCTAACAAGATTGCAACTCAGTTTGAAGGCATCCAAATATAGGTGATACCTAAAATGTTCTTAATTCTTAATTAGAATGCTCTATTTGACAAAAAGATAGAATGGTAGTGAAAACGTGCAGCGTATCAAAAATGTTTTGATGGTCTTACTGCCTCTGTATCGAAAGCTAGCCATTCAGCAGAATGGTTCATCTGTAGTCAAAGAGAAGGGCATAGGAAGTATAGAACTATTCATTCTCTTCCAGCTAGTAAAACATTTGCATTAAGCTGTCTGCTATTGGTGCAATAGCATAATCAAAATATTTATGGAAAATATATTTGCAGTTATATGAGTATGCAAATTATCCTTTGGCTATAATTGCACAGGGAAATTAATTATGCTTTGCTTAAGCCCATGCAGTGTTTTCTCTTAAGTTTGATTACTAAAGGGATTCTTTGAGTGGCTGCGGAGCGGCATCAGAATTATTCAAACATATTCATCTTCATCGCTCATGTGCGTCAAGCATTTCCAACAAAGGTGTTCAAAAGTGTGTTACAATAAGTTTGGGCTTTACAATAAATACGGGGTATATCACTAAGCTGGTATGAATTACAGTTCACTAGCTACAAGATGCCTTGAAACAGATACATTATTAGGCATAAATACAAGCCAGCATAGGTACGACTACTGTAATCGAGTCAAGGGTGCTTCATTATTAGAGAATTCAGCAAGTATAATATAAATTTGCTAACAGGCATAAACGTATTCATGCCAGGTACATTTGGGTACCATGTGGTGGTGGGATGAGTAACGATTGGTGAGCACGTGGTGGAGCTTTCATACAGGTATTCAGAAGCAACAACTGTGGTTTAGGGGTTCTGGTCAAGGGGGTCACAAATCCAGCCATCTGCCGAAAGCTGCCACAAAGAGCCTGACCTCTAGCGGCAGATTTCTTTCCAGACCGACCCTGGCGTTTGGGAGGAATTGGCATGCTTTACCTACCCCGAGCGGAAGGATCGGAGCTGGGCATCATTTGCCATTATCAGAAAAATGCTGAGTGTCTACATTTTAGGGACCTAAATTTAGGAAGATTTTGAACTGAATTTAGGTGCCTAAGTTTTCAGCTGAAAATTCATTTGCTTAGATTTAGGCTCTTAACAGGTGCGTAGTGCTGGACCTATAGCGATAAGTGTCTAACTTTTTTTTCCCATATCCTCCCCTGTGGCAGACAATAGGCTGCCAAATTTAGCTGGTCAGCCCTAGTCCCTTTTCAAAGGGGCTGAAAATTATCCCCCAAGTCTCAGGGAGTGATCTCCTCTGTCTTTTGCTTCCTTCTTAGCCACCAGTCAATAGTCAAAGGAAACAATGGCCTCCCGCCCATGGACCGGCTTCTTAAGTTCTTGTTGGACAGCTCTGCCGACAGCGAAGAAGTTGTACAGTGTGCAAACTGTGACCTAGAGTGCAAAAAACAGGTAAGGGAAGACAGTCTGAAGTCCGGCGACCTCGGTGCTGCTCCAGGCCTCGTCACCTGCTGCAGTTTAGCAGCACCATTGCAACAGAATAAGACAGGCAGGATATAAATATCGGTTTTACGTTGGCCTTCATTCCAAGCAGCATTGGTCAGATAAACAGGAAAACTGCTATTGTAGTCCTCGTTTCTGCATTATTCTAGAGTCTTGCATTTTTTTTCTTAAGCTGCAAAAAGAAAAGTTCTTTGCCATGAATTTTCAGTTTTCTACCACTGTTGGGACTCTTCCTATCAGGCTGCTCTCACCTTGATCCCTTCCGTAGCAGCTCCCCCTTCTAACCTTCCACTGTATTTCATGATACCATCTCTTAGAGGATGCCCAACTGCCTCTCCTTCCTCCCACTTCTTCTCCTCCCTACAAGTCTTGTTCATGCTTTGTGTCTTCCTCTACCTTGCCCCAAGCACTTGGCCTCTCTCTCCACCCAGAGTTGCCTTCCACGTACCATTATCTCCCATCACTACTTTTCCATACTTCCTTTACCTCCACTGCTGTCCCCACCCATATTTCCATCACCCAGTGTTCTCTCCCCATCCCCTCCCACCCTTGCAGCATCCACTTTGTGACTTCCCTTTTTCTCTTTTGTCTTTTCCAAAGTTGGCCTTCCATTTACCCTCTGTCCACTGTTGATCCCTTCCCCCCCCCCCCCTGAGACTCGTTCCTTGCTGTCTCTTCTCTTCTTCTATCTCACACCCCTGAAGTCCCTGAAATCCCACACATACAACACTTTCCCAAATTCTCCATTCCCATATCCCTATCCTCCAACCTTTCTAAGCTCAAAATGTAAACCTCCCATCTCACCAAGACCTAGCACATGAATGATGCCCAGTCACAGAGAAGGATAATTCACTATGGTGATTCTTTTTTTAGAAGAGGATGAAGGCAGATTCACACCTTCTCCTTCTTCTCCCATGGCGAGGGGATACCTCTTTTGCTGCAGAGTTGCAGAGGATTTTACTGGTATGAAGGTGCTAGGGGGTATTTGCCAGGATGGCTGGGAGCATAGCCTAGGAGCTTGATGACACCCTGCTGGAACTATAGAGGTGTGTAACAGCTAGAAAGCAGCATGTTAAGTCAGGCCTACACTAGGAGTGATCAGCTGATGCCATGTGAATTCTACTGGTACCTTGGCTCAGAAAGACATGTGCCCAGGCAATTTATGACCTCATTCCCTCTGTGTCAGTAATGTCAGCAGTTAGGCCATGATTGGGAGCCTCCCTCTACCACTTTTCCAGATGTGCATATCATCTTATCCTGCAAGGGATGATGCTAGGAGGAGACGCTTTCATGCAGGAGATAATATTTTCCATGTCCACGGGCAGGACCTAGGGCTTGAAAGTTGCACAAATCCTAGTTAGACAAAAGAGCTCAGTTATGCAGAGACCATGCCGCTCTGATTTGGAACTTGGCACCTGAATATGTTTGACTGCTTCGCCTGCATGAATATGGATGATACCAAATAAATATTTTGGATTCCTCCTTTTGTGCAGCAGGAAGGGGAGCTGATGTGTTACTGCAACACCTGCAACCAGCCGCTCTGCATCAAGTGCCGCGATGAAACCCACAAAGCCAAAATGTTCTCATCCCACGAAATTGTCTCCCTGACTAAACGCACCAAGAAGATCCACAAGAAATGCCGTAAGCGCTTCTTGATCTCTTTCACTTGCTCTATAAAATGAGAACAACGTGCAAACGATAAATGTTCATTGTAGACTGAGACTATGGGGTTTTAGCGTGAGTGTTTGTTTGCTTTGTATTCCTCCTCGAGATTCTCCTTACCGTTGGCTGCCTTTGTGTCCATTTACACTCCTCTCTCTTGTGCCAGGCTGACTAGCATGCATTCTAGAGAATAACTGTGTAGCCCATGGTGGGCCCTGGTAGGATGAGTTGTTTCCAATACTGAGAATGCATCATGTACCGTATACTGCTACTTCAGTCACGTTAGAGAGCTATGGCCAGACTAACGTTATTTCCTGTGCACCACCCCGAGAGCTCCTAAAATAACGTACTTTTTATATTTTTATTGTGCACGCTATGCTCTTTTGCCTATTGAAAAGCACTAGTTTGACTAGTTTGTACTCTGTGATGAATATTCTGTAGGCACTGTGGATGTTTCTCACCCATAGAGCAATGCTACAATTGCTAATTCAGAATTCTGAAGTGTCTGCTGTCTCTCCTTTTTCTCCCCTGTTTCAAAACTTTAGCGCTCCATCCACTCCCATACTCATGGCCACCCCTGGTAGAAGTGCCCAAAAAAGCACAGGTTTACTCTTCCTGGCTGGGAATCAGCCCTACGGGACTTTTCTGGGGCATAAGGGTTTGTCCGTCCGACGACATTCACCTGCCCTCTCCATATGCCCTCCAGAAACCTCCCAGAACAGGAAACTTGCTCACCTTCCTGTGAAGCCCACTTGTCAGCAGATCTTTATGGAAAGCGTTCAGATACCTTTAGGAGATACTGTACAGCAATAACCTGCCACTAAGAGTATTTCTGTGCGCCACTTCATCACGGAGCGCAGTGACCGCCCTTTCTGGCTCTGGTTAGTTTCTTTCCGAATGAACCTGTTCTGTGGAGAGGCTTTAAGCCCTTTGGGAGCGAGACTGGAGAGAATCTCCTTATACAATGCATGGAAAATGCCGTTCAGACTGCAGAGATTGCACTGTTCACTCTCCCGCTGGGAAGCACGGGAAAGCCACACAGGTTTCCATTCTTCTTGGATCTGATTGTGTGACATCCAATCTATCTGTTTTGCAGCTCTTCACGAGGAACCGTACATCATGTTTTCCACAGAGAAGAAATCCATGCTGTGTATCAACTGCTTCCGCGACATGCAGGTGTAAGTAGACGGAAGCCAAGCACCATTGCTGCAAATGTAGCTTTCCCGGTCACACTTCCTTATGTTCTGCATTTTTTTTTTTCTTGTGTTTCCTGTTCTTTTTCTTCCCTGCTCATGTTGTGCAGTTTGGGAAGGCCTCTCCTTTACCCTGTTCCCATGATTTATTCATAATCTCATTAATAAGTTATGACCGCTCATCGGGGAAGCAAGGATCACGACCAGATGGCTAAAGCAGACAGGGGTGTCAGCTGTGATAAGGGAATCCCGTCCCTGTTAAAAGGAAAGGCGTGCGAGGCGGGAAGAAGCCGTGCTGGGGAGTAAGAAAGAAGAACGAGGAACGGGTGCTATCCGGGCACGATGGCTAGGGTGGCCCTGAGGGGCAAGGTCGGAGAAAATGAGGAAAAGGCGACTGGGTTTGTTTTGGGCATACAGAAAGAAGAGATGAAAGTTCCAAGAGGAAGAAGGAACCGAAAATGTGGGGAGAAGAGGGAACGGCTCAGAGTAAGACCTAAGAGGCAGGGAATGGCCAGAGCATCAGGCAAGGGAACTGCTCCTGACAGGGTAGCATGGCGCAGAGCCCGCATGAGTGGGAAACGCCTAGAAGAAGACGGGCAGGTGGCGATGTCTGCCTCTCCAGTCATGCGGGACAGATTACAGCAAGTTCCCAGGGACGGAGGCTTTGGGAGAGGTCGTTTAATAACTTAGAAGCCAACATCCACTCACTGTCATTTCCTTCTGTAGATCTAATTTTCGGGATATCAGTAAGACGTATGCATGAGATGCAGTATATATTTGGGTGCACTGGAGGCCCGGTGTATGCAAAACCTCCGATGCATATTCACTGGGGCTTTCCAGCAAGCCAGACTGGTTAGGTTTGCCTCCAGGACAGGACTGAGAAACACGAACCATAGGTAATGGGGATTCCCGTGCAGTTAGAGGACAATTTCTAAAGGGCTTTAAAGGGATAACTAAGCGTTGGAAATCGCACGCTGCAGAGCAACTAAAAGTCACATTAGAGATTGTATTCATGCGTAGAAGTGAATTTTAGATCTCCTTACATCATTCTGTCCCCGTTCTGTAACCTGCAGAAATAGTGGGGGGAGGGGGCAAAGTATGTGGGCAGGATTGTACATAATGCCTACCCTCGTAAGCAATTTTCAATGAGAAACGTCACCAGTAATTTCCTTCTTAAAATTAGCTACAAGGTACGTGGGTACAAAAGGACTGCTGGACCTTGCATCTAGGCAGGTTGCATAAGAACATAAGGCTCACCATACTGGATCGGCCCAGAGGTTCATCAAGCCCGGGATCCTCTTTCCAAACAGTGGCCAATCCAGGTCACAAGCACCTGGCAGGATCCCAAGCTGCTTATCCCAAAAATAAGCAGTGGATTTCTACTTGTTCAAACCTGCTTTTGCATCGTCCCCTGGGAGGAGAGGTGAGGGGGGTGCGATTTTGGAACAGTTCACGTAGTTGCAAACTACGCAGGCGCAATGAACACACCTTTGCAAAGACGTACCACTTGCGTTGTTTCTTTTGTTGTAAATTAGCATGTGCAATGCCCGTGCGTTAAAGCACCTGGGGACTTTTGCACTTGCCGCATATGTGAGCAGGGGCGGAGGAGCGGCGGCAGGACCTCAAAATCAAATGGCATCTGCGCTGTATTCCTAGCATGCCCGTAGGATCATCCTTTTCCATGTGGCTGAAAGCGCGGACGCTGTGGAAACTCAGGCGCACTGTTAAACTGCGTTTTTGGGGGGGGTGGGGGGGGGGGGGGGGGGTGGCAGTTTGACTCTGGTAATTACCTTTTTAATAACTGCCCATCCCATGACTGCTGCAGCCAATCAGCGTGCACCACCATACCCGTTAATTCTAGATTCAATTACGTTTGCACCGAAGCAGCCCTACCACAAAACTGCAATTTGTGCTGAACAATCGACCTATTGATTAGATATCATTTGCTAACGTTCGCTGCTTTTCTTTTTTTTCCAGAGAAAGTCGGGCCCATTGTATTGACATTGAGACGGCGTACATGCAGGGCTGCGAAAAACTGGACCAGGCAGTTATGGTAGGTGGCATTTCAGACCCTCAAGGGGGCCATTTCGATAGCCTGTGCAGGTGTAAAGCACGCGGGCACTTTCCACCTGTCACTGGCTCAGGCGGCTGCTCGGGGTGGGGGATTAGCACCCGCCCATGCCGTTTCTTTCCACCCCCATCCATCCCCGGTCAACGCCGCTTTTATATCCCCGCTAAAGCACACGCGCAGCGGGCTGAGCAGAGGGAGACAGATTCACCCAAGTTCAAGTCTGTTTATGCGGGTAGGTTACTTTGAAAATTGTCACCATAATAAATAATTATTATGCATGATCGTGAAAATCGGGGCCTGATTTAGTAAGAAAAAGACGGGGAGGGATTTTTCTAACATTTTATTTTTCGTGGAGAGACAAAAAAAAAAAAAGGATACAAGAACATTTAATTTTTATACCTCCTGAGAAAGATGGTTTATACAGTATTTGATACTTTTATTTTAAATTCCATTGTGAGAAAATTGACTTAATTTCCTGTTTTTACTCTATAATAAAAATAAACAAACTTTCCATTTTGCTAGCATGACTGGATGCATGCGGCACTGTACAGTGGGGGTAAGTATGATTAATCCCTGCACCGAAGAGCTTATAATATGAGTGGGTACAACAAGAGTTAAAGTGACTTTCCCAAGGAGTGCCTGTGCGAGAAAGGGCATGGGAACTCTGGTTTCCCTAGGTCTTAGCCCATTGCTCTGACCACTAGGCTCCTCCTCCTCCATGTTCAGATGTCTTTGAGGGAAGGATATAAATTGGGCATACTAAGTAATACACATAATACAATTAATTGTAAGGTTATAGTTGTTATCCCAGAACAAGTGAGTGCATGAAGACCTGACATCGCACTCTTTATTGCATCTCAGTGCTGTAATGTCCAAATAAAGGTCTGAGGCACACGAGGCAACAGGTACTTATTGTGAAGGATTGCAGGTATGTGAGCTCCTGGTCCTGCGGCATAGTTGACACAGCCATGGGGGGGGTTGGACTTAGGCGGGTCCCTAGGCTGGTGAAGATAATGGACATCCAGGAGCGCACCGGGGGGTCAGGGCAGGAAGCAGACCAATGGTGGACAGGCCAAGATCAGGGCAGACAGTTAGCAAGAGTGGTCAGATCCAGGCGGCAGGCAATCGGTCAGGGCTAGGCGGCAGGCATTCGTGATCAGGTCCAAGCAAGAGGTCAAGATCCGAAGAGTCAGGCCAAGGGAAGATGAAGACAAGCTTGAGACCAGAACCGTAGCGTGCCGCGGAGCCTTTATTTTGTGCTCAGGTGCGTGCGCGCGTGTGGACGGACAGCGATGGCAGCGTTCCACCTCGACAGGAGGGTCTCGGCAGCATGGGTCAGTGATGGGGGGTGTGAGTGCGGTGGCTCGCAGGGGCCGTCCTGCGAGTCGCCAAACGTTAACACTTGTCCAGATAGCAAATGCTGCTTGGAAAGAGCAAAACAAGACCATGTCACGCTGTCTTGTAAAGCTCTAAAGTGGCAGAGCTCCAAAGAAGCATCATGGGAGCTAAATCTTTCCAGGTTTTGTTACCGCAAATGAAACCCAGGGTAAAGTCAATAAAAGTAATGATAGGATACAGTATTTAAACGTTAAAATGCTAAACAGTGAGGCCCTAGTGTTCTGGTTAATTCATGGGATAAGAGGCTGTAGCTGTAGCAATCATTGCTGCCCGTCCAGTCATGGTCTTTGAGGGTAATGTGGGGGTCCTGGCGCACCAGCCAGGGTCCTTCAGGCCCCAGATATTCTTTGCTCTTTTGAAAGCAATAGCATGGATTTAGGACGTGCAGGGAAAATATTTTTGTTTCACTTCATTTTTCATTTCAAGTGCTTTTATTTTTCATATTTCAGTTTGTTTTGTTTAACTGAACTAAACATTAAATTAAAAAAAAAAAGAAAGCAAAAAGATACTTCTTCCTTTCCTCCCGCAAACATTAAAACTCACCCCCACTCTGGGCCTTTCCTATAAGACCCCCTCCTCCCAGAGGTATGTTGACCTCTCCCTGGGGTCTGCATAAACTTGCCCAGTAGAAAGGGGCAGAAGCTGTCCCTAATTGCTTCTGCTCCTGCTCCAGAATGGGGCTGGCACCATGTTGTGTTTGTACAAATCACATCACTGGTATTTATCAGAATCGTTGGAGGTTCCTAAAGGAAAGGGGATGAACATCCATCACCGTTGGCTTAGCTGCGGTGCATCCTGGTTGGAAGTACAAGGATGGATCATGGACCAGATAACTTGTGAGGACCCTTCTGGCTCTGGCTCACCCCATAGTGATCCTAAAACATCCCCCCGCCCCCCTCCCCCACATACGGGCTAGTATTTATTGTTAAAGAAAAAGACAGAGGAAGACCTAGTAAAGCAGCCGGAGAAAACTCTGTGAAAAAACAGAGCAGCGCTTTGATACAAGCCCCCAGTATGAAGTGGGTTAGAGGAATCATGTGGGGGTTGTGAAAACTTAGAAAAGTGACAGAGCAGATGAAGGGACTGACAGCAGGACTCCCCATGAGGCAGACATCAGCAGGCAGGCTCAGTAAGCCACTTCCCAGGACGCCAGAGGATCCTTACGTGCAAGGATGTGGCAGTCAAGGCCAAGACGAGGTAGGAATGAGCAGCCTGGATGGACTTTGCAGTTTTTATCTAAGCCATTATTTTATGGGTTTCTAGGACTGCGATAGCTCAAGAAGGGATTGTGCTGCACTGTTATACCATAGGGCCTGGAGAAGGCAGACTTCTGACTGATTCATGATTTAACATTGAATGGGCTCAGGTAGCAGGAAGGCAGAGCTGAACTCCAGCTGTCTGTATTTAGCTGCAGGGGTGGTTCTAGAGTGAGGCAGGGGCGGTTCTAGAGTGAGGCAGGGTGAGGCGGTTGCCTCAGGCGGCAAAGTTTGTAAGCATCATAAACTGCCCCCCCCCCCAAAAAAAAACCCCTCCTCTAGCGGCCGCCTCACCCTGCTGCCAAAACAACAAGGGACCCGCGCAGAATCCTGCTCGCGGCGAAGATGAAGGTGCGCGCGCGTGTGTGTGTGTGAGAGAGATTGCGAGCCGGGAGGGGTGAGAGAGCATGTGTGAGTGTACATGAGTGTGGGTGCCAGGGAGAGGGAGCCTGTGGTTGGGGGCACCCTCTCATCCCTCGCCTCAGGCAGCAGATTGCCTTGAGCCGCCCCTGTATAGCTGTAACCATGAACATACGCAGCTGGGGCTCATTAGGTGTTGCCTGGAAGCGACATGAAGGCTGAGGCTGCGTTTCTGTCTCCAGGGCTTGGCGTGTCACTGCAGCAATAAAGCTGCCATCTAGCGGCTGACTAAAAAGAGCTCTTTCTTCCTGCTGAAGGAATATCTCAGAACGGCTTTGTGGCTCTTGACAGCTAAGGATGAGGGAGCCACAGCTAAGAAAACAATGAGTGGCCTCTAAGCCTAAGAATTGATGGGAGTGTGGTGCCCAGCATTGCCTGGGGCAGCATCTGAGCTGGCAGGTAGTGGAAGTGACATGAGGAAGGAGCTGGTAGGCTATGGAATAATGTAAGGAGAGGGTGCTGGATGCATGGAGGTGGGTGTGGTGTAAGAAACAGTATTCATGATGCAGCTTATGCAGTTCTGGTAGCTGTCTTGGTCCTAAGGAAACTCTGATCCCTTACTGAAGGACCAGCAAAAGTGATGTTGCAGTACGAGATCACAGGGATCCCTTCTTCTTCTGATGTGATCTCAGAAATGACACTCGGTGCCCACCCCATTTTTTTGTGGTTGGTCCTTTAGGGGCTAATTTTCACAGAGACCTCTGTGTCTAGATCAGCGGCTTCTGCGCAGAAGTGGCCCTGTTACTAAATTGCCCACCCGAGTGCACACATATGTAAGTTTACCTGGATTGGGCAGAGGTATTCCTGGGGGTGGAGATGTGGTGGGGTAGGAATTTACTCTGTAAAATTCAACCGTATGCACGCAAATTGTCAGAGAAATTTTGTGCGTACCAAATAGCAGGCCGAATTTTTGCAGGGTAGAGCTGGTGGGATAATCTTCATAGTGGACATATGCACATTTGATTTGAAAACTGGTGTAACTTATGTTCTTATTCGTGGTATAAACTAAGCGGGATATAAAATTAACCTCCCTACAGATAACACTAGGAACATGCATTTGTTATAAACAAAGGTGCAATCTGAACCAAAAATAGCCATTTCAAAATAAATCCATAAAAGCTCCAAAAACTCCACAATTTTTGAGTTTTTCATTTCAGCAAATAGCACAGCACCATTTTCTACAAAATTAAAAAAAACAAACTCATCCCTTTTTGGTCCTACCATCCCTTTACCGTTTCTGTAGTGCTGATCCAAGGTTAAATGGAGCAGGACCAAGCTATTATAACAACCTACCATTTCTATAGCGCTGCATGACAAACATACAAAAAGAGAGTCCCTGCTTAATAGAGCTTACAAACTAATAAGAAACATACAGGACAAGAGACTTGGTAAAAAGAAAAGAAAGTTAGTTAGCAGGACTAAAAGCAGACTATCAGGCATAAGATTTAAAAGCGGTTTCAAAAAGGTGGGTCTTTAGATGGGATCTAAACATGGCAAGAGAAGGGAGCAGGACGCACCAGTTCAGGAAGATTGTTCCAAGCACACGGTGCAGCCAGGTGGAAAGCACGGAGTCTGGAATTGGCAGTAGAGGAGAAGGGCATAGATAGACTTATCTGATGAGTGAAATACACGAGGAGGGGTGTAGAGAGAGATAAGAGAGGAGAGGTACTGAGGTGCTGCAGAGTGAAGGCATTTGTAGGTGAGAAAGAAAAGCTTCAACTGTATGCAGGAGCGGATAAGGAGCCAATGCAGTGACTTCAGAAGAGGGGTTATGTGAACGTAGTGACTTTAGCGAAAGATAAGTCGTGCAGCTGAATTTAGGACAAATTGCAGTGGAGAGAGATGGATCACTGGGAGACCTGTGAGGAGCAGGTTGCAATAGTCTAAGCCGGAAATAAGAGCGAGAATAAGGGTTCTGGTAGTGTGTTCAGAAAGGAAAGGATGGATTTTGGCAATGTTATGAAGAAAGAAACATGTTTTAGCAGTGTTTTGGATATGTGTAGAGAAGGAGAGAGAGAAGTCGAACAAGATCCCAAGGTTACGGGCCGATTGGACCAGAGCGACAACCATGTTATCCACAGAAACAGAGAAAGGAGGAAATGGGGAGGTGGGCTTGGGGGAAAGACAAGGAGCTTTGTCTTGGCCATGTTGAGGTTAAGGTGGTGGCAGGACATCCAGATACCAATGTCAGACAAGCAGGCTGAGTTCTGGGACTGGATTTCTGGTGTAGCATAAAAATGGTATTGAAAGCCATGAGAGGAAATCAGAGCACCAAGGGAATTAGTGAGAAGAGAAGAAGGCCCAGGACAGAGCCCTGAGGCTCACCAGTTGATAGTGGAATGGAAGTAGAGGAGGAACCACCAGAGGAAACGCTAAAAGTGCGATGGGAGAGGTAAGACGAGAACCAAGACAGGATAGAGACCTGAAATCCAAGTGAGGACAGATTATCAAGGAGTAGGTGGTGATCAACAGTGTCAAAAGCAGCAAACAAGTCAAGGAGGATAAGGACAGAATAAAGACCTTTGACTTGAGCCATGAACAGGTCATTGGAGACTTTAGCAAGGGCTGTTTCAGTTGAATGTAGAGGGTGAAAACCAGACTGAAGTGGATCAAGAATGGCTTGAGATGTAAGAAAGTCAGGATTGTGGCAGTGAACATGCTCATCACTCCTGTCCCGCCATATCCACTAAAAATGGCTCACGTCTCAGGGCAGGCAGTTGTCATGTTGGTTTATGTCAGTATGGCTTGTTTTACGGCAGCATTGCTTTACAGTTGTATAACTATATAGCCGTAAAACCACATGGCAGTGTCCTTCCTTGAGGCCGGCATCATTTTAAAACAGAACCAATGGGACTGGATTTCTGGTGTAGCATAAAAATGGTATTGAAATGGTATTGAAAGCTCCTTGTCTTTCCCCCTCCTCCCTTTGTCCCTGCCACCCCTCAACACCTTACTCCTTCTGTAGCACTGCTCCAAAGTTAGAAGGGGCAGGAGCGATCCCCAGTCACTTCTGCCCCAGTTTTGTTTTGGGAGTTTATTTTATTTTTTTAATTTAGTGTTTATTTTAGTTTCACAAGCTAACCAAGCCAAAATAAACATTAAATAAACTGAATCCCCAAATCCTCCAAAACGAAGGGGAAAAATCCCAAACCAAAACGAAAATTTGACCCCCTCTACCGATGCCACTGTCACAATTCAAGAAAGCCTGGGCTAAGCACAGAGGATCCTCAGCTGCGGAGAAGAAAGGGTAAAGCTGGTGATCCAAAAGGGTCTGCGGTATTGCAGTAGGCAGGAAATATGAGCAGGGTGTCTTGTGGACTTTTGGTTGCCACCATAGTTCATGTTCTCAGAGCTTGCCTGCACTCAAGGATCTAGGGTTATGTGGCTTCTGATGGAAGCATTAGGAAATTATTATATAAACAGCATCATGTGACATTATCATGTCATGTGACATTTTCCTTACCAGGAAGATACCATTTGGTGCTGGAAAGGGGAAGAGATGGTTTCCATTTTAAAATAAAATCCTGTAACATAATAACTTTCACAAAACTCTGAGAAACGCGGCTGATGTTAAAGGACCTCAGAGGTCCTTTGCTAACCCTGCACGTCCCCCCAGCAGGACTGGGTTTGTCCTTAGCCACCACTCAGTGAAATAAGCCGTACTTAAAATTCATGGCTGTCTGGCATCCTCCTCTGCAGCCCTCTAATGGCCCTGCTTGTGAATTCAGAGTCGTTCCGCCACCGACAGACTGTCGTGCCCCAGGCGAGGGATTATGATTTATGATGAGGATAAGCAGCAGGAGAGGACAAATTGGTACAAACGGAGATCCTGCTTTCATGCAGATTTTCACAGCACTAAGTAATGGGGAAGGGAAAATGCAAAAATTATACCATCACACCTGATTAATCCACCTCTGCTGTGAACTCATCTGATCTCCTTTAGTGAAAATAACAAAGCTTCATGTAACCAAGTCACTGCTTCATACATGCTAGTTGCTTATATATACACAGACGCACAGATATTCAGGTATCATCTGGATAAACACCACCTTGAATAGCCACACCTGGCTTCACTGGATCTTCATGCATCTAGACTGAATGCAAATATATTGTGCGCTGCTCAGAACCATTTCAGTAGTTTCCAGACTGGAAGAGGCTGGATTCAGGATTTTTGGACCTGGGTTACTGCAGCCCACCCACATCCGTTCCTACTCCCTACACTTACGCAGTGCCCTCAGTTTCTCTTTAAAAAGTCCAATGATGATGCATACGGCTAAGTAACTGCACTGTAGTTCTGTCACTGAAACAGATGAAAATCAAATAACATGAACAATGTCTTTGTCTTTTCCTATGGCAAACATACACAGTATATAGCATGTTATTCTCTACCGCCGTAGGACAGGGCGTCTCAACCTGCTCATAATAAGCCCTCGTTTTCTGGCCCTGAAGCTATAATGGTGCTCCATGTATGGCTCTGGTAGTATTTTCCAGCTCTTACCTGAGGTTGGGCTTGCCGATGGCTGGAATAAGTGGGCGGCAGCCTCAGCATCACCTCACGCCTTCAAAGGGCAAAGTTCCTGAGGAGGAAACCTTCAGTTCTGTCTGCTGTGTTGTAATTCTGTAGTTTTCTTTTTTTTTTTGCATGCACCAACTACCCAGGCGGTGAAGGAGCTGCAGACATCGACGCGAGAGGCGATCATCCTCCTCAGAGCCATGATAGAAGAAGTGCATAACAGCGCGGACCAAGAAGAGACAGCCATCAACAGCCTCTTTAGCAGCATGCAGGTAGAGTGAGGAAGCAAGCAGGCGCCGCATTGCCGGTTTCCCAGTGGGTAGGGAGGTGCTGTTCTTTTGAAACGACAGAGAAATAATCAAATCCGTTTTTGGTTCGTGTTATTTCCCCATCCGAACGAAACATCGCTTTGTTCCTTTTGTTTCGGTAGGCGTTAAACTGTTTTAGCGCAGGATAAAGTGACCAAAATTAAATGAAAAAAAAAATTATCCAAAAGAAATAGAAAAGAAAACAAAAAAAGACAACGAGCGGACAGCACTGAAGAAGTGGGGTGTCACCTCTCTCTGGGAGGGGCTCCTTCGTCACGCAGTCCAGAGTAGCCCATGCTGGGATACATGTCTGTAGGATGTAGAGACTGCATGCGTTATCCGAGAGACGGGCAAGGTAGGACCGGGAGGAAGCTGGGTCTTTATAACCTGAACCAAGTGCGCATAAAACCACATTCACAGGTGCCAGTGACTAGGAAATACAGTTTAAGAGCCGCTTGAGGAAACCAATGGTTTATAGCTCTCACGCTTTCTGAAGCATAGACGGGAACGCTTATTAAATGTTATTTGTCATCATGCATTCGATCTGATCATTCCAGGTTATGTTGACTAGATTGTAGGCTCCCTGGAGCAAGGCCTGTCATTTGTACGCATCTGTGCAGCACTGCATATGGCTAGTGGTGCTTTAAAAATGGATATTAGTACCGGGAGGATAAAGCCTGAGAAGTTTCCCATTTGACTGGCCCAGGCACTCTTATGTTACTCACTTTACTATGGTACCGTTCACAGGAGAAGCTGGCGGAAAGGAAAAAGATCCTCCTAAAAGCTGTGCAGTGGTGAGTAGGACTCCAATCTACTAAGAAGAACGTGGAGGGTTTGGTTTTGTCTAGCAGGAAATCACCAAGTTTATGTACCATAAATGAATTGCTAGGACCTAACACTGGGGATCACATACAGTGCTCAAGTGCTACACCTCTACTTATTTTTATAGCACTACTGTAATGCTTGGCTGGCCACACTTACCCCGAGTGCCTGCGACGCCGACACAGCTGGGATGCCGCCACTGCAGTTCCCCCCCACACGCACACACACCCTCCCCCCCACACACACACACACACACTCTCTCTCTCTTATACTGTACATCTGGCCTTCAAGGGACCAGCATGGGCAGGCATCACACAAGCTTCCCCGCAGAGTTCAACTTAAGGAGTGCCACCAGCAGGGATAAGTTGTTCAGTGAGGGAGCTGGCACATAAGCTGCCTTGAATTCACATTTCCAGAGCTGAAGGATGAGTCTATTAAGCCTCCTTGGCTCCTAAAAAAAATGTCTTCCTGAAAACATTTTTGAGGTATTTGGGTCAAGACGGTCAGTAACGTGTACTCAAATGTAGAAAGCCAGGGCTGAACTGTATTGGTCACTTTGGAGTCACCTATTCCTGCCATTCTCTTCCGCTGTGTTGTATATGCTGAAGCCGAGTCAATTTTCTTTTTTAAATATGCAAAAATTCTTTCAGCCAACATGAAGAAAAGGAAAAAGCTTTCAAAGAGCAGCTGTCACATCTGGCCTCCCTCCTGCCCACCCTGCAGGTATAATCTCAAATGCTTTTATCAAGCACATAATATAAAATCACTGAATCAGTGGCGTGCACAAGGTCTGGTAAGACTAGAGTTGTGTTTTCTCATATGGCACTAACGATTCTGTATTTCACGTGTTGTGAGGTTATTGGAGATTATAAGCTTTCTCTCTCTCTCTCTCGCTAGGTCCATCTTGTTACGTGCTCTGCTTTCCTGAGCTCAGCTAACAAGGCCGAGTTTCTTGACTTAGGATATGTAAGTAAAGCTGGTATTGCCAGCACACTGCTCTTGAATTATGAATAAGCATTTTAAGGTTGATTGATCCACAGTTCTTTTTGCAAATGACAAATAAAAAAAACAGCTCCAATACCCAAGTAAGGTTATCAACCAAGAAATAAACTTCTCATTCAGCTATCCTTAGTCGTGTAAACTGGCATATTAGGAAATCATTTTATTATCTGGGCAATGGTTTGATCTGTGTGACCACGATCACAGGCCAAGCCGTCTTTAAACTTCCACTTTTGAAGGCTGTAGGTCACCTTGGCCTAGGTTGTGTGAATCCAGTTCAGGCTGCCACCACTGTTTTCTTCGTAGGTCAAAACCGGGAACTTTCTTTGCTGGCCCGTTAAGTAGAGATTTGTTAGGAAAGCGGTCAGTGGCTCATTCCTGCCTCCGCTGATCCTGTAACGGCAAAGCCTTTAGGGATAAACTCTTGAGCTATTGTATAAAATGGCTGAATAGAGCGCAATCTCTCCTGAGGTAGATTAGACTGGTGGTGATGCACGGGGAGGTCTACGTCTCTTTCTGTATTCGTCAGTGCAGCATTCAAGATAACAAATATAGGGAGGGGAAGTGCTACATTTATTTAGTTATTTTTCCTTCAATTTCTAGGCTGCCTGTCCAATAAAAAGCTCCAGGCAAGCTACAATACATTCAACATAAAATATAATCAAAGATAAATCAAATATCACAAGACACAAAGATATAAGATGGAATTAAAATTAAGTACAAATCATAGAAAAAAAAGGTAGCACCAGCACAACCCAAGTCCAGCAGAAATAAAAACAAAATGAAGAAAAATGAAAATCAAATTAATTGAACGCTCAAGAGAACAGCCAAGCTTTGCACAACTTTTGCCAGTTTAAATCCTCTCCTATTGCCTGCTACTCTTCTGGAACAGAGTTACGTAAGCAGGGTCCTTCTTTTTTGCCTCTGTAAGCCTTAACTTCCCTCCTTCAGGGGAGAACTTCTAGAAGAACCTGAGATGAATGTAGATTTCTTCGAGGAGTGTAAACTGGCTGGCTTCCTTTCAAATATCGGGGACTTGCACCACTCAGAGTCACACTGGACAGCATGAGAAGCCAGCCGATCTGCATGTTGGAAGGGTCTTAGCCTCCCTCTCTTGATCGACTCCTTTTGCTGTTCCTGGGCACTTGCCTGCACCCAGGCCCCCTCTGTAGACTTCGACCCCCCTCCCTCTTCCTGATCCCATGCCCTCTCTCTCTCCTTTCAGCTTCTATTAACAGTTCATGGCACAATATTGTACGCCTTTCAATGCTTCTTATCTGTCACCATCGGGCCGCTTTTCAAAGGCCCCTGCGCGGAATATTAGAGTGTGCCGAGGTCCTTTGACTGCTACAATCAGGAGACCGTTCGGCTGCTTTAGATTCTGTGGGTGGAGGTTTACATTTTTAAGGAAATCTGTTTTGCAAAATCTGTGAAACTGAAAACCTGAAGAGATAAGAGGGGAGAAATCCTGATCTGTATGCCATTCCAGGCTACTTCCAGGAGCGAGATTCCAGCTTGTGTTTTTGAAGTGAAATTAAGGGGAGGTGGCAGATGAGGCACACGTCAGTGTGGGATGGTTTAGGCACAGTGGATCTTGCCTGGAGGACGCCTTGCGGTCCTGGCCAGCTCTGGCTTCCTGTGATTCTAAATGGCATTCACAGATGTTTACAGTTAGAAGCATTTTGAAAGTAATCATTTTTAAACCTTGACACTCTGGGAAGTGCTTTTTTTTTTTTTTTTTTTTAATCAAAGAATAAAACACTGAGAAAGCTCCTTTCCAACTGAAGAGATCATCAGAGTGCATTGGATGTAAATATATAATGATGATCTGGCATGAGCCAAACCTTTCAAACTCTGGAAACTTTGATGATGGAAAGAAAATGCCAATTTTACTCTCGCTTTTTTGTTTGTTACAGCAACTAATGGAGAGGCTGCAAAAAATTGTAAAACTCCCTCATCGTTTGCGACCAACCCAGAGTAGTAAGGTATGCACAGTGAAGATTTCCTGCATCGATGTGAACGCCGGCCATTGCGGTCTAAAACGAGACCTGTTCTAATCCTGATGAAGCATGCGCTGTCTTACTAACGCTTTCCCCCAACACACAGAACATCCAGTGCATACTGGGCTCTCTTCAGCTTTGGGATGTCTTAAAGTCTAGAGGATTAGCCCCTCCTGCCTCGCACCCTCTGCTTTCCCCTATTGAGACAACACAGCTTATCACATAAGAGGCCCGCCACTGAAAATGAGGTGGGCCTTTATATTACACGACTTCCACCGGGGTGCTGCAGGTTCACAGAGAGATTTCAGTAAGGGCTGCGTCTCAGTCATCACTGTATCGTGCGGACTGGCTGAAGTATCCAAGACGTGATGGGCTTGCATCACAGGCAAACTCTGCTATTAAGCCAGATTGGATTCTTTGCGGGCTGTGATAACCACATATCGGGCCAATCTAAGCATTATCCAGCTGTGCTGTGTTGTGCATGACTCTGGGACAGCCTCTGTGATCTCCCCAAGCTTGTGGGTAATTCTTAGATGGGTCAGATAAATGACCTGCAAAGGATCCCCTTTTCCCCAGGACTAATGTGGCTAACAGGGCTGGAGTGGCACAATCTCAGGTAAGTCCGATTATTTTATGCACTTGTTAGGAGTTGCATGCTGGGCAGGCCAGACTTTCATTTCTTTTCTGTTCCTTTTTCATCCTGTAAACTGGTATTTTCTTTGCTGCTTTAACAGCCACCGTAAATAAAAACGGAGCGGGACCGAATGAAATTGGTCTAGAGAGCAACGGAAGCTCTGACGCGCTAACTTCTTGTGCTGTTCTAGATAAACTCAGACTACGGAGCAGAGTTCGCCCGGTGCTTGGAGCCTTTGCTGTTCCTAAATCCGCGCAGGCCTGGCGGGATGAACGTGGGCGGCGGCTGCCCAGGACTCAACAGTGGAAACATGTAAGAAGCTCATGTATTGTAAATGCTGGGTTGACGACACTGGGAAGTAAAGTCCCCTATCTGTCCACAGAGCAGTAGGAACATCCCCACGCTGCCTATACGTTTCCCTAAGCACAGACCTTGAGAGAAGACCTTGTGGTGGTGGTGGCGGCAGGGGCTGAAAGAATAATTCGGGTTCTGGGAAGGAATCCACAGCCTCTCTGCTAACGCCAGTGCTAATAAGCATGGATTGTGGTGAGGCATACAGGTCCCTTCTACGGATGAGAGGAGGGGGAGAGAGGTTAAAACTAGAGGATCAGCTGTGTAACGCTAGATCTCACCCATCAAAATGTGGGGAGCATCTGCGTCAAAATTGGTGAAAAGATGCCGAATGATGTCCATTTCAAATTATTATTTTTTTTTTTAATTATTTTAATACAAACTTGCTACGCCAGACTTTTCAGTCGTGTTCTGCTGTTTTGAATCTTGGGAGTCTCCAAGGAGTAATATCGGACGGTGGAAGGATAAGGAACTTGGGTTTCCTTCAAACGACCGCCGCAGGATAGCAGAGGAGCACAGGTGGACCAACACATCCGGGCTCTTAGGGTGGGGGGGGTCTGCCTTACCTACAGTTCCTCCATCAGGATTTCGCTCATAAATCGAAATAACTCGCATTAAACCAGGCAGGAGGGGTGAAGAGGCAGCGACTTTAACGTCAGAGGAGCACCTGGGCACCGTTAAAACCAGATTTAAAAAGTCCGCGAGCTGCCCTTTCTCGGGCAGAGCCCGCGTCAAACCGTAACGTGAAGCCCGTGTCGCGGGAACTGCCGGTTCCGTTAGAAGCATCCTGCCTATTTACGCCGGTAATCAGTACAGCTGTTTTCATAGGCGCCCCGAGGGCATCATCCACCTCTCACTGTAAACGCTCCGTTATAAACACAGGTACAGTTTAGAAACACATGAACAAGTTGATGTCCCACGTTTGTAACCGTCCAACATACTTTTAAGTCTTTTCTTAATACTGTTAAAGTATTAGCAGTGCCCACGGCTCTCCCGGTGTCTGGAGAGCTGAGAGGATGCGAGAGTTATTGAAAAAAAAAACCCAAACCAGAAACATAAGAGATGCACAGGCCCAGAGGGGGGGCCAGTGAGCTTACGAACCAAATCTTCCATTCTGCAATACCCATGAGCCCATGGGAACAGCTGAAAACCTGGAGAGATTTGGCCCCCGACAATTTTTCTCTTCGGGCTCAAAAAACTGGATATTTGGGACGGCTCAAGCAGTTCTCCGCAGAAAAGACACCTGTGCATCCGTTCTTGCCCACTTCCAGATTTTTCAGGACCGGAGCCTGGGTGATTGTAGCAGAACAGCAGGACAGCGCATATTTGCACTCCACTAGCTTTGGAAGTAGCTGTTTCCCTTGTTATTTCTACCCCAGCCTCTCCAAATTGCACCCAAAACCCATCACCAAGCTGCATTATTCACCTGTGAGTGATTTCTTCTGTCTTGGAATGAGTAACTCCAGTCCTCGCGAGTCGATTACCAGCTGGGGGTCTGGGTTTTCAGGCTATCCCTAATGATTATGATGAGATACGTCTCCCTGCTGCCACATTAGTTTCCATTAATACAGCAAACAACAGAAGCTGCTCAGTAGGGATGACTACACTTCTCAGCCCAATTAAAGAACTACAAGATCATAGAAACATAGAAACATTCTTTTTACAGCCAGCAGCCAGCTCCAGTTTTCAGAACAAGCTAGTCCAGTTCTGGTTTCCTTCCTCCTTGTCCACACCCCTTTCCCCACCAGCACGCATGCGTGAACTCGTACACCTCCTTTTCTAGAGGATGAGGGGAGTGGAGTGGAGGGAATGGAATCAGAACTGCAAGTCCAGAACGAGCAACGCAGGGTAAAACTAGGACTGAATTAGCCTGCCCTAGAATATAGAGCCAGTCTTCTACTTCCCTCACGACTGGTCATCAAAGTTTGTAAGTTTACAGCAATAAATATGCACCATCAGACGCCCAGGCCAAAGACGTTGTACAGTGGTTTGAATTGGAAATACGTGAAACCCACTACAAAGAAGCCACGGCGATACCCTCCAGTCATGCGGCACTTTGTAACATCTGTGACCGGCCTCTTTTATTAGGCGCGTGCATTCGTTGCTCCATTCGTTTCGGCGGTACATGGCATATCTCACAAATGGATAGTAGACATGCAAAATGGATCGTGTACGCCTATGTAGTCGGCAATAGATGTATGCACATACCATTAATTCGTGAGATACGCGTGTACCACCGAAACAAATGAAACGAATGGAGCAATGAATGCAAATCCCTAATTTTTATAACATAGTTTATACATCTGAGTACATAAGTACATGCATGTATTTATATAAATCTATATAAGCAGATACATGTATCTCTATAGATGTGTATATATATAAAGGACGCATGACATGTAAACATTCACATAATTATTGCATAGAAACATGTTATTAGCCAAGCTCTTCACAACACACACACACGCATAATCAAGGGCAGGTGATAATCCTGTGGCCCGTTAACCTGCCTTTTTTTGGTAAGTGTTCCTGTTGCTGTTCGCGCACGCTTTTGTTTCCCGTTACCCAGCTCCTGGGCTGACCTCACTCCCTAATAACTTTCCACGCACGTCACATGCCTCATCCCCTTCTTTCACCTGGGTGATTGCTTTCGGCCTAGGCTCCCCTCGCAGGCTGCCTGCCTGTCACTATTTTTATCAGAATTTCACAGAACTCTCAGGGTACAATGATTCACTGGCACTGGGTATATATTTAGGCCAGTGGATATCACAGATGGCTTCAGGCATCATTCGCAAGCCTGGCACAGTTGCTCACCACGCTAACAGAGCACATGCTTTCTGATTGCGGAATGGACACGGCGGCTTTCTGCAAAGGAGATACGGTGGTACCAGGAAACGAATCGTAAATGAAGGATTGTGGAGCTCCATGCTCTCCTAACGGTAACGTTCAGTAGCCTAACAAGTTAAAACTGTGTTTGTAAAATTCCTACCTAGCAAGCATGCAATTCCAGTTGTCTCTTTGCCTTATGGTAACCCTCCGGTGCACTTGTAAATACTTTCTAAATATGCAGTAACGGAAGAAGCATTCTGCAATTGATGGTAAGAAGCAGCTTTTTGTCCGTCTTCTTAGATAGGCTCTGCTTATTACCCTGGACTTTAATGCGGGCAGATTTACTGTTTCAGATTGATAGGGGACATTCTGTGGGTGGCTCTCTCTAGATAACCTGCTGCATTGCAAGTGGAGTCTTTGCAGGCTGGGATACTTTGGATTTGGACATTCGCGGGCAGGTCTCTTCTCGAGCTGTCATGCTGGACAAAGTACCCAAATGCTGTCTTTGGGAGTTGGAAGGAAGATTATTACTAGAGGATTGGCTTGTTCTTATCAAAATCATGAAGATGATCCATCTATAGGTCTGCTGCATCAATGGAGATTCATCTGCATTGCTCTCAAAACAGTGAAATCCACAGGGTGTTTGGGAAGCTAAGTAGCACTCCCAGGGCACACAACCTCCCCCTGTGCATAAGATTGTGCTAATTCTTGTAAAATTGATGTGCGAACCTCCTCTCCCCACCTCCAGTCATATTTGTGCTAAAAGCAAATGCAAAATGTGGCCAGAAAAGTCCCAAAAGAACTTAATGGGTAAAGTCCTTTGCAGGCAGTAAAATCAAATCTATGTTATTTTAGGATCAGAATAGCAAACCATTTGTGTTTGCATTTTCCCGAAACCTTTTTTTTTTTTTTTGGCTACAGTATTCTGAATGCTAATGTTTTTCTGTAAGGTTTTAGCCTCTCCTAATGCTGTTTTTGCTATGGTCTTACAGTAACTGTGTTACCAGGGAAACGTATTTGCTGAAGCGATGTGATCCTTGCCCTCTTAATCTTCCTAAATGGAACAAGGCCATCAATAAGACGTTTGGAGCTTTTCCTGCTGATTATGTTACTTCTTTGCATTCTAAGAGCGCTGGGCGGGGGCGAGGGGACTAGTTTATCCCGGTGTTACATCGGTTCACCCAGGGCTGCTCTAAGATTTTGGTGCCCTTGAGGCTGGGCTGGAGAGTGAGGGGTAGGAGACCCCCCCGGAGTTGCCATAGCAGCTTCCCCTTCCATTCCCCTTCGGAACCCAAGTATTTGGCACCTTCAAAATGTGGTGCCGTGGGCAATTGTCTTGGTTGCCTGTTCCTAAATCTGGGCCTGTGTCCATCTGGCACCCGTGCAAAAGGAACGCAAGTCTAGTTTCCGTCTACAAATGATGCAACTTGAGGAACATAGTTTATGCGATGAGACCAGCAAATTCTTTTGGTTAAGGGAAATATATTTTTTGTTGTATTTCTCTTGAGATTGTATTTTCTTTAAAGTAGGAATTATATTATAGTGGGGGTTTTTTGTTGTTGTTGGTTTTTTTTAGTAAATCTCTTCGAGCTTCATTCGTAGAGCATCAGCTGTATTTCTTTGAAGTGGTTGGGGGCCATATTCCATTTTCTGTCTCTTTGCGCAGAACATGCCTCTGCATTTTTTATGGAGTTGTATGTACAGAAATGCTTCGGAAGATATGCACGTTGGACTAATAATTACCAAAGTTAACGGAAATCTTTGTAAACTGAATCAGTTTACTTCATCCACCAGAAAAAAAAAATCAATGTTAGCTAATTTTGTCCAAGCCTTAATTGATTTTATTGATCTTCAGTCATAAAGAAATGTTACCTAGCTAATCAGAAATCAATGTTCTTTTTAATAATTTGGATCATGGAATATTTATCTCTTTTACCATTATCCTTAAAATTAGTCTTTTTTTTCTACTTTAGTCTTCTTGCATATTCAAACTATTGGGCGTGCTAAAGATTTTGTCTCTATAAAAAAAATGCTTGATACATAGGGCCTTTTCCTATATAAAGCATATTTTGGTGCCCTCACAGTCAATCAGGTTTTCAGGATATCCACAATGAATATGCAAGCAATTAATGTGCATCTGTTAGTCTCTAATGTATTGATATCCTGTCAACCTGACTGGCTGTAGGGTTACCAGGATGGGTTTGGGAAGTGCTGATCAAGGGATCTGTTCTGATCACACTTTGTGGTCAGGAAAGAATTTTATATTGGGGAAACATAACTTGACTTCAGTTCTGCAGGCTTGTTTGTCCAATTCTTTGGATAACCATCTTGACTAGGGTGGTGTGGACTGGTTAATGCACCTGCATATTTATTTATTTATTATTTATTAAGTTTTTTTATACCATCACTAAGACAAGCCATCGTAACAGCTTTTGTTGCACATGACCCTCCAACCAATTATTATCTTACTGTATTCCACCTTGAGACCTTGTTGGGTAAAAGGCAGAATATCAAATGTTTGGACACAAAGAAATAAAATAAATGTCTTGGAATAACTTAAGGTAATCACAAATGTATTAAGTTAGTCCAGCAAAAAGGAATTATCTGTACCTCGTTTGACTTATTTCTGGATAACCAGAAACACTGGTAGTTTGAATAAAGTTGAACTCAATGGTCCAATGTCCCAATAAACTAATACACCATTGACTATTTTTACAAGTACTACTCTATATGGAGTCCAAGTTTTGATATCTCTAAATGGATGAAAAGTAAGATCGTTAAGGATGTGACGTACTTGGCATTTATTTCAATAAAAATTCCCAAACTAGGAACATAAAAAGAGTAATTCTCTATTATTTTTCCCCCTTCTCTTAAGGATTTCATATGGTCAGTCCTCCAAGACCCTGATCGTGCCTGGCTGCCCCCCCCCCTCCTGTGACAAGATGTCCATAACAGGCTCCCTAGTCCGGAAGCCCACCATGCATCGTTATATCAGCACCAAGGTCCTGCTGGCAGAAGGAGGGGAAAGCGCTTTTACAGAGCACTGCCGGAGTTATGAAGACATGTACAGAGTAAGATGCCTTTCCTTCGGGGTTGGGTTCAGCCGTATCCACGCGAAGAGCCTGCCTTGCCAGAGCCACTTCTCTGCTGCATAATCCAGTGGTTTCATGGGGAGGCAGCATCATGATTAAGGCAAGGCTTGACTGCAGAGTATGCCAAGATGTAAAGAGAATGGTGAAACACTGGTCTTCATCTTCACTGAGGAAAGAATGAGATATAATGGCTTAACCTGTGGCACGTCCATTAGACGAATCAGATGGTAAGCCCTTTAGGGACAGGGAGATACCTACAGTACCTGAATGCAATCTGCTTTGATGTACACTTTGAAGTGCTGAAAAGCGGAATATATAAATGGACGAGGCAAAGCACTGGAATAAGTTATCTAGAGGGGCAGTGGAATCTCCATCGGTCATTCGCTGCTCCCAAGGATAGGGCTGAATCCCAGTCATCTCACAACAGAGACTCCCACAGGTGGGATTTGGGGTTGTGACTCCCTACTGAGGACTGCCGGTGCAGTGACTGGGTGAAACAGGGAGTTGGGAGAAGGAATAAAAGATGTGGGGAGGGGGAGTAGGTAGCTGTGAATGAAGGCTCATGATGCTGTAGCCCTAACTGGGGCAGGTTGTGACAAAGCTGGAAGACACCCCCTCCCCCCCCCAAGAAACAGGATGAAACAAACTTTCCATCAAGGGAGAGTCTGAGTAGCTGATCAGAAAATCGTTTCTCTGGGATGGTTTACATAGGGGAAGCAGGAGGTGGACTAGATCAGTGTTTCTCAGCCCTGGCCTGGGGGCACACCTAACCAGTTGGCTTTTCAGCATTGCCACGATGAACATACACGAGGTAGATTTGCAGACACAGAATCTCCACTGCATGCAAGCTCTCATATGCATATTCGTTAAATGTGACTAGCTAGGTGTGTCTCCAGGATAGGTCAGGGAAGCAGTGAACTAGACAACCCTACAATTGATGCCTCTTGGTTTCACAATGGCTATTAGATGATGCATTCCCATTTGTCATACACATATTTCCAAATAAAGTAGGTGGGAACCCCAAATCATGGATATAATTATATACCAACAGCAGTGATTTGGAAAAAGTTCAAGTCCACAAATCTCAAATAGCTGTTCAGAGAGAATGCTTTAATTGCTTAGTAAAGACAACATCTCAATGAATAATGACCACGGTCCCCTCGACACGGGCCGTGTTTTGTTTTAACTGCATCTGGAGGAACGAATTCTCAGTATAATGTTGTCAAACCTAGTACATCAACATCAGTCAAAAAAGATCTTAGCAACAAGAACTGTAGCTTTAAAAGCAATGACGGAGAAGGAGAAAAGCCGCACTTGTCTCGAGAAAGCTTAGAGGTAATGAAGTCTTGGAACAAACTTAACAGTGTACCACCAGGAATTGCATTCTGTTGTTTCCAGCACAAAAGCAGATACAGGGTTTGGCTACTTTCATTTCACTTTCTATCCATGGGCCTAACTCGAGAGGTTATTTTTCCAATAGTCACGGAGGAAAAGCAAGTCCTTGATAAATCAAGAGCTATACTAGCATCACACCTTTATAAAAAATAAGAATTTTTATTGATATATTTTATGTGCAGACCTTGCAAACAGAAATTCAGAATTTAAAGGACCAGGTACAAGAATTGCATCGAGACCTCACCAAGCACCATTCCCTCATCAAGACGGACACCATGAGCGAGATCCTACAGAAATCACTACATATGGATCTTCAGATAGGCTCCGAATATTCCTCCATTGAAATGATGAGGACAGTGTTTGAAGAGGTAAGGAACTGGCCAAGAAGTAAATAAGGTCACGCCCTGTCTTCCAAAAGGTTTCTCCTTGTGAACCTCTGGCAGTATCTTTGGAAAATAGCCCTCGGAGGGTGTAGGGGGGGGGGTCAACTTTGTGTGTAACCTAGCAGTCTTCCAAGTGAATCCTTCACCTGTCTAAGGTGCATGCAAAACGGCAAAGAAGTCTGAAAGGAAATAGCCTTCAAAAAAATTTAAGGCCTTGATTACTTTACAGTAGTTGGCTCGGACAGTTGTAAATAGGCCACTTGCTTCAAAGGTCACATGCATGCAGTGGGAGAGAATAGAGGCTGCATTCACATATTGTGATTTAAATAGGCCACGACCGACAAAGTAGCACGGCGATCCAAAATCTGCTGTGGTGGGTGCCCAAAAGTCCCATCAAACACATCTCGGCTACTACAGGAGACATTTATCAGCAATCTGTCTCAAAGAAACTTAAAGACGCAGTGGCACTTGCCGTAGTTCCTGCGACCCGAGCTCTGCATTCGGTAGGTGTATTTGTTATTGGCTGGTTGGAGCGGAGATCTTAGCGCAGTAAGAACCTGATTCACCAATGGTTTTTCTCCCAGTCTGGGTCTATGGGAAAAGGTCTTGATGAATTGGGCCCTCAGAGACCAAATGCATTCAGTGGAGTTTCTCCGACAAAACAATGAAACCCGCATGCATTGCTGCGTAATTTCACAAAAGAACAGGGAAACTGACGAAATAAGTAAGCCCTGTGCTTGTGACTTCCGCTGGCTCACGGTTACTCCAGTGAGACCTAATAAAGCTGCAAGTAACAGCAACAGACCGTTCTCTATTTCACAGAATCAAAGAAGCAGATGCTCTGCCAGAAGCAACTGTGGCAATAAATCACTAATACTTATACCTGCATTTTTAAGTAACAAGAAACGTGCTTACTATGGCTGGGTTATAAAGTAGCTGCCACTGGATCAGTCATCATCTCTGGAGCACAACGAAGCCCAAGGATGATAACCCATCTATGATAATAACTACTGCACCATTACTGTACACAGCACTGTACAGTCATATAGCAGATGATCCCTGGCAAAAAAAAAGAACAAAAAGGAAAGAAATATTAAGGAGAGTGAGTTAGTAAAGTGCACGCATCCCGTATAACGTACATTAATTCCCTTGCTCCTTCACTGGCCCTCACGACATGAGGCGTTGTCCTGGCCGGTGGCTTCCTCTCCCACTACAGGGCTGTACTGTCCTGCCTTTCCCTGAGGAACGTGGGCTGCCCCTCCTGCCAGCCAGCAAATCACCGCCAGAGGACGGCAGAAGAGGCGAGCACAGAGAGGCCGCAGTGCTGCCCTGTTTCTGGCCCAGCCCACAGCAGTTGCACGGATTCTTGTCCTACCTTCATCACACGTGTCCGGGCATCCACCTATCCACTTGATAAGACGAGGGGCGGACACTATTAGCATGTGCTCACTTGGCTTTTGAAGCACAGCTAAAGAGAAGGGTGAGCGAAGACAAGAAAGTGAAATGACTTGCTTTATGCTCAGTGAGGCTTAGAAACCTGAGGTCTTAACCTGATTAAAGCAATGGGGGTCTCCGGTTTGGTATCTCCGTGCTCTCACACTGAGGCCACCGTCAGCTGCTTATTGACCAGACACTGTTTCATCGCTCAATGCTACGAAGTGTACAATTTAGCTATTTTTATTTCAGATTTGGGAGGAAGCTTATCAGAGGGTTGCAAATGAGCAGGAAATTTTTGAAGGTACTGTGGTTACATAGGTCCTGTGCATTAACACATGTGCGTCCACAGACTGGGACACTCATTCCTAACCCCTCATCTAAATTGTGTTTAATAAGTGATGGTGGCAGCTAAGTGCATTAAAATAAGCTTCAGTGAACCGTCTAATCCCTCACTGTCTGCTAATGCCAAGCTTGGCTTACACTACCTTCAAGCACCATTTCCTTCTATTTTGAAACTCATCCTTTCCTTTTCTTGCTATTCTGCTCCCCCTTTGTATAACCCAAGTCTTGGTTTTCATTTACATCCTTGTCCGGGTTCTATAAAATTTAGGTTATCACGCCGCTGAACTTCTAAAATGGATTCTACAAGGGGAGGAATACATTAGGATGTCAATTGGAAAACCATGACTGATTTGAATGCTTCTCATGTCATGGCATTCTTTGGCCAACGGCCTATATCAGGGGTTCTCAACCCAGTCCTCAGGACACACCTAACCAGTCAGGTTTTCAGGATGTGCACACTGAATATCAATGAGCACTGCCTCCACTGTATCCAAAGCTATCTCATGCACATTCATTGTGGTTATCCTGAAAATCCAGGCTGTTTGTGGTTCCTGAGGGCTAGAATTGGCCATCCTTGCCTTGACAATGGGATTTTCAGGCTAATCATCATGATTAAACAGTACATTACATATATTTACATACATCAACATGGTTTTTAAATTCAGTGTATAAGCCACTCATGAAATGTTTAAAAGGCATCTGCTATGTTTGATATGAATTCTATTAAAACTGCACTCCTAGAATAAGTTGATTGCTCCTAGGGCCATCATTAGGGACTGAGCACACTTCTGGTACGTATGAGAAATATTTATTAATCTTCTCCCATGACAACATTCCAATTTAGCTGATGACTTTTTTCAAGTTGGAGTCTGCTATAGTTTGGATGAGACACTGAACCAAGGCCCTGTCCACGTAGTGAAGAAAGAATCCCATGGCATTTGTTGGAAGAATATGGGTGTGGCACCAAGGGTCACAGCTCTGGACTGGTATAAAATACAAAATGTGGGGAGGATGGACATACTGGGATAGCAGGTGAAAGAAAGAAAATAAGAAGGGGAAGGGAAGGAGAAACTTAGGAACTGTAAGCTACCCATGACAGATTTTGTTTTTTTAATATGAGTTTCTTTAAATACGTCAGCGATAACTGCATCCATCTCTAGAAACCCAGCTTCATTAATGACCCTTGTTGGATTTACATACAGCCCAGCTGCATGATCTACAACAGCTCAAGCAGGAAAACAGCTACCTGACGACTATTGCGAAGCAGATTGCACCTTACGTTCATTCTATCGCCAAGGTCAAGGAACGTCTGGAGCCCAGGTACTAAAATTAGAACATCCATACTAGCAGAGCACAACAGATGGCCCCTTGGGCCAAGTTATCATCTGCAGTATCGCTTTTGTCATTGCTTTTTTGAGAGGCATCTAACACTCGTAGAGACACGGATGTAAATACTGTGTATTAAAGCCATATTTCAGAAATGCTGGTGGCTTCATGGAGGACTTCGGGGAGAGGTTACAGAGAGAGATGAAGGCCAATTAAATGTCTAACTAAAGACAGATGTGTTTTGCATAGTGGGATATGGTGTGATCTTAGATTAGAAGTGTCACTTTATTTCTCTCCCTAGGCTCAAAGAACCCAAAGAGCTGAAAGATGAGCAGACAGAGAAGATTTATGACGACAATGTAGTGGCCAGTGACACCCCACACAGGTATCTCAGGATGATGAATAACTTAAATGCAAAACGCCATCAGACCTAACTCAACAGTCATTGAAAGAGGAGCTTTAGTAGCACACAATCTTTTACGTTGATTGCCGATATTCTCAGAGTGCCTCATTGAATGAAGCGGAGATGTCCATAAATACACTATAATACGACTTTTCTGCCGTAGGAACGACTTGACAGTCAACACTGAGGACAATCGGGAGAAGTCCTCGGAGAGCAAAGTCGATAACCGGACTCTGAACATTCTAACGGAGGACCCCATACAAAAATCTAAAGAGTACTACAGAGCCAAGCAGAAAAACAACATTGATGGGCCAAGCTGGAAGGAACTGGCAACTTAAGGAAGCTAAGGGTCAGAGAAACTTGCACTGCTGTTTGTTTCTAACACATTGACAAGCATGAAATGAAATTATTTTTTTGTTCAAATGAGGCTATTTTAATACATTAAGGGCTCACCCGACCGGTGTTTTCAAACATTTAACAAGGGGGCATGCTTGTAAAGTGAAGGGCAGCAGTTTTTGTATTCAAGAAATGCATCTTGCGTTTGATTACTGTTGCTACAAGTTGATTATTAAATGTTTTGAGACTCTTCACCTGTTTAATGTGGAGAATTATAGATGTGCTAGGGAAACCTTTTGATCCCATCTAACTCTTATTTTCCACAATACGCTGAGAAGCAGGATTGCAGTTTGGTGTATCTTGTTTTACTGGAGGACAGCCAAGCAAGACTGTGCCTTTATCATTCAATTCCATTCCTTGGCATTGCCCAAGTGCCTACTAAGCTTTTGAAAATTCAGCTCTAGAAGAGAAACGGCTTGAACGGGATAGAATTCACAGCACTGGTTTTATGCTCTAGCACTCATTTCTTTCTTAGCCCAAACCTTGAACGTCTGTCTAGGCAAGTCATTAAGCTACTATGCACACCAATGAAGTGCATCAGCGTTTTGAACAAATGACCCATTGTTGCCATCTGAATTAATCTGCCTAATGCTGTGTGCATTAAGAATATTATATAAATAATAATTATTATAGAGGCAAACATTTTGTATTGCAAAGCTCTTCCATTCAGCCCGACTGCTTGTAAGGGTTTTTTCCCTTGGTTATACTTGTGTGCATGAGTTATCTACAGAGACACTGGTTTTCGGAGTGGAGGAGTAGCCTAGTGGTGAGAGCAGTGGGCTGTGAACCAGGGAAACCAGGATTCAAATCCCGCCAACACCCCCTTGTGACCTTGGGCCAGTCACTTCACCCTCCATTGTCTCAGGTGCACAGAGTGTGAGCCCCCTGGGGATAGGGAAATATCTACTGTACCTGGAAAAGCAGAACATTAAATAAATATGGTTTTGAAAAACCTATTCAGGGTGGAACATATTCAAAAGTTTCTTGACTGGCACATAACCCCCCTCCCCAAATCTAAAAAGGCCGTCTATAGAGGAGAAGGCAATGCTGGCCCCACTGCTGCTGCCCAGTATGGCCTTGAATGGACACAGGACACATTCTTTGCACGAAATAACCCCAAGGTCCGTTTGCTTCCAAATCGTGTTTCTTGTGCCCAGGATCAAGGAAAGTGCAACAGCTTTTCACGCTGACATAAGCAGGCATGCCTTTTATTTCAGGAATGAAAATAAGTGACAAATACAGTCCACATCTGCTGAAGAAAAGAAACCAAAACATTTTACCAAGTATTTACTGCTTTTAAACAGGAAGAGCAGAGCAATGATTCTGTCGGGGGTGGCGCGTGGCGTGGGCAGGCTGTGCAAGAGACTGCAGTGATAATTTTAGCATGGCTAGAGCTGCCCAATTTCAGGACAAGTACACAAATCAGCAGTGTGCCAAGCACGAACCGACTTCAGAGTTAGAGGGAAAGCATCTAGAGACGTTGTAATTAAAATCTAGCGATAAAAAGTGGGCTCGTTTTAGAGGCACACATTGAATGGCTGGTTGCATTGTTCTCATATTATAGGATTATAGCTGTCACAGTAGAAGTCTACTAAATTCTTACTGCCCTCTGGCAAGGCCTTCTGCAGAACTAACATTTATTTTTAGGAAGGACAAAAGGGTTCTCTCCATTATTTGGCTCTTTTGAGAAAAAAAATGAAAACTCCAGGAAACAAATCTGGTGTCCATGGAGTAGCCAAATGGCATTAACCACTGCTCCCCAGAAGACAACCGTAACGCAAATGATGCACTTCTTGAAGGGTCAGAGAGCAGTGGCCTAGGACGCAGGGGCGCCAGGTTTCAAACCCCCCCTGCTGCTCCTGGTGACCTTGGGCAAATCACTTAACCCTGCATTGCTTCAGGTACAAAACGTAGATTGTCAGCCCTCTGGGGACAAGGAAATGCCTACAGTAGCTGAATGTAATCCGCTTTGAAGTGGCTGAAAGGTGGAATATAAATAAAATAAGCCAGAAACAGAGCTAGCTGAAACAAAAACAAAAAAAAAGTTCTATTTTATAAAAAAGGGATACCAGGTTACATTGTAACTCCTTTAAACATAACTGAAGAACTGTACTGCACAAAAAAATATGTTTCAAAACTATTATAAACTCGCACTGCACTTTCCATGTTAACAATATCTTATCTGTTATGTGCGGAGATGAAATCTCATCAATAATCCACACTGACCTCGCCCCTCAGGTGACAAACATTGCTGATGGATTCTTTTTTTTGTGCAATCTGTGTGGAGCCAACAGCATGGGACCCGTTTTCGGCTTTAACAAAGATGTCTTTGACAGCAAGAATAGCAAAGAAAGGCTATTTGAATAATGCATTAAACATCTGAATACAGAAATTGTTGGGATTATTTGTCCCGGTTTAACCGAGGATGAATTGCTACGTACACGTCAGTAGTACTGTAACCTGGTCAATTATATGACACACCTTTCTTATATTATAGACAATTATTTTCCATATTTTTTCATAATTTAAGGATTTTTTTTCTAAAAATAAAATGCAACCCTCAACCTTTTTTTTTTGCTTTCTCTTGCTCTGCTTGTTTTCCAGTTATTGGTTGAGAGTTTTGTGTGGGGGAAGGGAGGGGATTTGCTTCTAATTATTGATTCTCTTTTTTCATGTTACTACCCAATGGAATACATAAAATTAAAAAAAAACAAAAACACAGAATTGTAGCTTTTCCTTTGGAAACTTAACGTTTGCATTATCTCCCGGAACTGGACTCCTCTTGGCACCTGTCACAGGCCAATGAGCATATTGGGCAGGTCCAGAGGAAAAACACTACAAGTGGTAGTGTTACCGTCTTTAAAATCCAGTGCTACCTGCTCTGTCCTCAAGCTGACACTGCAAGGTTTGGTCACAAGGAAGCACTGCTACAATGAGAAATGCCTTTAGCAATCAGGTTTCCCTGTCTTAGATGTTGTGTTTCAGACATTTTTCCATTGAGTATTTTCCTGAATAAGCAGTGAAATTTGAAGATAGTAAAGAGATGAATACCGTGGAAACGTTATAATTCTAATGGCTTGAAATTTTGCAGTGAGACAGAAATAAAGATGTAATCATTCTTGTAAGGTTTAGAATTTGTTTCATTATTATTCTATGTGGTTAGAAAAGATCATTTAGAGGCATTTATGGTACAAAAATGCAAATGGGTATTCATGACATTGTAATTAGCAAGACAAAATGCAGCAGCGTAAAAACCAGTCACTGATCTGAAAGGGAATTCAGTCTCTGGCAGGGCTACAGACCTGATGTATATGGTATTGTTGCAACTCCGAGCAATACCCGCTCCTGAAAGGCACTCTTCTATGTAAGTCATGCAAGCCAATGATATTTATTGCTCCTCAGTCAGCTGCTACTATTTCACATTTCCCCCCAAGATCTTGCAATTCACTATTATCCGGTTGGATGTCTCACTTCTGCAATCTCTTTCTCATTACATAAATGATTTCTCATTACAGAAAAGCAGAAAATACTGCTTTTCTGTACACCCTCAAGACTTAAAATCCTAGCGATATTAAGTTGGAGGAATCAAAAATAAAAAAAAATAAAATAAAAAAAATCTGCCCGCCGGTCAGCGGGTTAGAAAAACGGATGCTCAATTTTACTGGCATCCGTTTTCCTAACCCGTGGCTGTCAACGGGAGTGGAAACTGATGCCGGTAAAATAAAGCGTCAGTTGTCAGGACCCAGTGACAGCCACCTCTTCGCTAATAAGGAGGCGCTAGGGACGCGCTATTGTCCCTGGTGTCTCATTCGTGCGCCACCTCATTTAAATACAGAATCACGTGCCCAGGAGAGGTGCCTGGGTGCTCGTCGGGAGAGTGGGCACTCAGAGTGCTCACTCTCCCGCATGTTTTACTGTAATGGCCTGCTTGTTGGTCACTGTCTGAATCCAATTCCCCTTTTCCCCCCGTCGTAAAGCAGGGAGCAATATTGGAGTTGCATCAGAAGTATCAAAGCTTATTGGTTAAGGAAGTAAGCGCCACTCCAGAGGTTACCCCATGCACTCATTTCTTCATTCCCATCCTTTAGCCTTAAGGGATCCACGGTGTTTATCCCATGCCCCTTTGAAATCTCTCACTGTTTCAAAGGGGGCATGGGATAAATTCCTGGCATAATTCCTGCCAGCGGGTGATATCTAATCCTGGGTTCTTTATACTTATAGAACTTAAATGCAAACTCGAGAAAGTCTCCATCCACCCCTGCCCATGTACTGAAGGGGGGCAGGGGGTCAAGCAAACTCCACGAAAAGGCCTGGAATATGCAACCTGCAGGTAAACAGACATAGGATACTCCGTTCATTTCACTTGTTTTTGGACATTTTAAACTCCTAAACCTTGTTTTAAGAAACACAGATTCAATTCCTAATAAGCCATATGTATGGGGGGGCCGCTTTAGACTAGAGATGCGCAGTCCTGGTCCCAGAGGGCCACAAAAGATGCCTGCTTTTCAGGAAAGGTTAATCTGGGTGGCTTCAGTTACCCGGAAACCCTTGTCCCAGGAAGAATTTACAGAGTACTTGACTGATAATTATCCCAGCTTCCTGCGGCGTCACTTGCACAAGCACAGAGCCAAGATCTACACAAGTTTTCTGACCAACAAAGTCCACGAGTACAAAAACAGGACACAAGGTGTTAGCTGCAATGTCCTAGAGCGCTTTAGTTTTAACAAAATACCGAAGGCATCGGCAGCTTGTTCCCAGGACTGAAAGAGAGCAGCGAGGTCCGTTTCATAAAGGGGGCTTTCTAAATGACTGAGCTCTGACAGCTTTCCCACTATCAGGAAATTAGAAGAACTGTGGTCTCCATGTGCTACAAAACCAACAACAACAAAATTAAAAACCCCCATATGACAGGAGGTGCTTAGGCAGGGTCTGGGTGTGCTAGCCTGCCGTCCCAAACTATAGCCAAATTCTGGAAGTTAACAACTTGTAAAACACAGAAGCACTGGATGGTGGGTTCCTGGTAAAACCTCCGAGACGGGCACGCTATCACCATGCCAGCTTAGATAAACATCTGTGGGGCTAGTTTAGGGCACCTTGAATCCTCCCTGAATGCCCGGGTGTGGGGGGACAAGGGCTGGACTACGTCAGGCACCCCCCAAGGGGTACAAACGGGACTGGTATTCCGGGCAGTCCGCAATGAATGTCAGCAGCCGTGTCTGCATACACTTGATCCACAAATCAGACTCGTTCGCATACTTTCATTTCGCTGGTAACCCCAGAAGTCTTGAACTGGATGACCTTTTCAGGCCCATCTCAAATTAGACTAAGCTTCCATATCAAAAGTTCAGGGTCTTGAGAACATGCTATTTATCCAGATTATACACCTCGGGCTTGATCCAGACCTTGCTCTCTGTGCCAGGGTTGCTATCTGAAGTGAGCGTTAGCTATCACTTACATACCTAGTAAGACCCTCAGCGGCGATATCAATCTATCATGGACAGATAACATAATTAAGGGTAATGACTTGGTGGAAAAACTTCTTACAAAGTAGATGATAAAAGGTTATTCATTTCCTGATTGGCAGCCTCAGAGATAAGAGAACTCTTGAAGGTCACGGTGAAAGACATTTATAAAACACAAGCAGCCCACAAAATCCACTTTATTACTTTACATGTCACGGGTGGAAATACTATCAATACAGCAAAAATCACAGTTCCCACATCCTCAGGAGATCTAAAGGAACCTGTAAACCTCTTTGGTATCATGTAGTGAAAAATAAAAAAGTGACTCAGTCCATGAAATCCACGTGCTGCTCCTCCTCCAAACCCAACAGAAGTCTGCAAAATCCGTCCTGCGAGATAATCGCCCGGAAATCCAGAGGTGGAATACAAGCTTGAAATGCTGGGCTGCAATTCAGGGGAAAAAAAAACCAAAACCATATCCAAAAACCCACCCAGCTCCCTCCCCAAAACCAAATGGCTAAGATTTGTATCTTTAGGCTTTGCAGTTGGTGGTGTGAGTGTGTTAGGAACAAGACAGCGCAACACCACACCAACGGTGTCTGCCGACGAAACCCTGGCAAACCCTGGCAAAACCCCAAGCAAAATGGAGAAACTGAAGCACAAATATTTTACCAAGACGATGCGATTAACAGAGGTCTTGGTGGTTTTCTACAACACATCCAATTGTGCTATCCTGTCTGCTCCAACCAGATTTCCGATTCTCTCTCCTTTATACGGTGGCTCAGCCACAATTAAATCAAAATACCAAAAGGGACCCCGTGCCACAAAAATACCCCCGTTTCCTGATTTGTGCAAAAAAAAAACCCAACAAAAAACCCATGTAAAACAAAAATCCAAGTAAAGTCATCATCCACTAGGCGCGAGGTGGTTCCACGGTTCAGTACAACTTTAGGCCACGAAGGAGGAGCCACGCGCTCCGTGGCTAAACCTGCCCACTGTGGGAGGGGGGCAATTCTCAAAGTGCCCCCCCACATCGGTGCCAAGTACACAGCTCAACTCAGCGAGCATAAAGAACCAGCACTAAATATGCCCCTCCCCCCATCCATTTAACCTGGCCGAAAGGAAAGAGAGGGGCAATTTCCAGCCAGGCCATAAGACTCAACGTGCCCATGCCTGGGAGCGAGGGCCTTGAGAAGAGCAGTTCTGGTGCGAGAAAAGCATGCACAATGACACTCTTACGCAGTAAGAGACACTGCCAGCACCAAGGGTTCTTCTTTTTTTAATAAGCAGCTACACATTTCGCATTTGCTTTCTAACAATCTCTACTCAAAATGCCACAGGACAAAGTTTCCCCAAGGCTGCCAATCCCTTTTTAAATAAATAAATCGTTAGAATGTGCTATGCATATACATTATTTAGATACTGTGTCAGTTTTAATAATAACTGCATTTCTTCATTGTGTTCAGATTTTTTGTTGGGAATGGCTTCTTTTCTGCTGCAAACATTGGATTCTGTTATATGCTCCGACAATTTATTTTGTAAGGTTTTTTTTTGTTTTTTACCAAGGCCTTATGGTCAAATATGCTGAGAGGAAAATTTTTTTAAAGGGGATTTAGTCAGCTAGCTAAGGAAGTAGCCACTGAAATCCTCCAAGGGTGCAAACTGCTTCTCACACCGCTAAGTGCGGCTGACTACCTTCGTCAGACGTAATTTTGCCACTCTAAACGTAGTCATTCACAGGGTCATAACACGGGGGTGGGGGGTGAGGGAGAGAAAACCATGCACCTATAATCGCATTTTCAAATATTTGTGCGACATTTCCTCCGCTTAACTCCAGCCGCACAGATACCCGGGACACAGTACACTGCTACTTTCGTGCCCGCCTGCGAATTTTTGGACAGAAAGCGAGTAGCTTCTCTGTGAAAGTTTGCTACTTACAAGGGTATAAAAGTATCTGTTTCTCCTTGCTGTTAAGCGCTTCCTCCCCAAATGCTTTATAGATAGAAATCTGACATGCCACAGCACACCGTGTGCGTATTACCTGCCAGCGGTCATAAGAACAATTCTGAAGCCTCAACCCAAACAAAGGTTCAACACTGCCTTTCAATAATCCAAAGGCTAAAGCAAGCAAACCGCTGCCTGGTAAGACATCCTTTCAGCCTATAAAAATGCATTTCTCTTCACAGATTGGCAAAAATGAACTCCATCAGTAAATCAACGTGGGGAGGGGGGTGGGCAAAGAGCTGCTCAACTAGCAACAATGCCCTAGCAAATCCCATGCAGACCCTCACCGCTGACTGCAATGTGTTTTAGAGGGAGAAAAACCCCCCCCGAGAAACTCATGCGAGCACCCGTTATTCAAACCACTGTGGCTGAAGGCTGAACAGTGCTTTATTTACGATTGTCCTGTACGATTCATGAAAGCTCAGAGCGCTGAGACAAAGTTAAAGTTGTGATACTCATGTTTAAAATCACAGATTGCCTGGGTGGGGGGGGAAACATCTCGATACTCTGCTTCTTTACATCCGACTAGGACTGCCACGATTAACTGTAGGACTGCTGTGAGGGGGTCAATGACCCTTAAGACCATTCATATTCATATCTAAGTGGGAGGTATTAGAGATGATAAATCTTCCAAATTTCACATTTTCTAGCAAAAGTCATCCAGGATCTGAGCCCTTAATGAACCTCCAAAAAAAAGATTACATAGGAAATATAAAAAATGGTTGAAGTCCTTAATGGCGCAGTACGCGTTAGCAAGTCTTCAGGGCCGCACCCTGCATTATTCGGGACTGGAAGGGCACCCTGGAGCTGCTGGTCCACAAGTTATAGCTCCACTTTGGCTCCTGATATAAAGGGTAAACCTGATGGCACCTTCTTCTTGTAGTCCAAATACTGTTCTCCGAAGAAAAGGATTAACGTGAATTCCTCCTCTTCTATTCGCTCGCGAAAAAATCGCCAGGATGCCAGGGTGTAGCCAACCACGCAGACAGGATTGCAGAGCAGGATCTTGCAAAAGAAAGCAAAAGCAGTTTAGGTGTTTACAGTAGAACAGTAACCAGGCTGTGCAATGCCACGATAGTAAAAAAAAAAAAGATTTAAAACAAGTGTAAAAGGGAAAAAGATCTGCGATGGTACAGAATGCACAAACTATAGCAGGGATGGCCAACTCCGGTCCTCAAGAGCCACAGACAGGCCAGGTTTTCAAGATATCCACAATGAATATGCATGGGAACGATTTGCATACATACAAATCTCTTGCATGCATATTCATTGTGGATATCTTGAAAACCTGGCCTGTCCGTGGCTCACGAGGACCCGGAGTTGGCCACCCCCTGCTATAGTGCATTAAAATTTTGCAAACCAGTCTTTTAGAAACGTGATAATGCCCAGTATGAAAAAAATGACGTATACAGCATAAACTCTCTGCCCACTCCCCTCCTTCAATCATGTGCTCAAGGTGAGCAACAACAATTTCAACACAAAGACAAGAAAACTTTTTTTTTCAAAATTAACAATCACAAACACCACCAGGAAAGACAAAAACCAATGCAAGCAAACGCCGAGGTATCCTATACTCTACCTGCGTTCCAATACTCCAGTAAAACCAGCCAACGTAGGAGGGATGCCTAAACCAGGCGTACACCCCGCTCTTTACTAAAGTGTGCGACTCGGATTTCTCGTTCTGGATGATGTGATTGAAGTTGGAGCCGGCCGTGAGCATCGCCGCCTTGCGCAGGGACTCCCCAAAGATCACCATCAGCAGCCCGATCACACTCAGCCACGTGAGCTGCTTCATTTCTGCAAGGGGGAAGACGTGACGCGATATTGTGAAAAGACGGGAAGCACTGAAAATGGTACAGGTCTTCTAGCCTGGCTTCTGATGCGTTTTGGCTTTTCCTCTTAAATCAGCTTTACCCTGCCTGTCCCTCCCGCTGCTCTAACCCTTGCACACAGCGTGAGGTCCTGACCACTCTGGGTTTCTTTTCTGGTGGTGTACAAAAAGGGTCAAACACAAGGTAGGCGGATCCCTTTTGACTGGACTAACTCAAATCATCTGTGACCAGGTTTTGCGAGCCAAGCCCCCCCCCCCCCCCATCAGATCTGTGATCTGCTTGACAACAGAGAAGAGCTCAGATGGACTAAACAGATCCAAAATCCCACAGACACAAAGGTGGCACGGCAACGAGCACAGAGAGGGCAGAACCCGAGGGCTGTAGCACAGAGGAAAAAGACCAGGGCAACAACAAAAAAAAAAAAAAAGACACTCGCACTGGTATACAAAACCAGGATAACCAGCAGATAGATCACCCTACCACGATAAAGTGTGGTCCATTCATATGCACTGACATAGAGGGGGCAAATAATCAAAACTGGACACACGGTGCAAACTTTGCTGGTACTTTCCACCCCCAAGATCTACACCTTAAATGCACAGGTACTTTTGTTTTCATTACTGCCCAACAACGTTTTTTCCTTGCTTTCTCTGGGGGTCATTTTTCAGCACGAACCTATGCACACTGTTCAGTTCCCCAGCCCCATGGGTACAAAGCTCGGCACAACGTGCAGACTTTTAGCCGCAGGCAGGCTGGGACAATTCTTAAAACCCTGGCTTCCATGAGTAAAATCAGCATTTCACTCGCTGGAAGGGCTTCGCCTATTGCCCTCAGACTGTTCTCTCGCTGGATCCCAGACAGCAGCAGCAACAGCGGCAGTCCCAGTAGGGGGAAGGCACTTTAGATCATCACAAGTCAAGAAATGCAGTGTTTGATTTTCCACAGATCCATTTTTCTATATGAAGCTGCAGGGTTAAAAATCAGCCTCCCTCAACGTTTTCTATCGAGAGCCGAATCACTCCTTGTGGAAATTATAAAATCTCTCCAATACACAGTGGAAGGATGCACTTACTTCAGAACAGTTTGCAATGCAAATTATTCAAACAAAAATCCAAATCTTAGCAAATCAGTTGGACCGGACGGCTCGCAGACCTTGCAAAATTCCAAACAAACACGAATCAAAGTGGAGGATGTACGGGGTGAAAACTCCAGGACCAGGCATGGAATCCAAAGGCCATCAATAGCACACGAAGGATGCCATTAAGAAAACCAGGGACATTTATAATTCAGTTTCTACGTCTTTTCACAGGGTCCCGCGTGGAATCCCTCGCACACTCAGTCACTGGCTCCAGGTTCTGAAATCTCCAATTATATGTTATTTATTTATTTACAAACTTTTATATACCGACATTGGTAGGAACATCACGCCGGTTTACAAGCAACTATAAAGGAAGGAAAATTACAATGAACAGGGAGGGGGGCAGGGGAGCAGGCTAGAAGAGAGAGGGTCGCAGGCAGTGAGACAATAAAGAAATAGAGAGAGAAATAGATAGGAACAGTGCTATGCCTCAAAAACATCATAGGATATGTACAATAAAGTCGGGTGATAATAACCCTAGTAAAACATTTACAATCTTACAAAGACAGAATGCTGTACAAAATTTATAAAAATCTACCTGGGTAAATGATCTTCTCAATGGTGAACTCCATCCAGGAAGAGACAGCCGCTAACTTGTACTCCAAACTGTGGTTCAGTAGGAAGGAGTCCAGGGTTAAGCTCTTAGGATTATTGACGGCTGTCATAAAATACTCCGAATAGTGAAAAAACGACAGCGAACACATGTACCTGGAGAATTAAACAAAATGAAACAGAGTGATGTGCTCATGCAGACTTAAAGCCACACACACGCCTATGCTTTTACGACAAACAGTTTTCCATAGCTTGGCAGTCGTGTTTGCCTGAGCAAGTCTGGCACATCTCACGTCCTCAGTTGCAACACTTGCCACACAGAGACCTTGCAATCCTATGATCCCTAGGAGAAACAGGCTTCTGAAGATGTTTTCACAACGGCTATTTCTTGCTTACCAGCCAAAATGCTTCCATGCCGACTGTGTAAAACTCAGGAGTAACCCACATCCAAAAGCAAAACCAAGCCAGCAAGCTCTCACGGCTATCTAGGAAAACAGAGAAGGAAAGAGTGTGTCATTTTCATACTGTATTCTACCTCCCAACTGATTCCATAAATGTTTAAACTATTCAACTTGCTACTGATTAGTCATTGAGGGTTGTGGCATTAGCATCAGTCTTGCAGTGGTTAATACTGAATGCGCTCCCTGGTTAGTTAATCAGAGATGCCTGGTATGACAACACTGCTCATCATTGCCCCAAATTACTTACGAGACGCCGGGTATAGCAGCATTAAGCCATGCTTCGCAGAGTTACTTACCCGGTAACACAGCAGATGACAGCAAAAAAAAAAAAAAAAAGACCAAATGACCCTTACAGTCTGCCCAGTTATTCTTGCCCAAGGATATTCCCAGTTGGCAGTCAAAGAAGCTTGAATGTCTATAGAATAACACTCCTTAAGTCAAGATGGCTTTCCAAATCTTCAACCTTTGTATGCCAGTCTCTTGGGAAGATGAGCATACAAGATCCCTTTCTATGTCTAACACAAGTCCTACAATAATCTAAAAAGCATGACCATTGCTCGAACATCCCGGTGGCATTTCCACCACCAACCTGGCCGACGCAAGGAACATGCAGCCTGCCAGACAAAGCTACGAGAGGACCTGCATTCGCACTAGGACTTCTGCCTGACCGATCCAGCTGCATGGCTGCCGGTGTTTCCAATAACACTTCTAGTGTTTCATACTGCCCACTTGCTATTCATTCTAGCAGTCCCAACACTTGTCGTTTGAGTCATTCAAGTAGTGCGATTTAAACCTGCACCGTTGGGTCGTGCATCTGCCCTCTTTTCACTTTTTTCCCAATTGTGGATCCCATGCCTTCATGAATTCTGTTACTATTTTTGCCTCTACAACCACCTCTAGGATGGCATTCCACAGCTCCTAACTTTACTCCAGAGTCCAACCCCTCTGAGTCCCATATCATGATCTCTTATTCTAAAAATCCTTTTCTATCGTGCATTAATAATACCTTTCAGGCATCTGAAGTCTCTGTCATATCTCCCTGTCTCTCCTTGGCTATTCCCATGCACTAATTAGAGATGGCTATTTTATGTTTTTGAAAGATCTTATTGCTTTTATTTGAAATTTGGTTTGTTATAAACCCCCTTGGTTAGCTTGCTCTATGTGCGGTATAGAAGAATGGGAGCTCTTCTCTGAACTGCACCCTCCAAAACTGGAAAAAATACTCTATAAGAACATAAGAAAATGCCATACTGGGTCAGACCAAGGGTCCATCAAGCCCAGCATCCTGTTTCCAACAGTGGCCAATCCAGGCCATAAGAACCTGGCAAGTACCCAAAAACTAAGTCTATTCCATGTAACCATTGCTAATGGCAGTGGCTATTCTCTAAGTGAACTTAATAGCAGGTAATGGACTTCTCCTCCAAGAACTTATCCAATCCATTTTTAAACACAGCTATACTAACTGCACTAACCACATTCTCTGGCAACAAATTCCAGAGTTTAATTGTGCGTTGAGTAAAAAAGAACTTTCTCTGATTAGTTTTAAATGTGCCCCATGCTAACTTCATGGAGTGTCCCCTAGTCCTTCTACTATCCGAAAGAGTAAATAACCGATTCACATCTACCCATTCTAGACCTCTCATGATTTTAAACACCTCTATCATATCCCCCCTCAGTCGTCTCTTCTCCAAGCTGAAAAGTCCTAACTTCTTTAGTCTTTCCTCATAGGGGAGGTGTTCCATTCCCCTTATCATTTTGGTAGCCCTTCTCTGTACCTTCTCCATCGCAATTATATCTTTTTTGAGATGCGGCGACCAGAATTGTACACAGTATTCAAGGTGCGGTCTCACCATGGAGCGATACAGAGGCATTATGACATTTTCCGTTTTATTCATCATTCCTTTTCTAATAATTCCCAACATTCTGTTTGCTTTTTTGACTGCCGCAGCACACTGAACCGACGATTTCAATGTGTTATCCACTGTGATGCCTAGATCTCTATCTTTACGGATCAGTTGTCTGGGCCTCCTTACTGACTAAAAAGAGACGGTTACATTAGCACCTAATATGGAACCCAACATTGTGTAATTATAGCAAGGGTTATTTTTCCCTATATGCATCACCTTGCACTTATCCACATTAAATTTCATCTGCCATTTGGATGCCCAATTTTCCAGTCTCACAAGGTCTTCCTGCAATTTATCACAATCTGCTTGTGATTTAACTACTCTGAACAATTTTGTGTCATCTGCAAATTTGATTATCTCACTCGTCGTATTTCTTTCCAGATCATTTATAAATATATTGAACCGTAAGGGTCCCAATACAGATCCCTGAGGCACTCCACTGTCCACTCCCTTCCACTGAGAAAATTGCCCATTTAATCCTACTCTCTGTTTCCTGTCTTTTAGCCAGTTTGCAATCCACGAAAGGACAATCTGTAAAAAAGGACCCAATCACTTCCTTTATTCTACTAATAATAGGGGAGCTGGAGTCCCTTTTTAGAATTTTTGTTTTAGATGCTAAGTTACTTTTATATATGTTTTTGCATTTATTGTATGAATGACATTGTGTTACGTACTGTAATCTGCCGAGCACAACTGGATTGCAATAGGCAGGAAATAAATGTGTTAAATAAATAAATACTAATTATGCCTCTCGCTATTCACTTTATCATCCCTCCGGCTCTGGCCACCCCTTTGTCATAATTTTCGTTTCTCTGAAATCACTGGATATAATCAACCCAAGTTCCCTTTCCTGCTCAGGGGTCAGCAGTATCTCACCTTCTGTTGTGTACTGCTCCCTCAGATTCCTGCTCTCCCAAATGCAAACCTCTGCACTTTTATTTCCTACTGAAACTCAGCTGCCATGCAGCCAACTACTCCTTCAAGCTTTTTAGATCTCTTCTCATTCAGTCTACTCCCTCAGGCTCGGCCGCTATTACAGATCTCAGTGTCATTCGCAAAAAAAGAAACTTTTCCTCCTAAACTCTGCACAACATCCCTCACAAAGATATGCAACAGAACCAGCCCCAGAATCAATCCCTGAGACACTCCACTTTCTCTCCTCCAAGTGAATTCCATTTTCAACCACCCTCTGTCATCTACTGCTCAACCGGTTTCTAATCCAGTCCACCCTGTTAGGTCCCACCACAAGGCTGCTCACTTTATTTATGCACATAAGGACATAAGTCATGCCATACTGGGTCAGACCAAGGGTCCATCCAGCCCAGCATCCTGTGTCCAACAGTGGCCAATCCAGACTACAACTACCTGGCAAGTACCCAAATGTTAAATAGATCCCAAGCTACTATTCCTTATTGATTAATAGCATTTAATGGATTTCTCCTCTATGAACTTATCCAAATCTTTTTTAAACCCTGTTGAACTAACTGCTGTAACCACATCTTCTGGCAATGAATTCCAGAGTTTAACTATGTGAAAAAGAATGTTCTTCAATTTCTTTTTACATGAGCTACTTGCTAACTTCATGGAGTGCTCCCTGGTCCTTCTATTATCTGAGAGAGTAAATAACTGATTTACATTAATTTGTTCAAGTCCTTTCATGATTTTGTAGACCTCTATCATGTCCCCTCTCAGCCATCTCTTCTCCAAGCTGAACAGCCCTAACTTCCTTAGCCTTTCCTCATAGGGCAGCCGTTCCATGCCCCTTATTTTCGTCGCCCTTCTCTGCACTTTCTCCTGGGCAGATATACCCTTTTTGAGATGTGGCGACCAGAACTGTACACAGTACTTGAGATGTGGTCTCACCATGGAGTGATACAGAGGCATTATGACATTTTCCGTTTTATTCACCATTCCCTTCCTAATAATTCCTAACATTGTTTGCTTTTTTGATCACCACAGCACATTGAGGTAACGATGTCAACGTATTATCCACTATGATGTCTAGATCTCTTTCCTGGGTGGTAACTCCTAAGATAGAACCTAACATTGTGTAACTACAGCAAGGGTTATTTTTCCCTATATGCATCACCTTGCACTTGTCCACATTAAATTTCATCTGCCATTTGGAAGCCCAATCTTCCAGTCTCGCAAGGTCCTCCTGCGATTCATCACAATCTGCTTGAGATTTATTACTCTGCATAATAAGCCTCCTATGTGGGACAATATCAACAGCATTGCTGAAATTCAACTATACCACATCCACTGCCTGCCCTGATCTAATTTTCTGATCACCCAAGCAAATAAATCAACTGGATGCATCCAATACGATTTCCCTTGGAGCCTACAACCCACCAAGCAGAAGATGCTCCACCTCAGAAGAGTCTCCATTACTTTTCCCACCACTGAAGTCAGAGTAACTGGTTTATAATTTAAAATCTGTCAGCACTTTTGTTAAGAGGTCCATTATCTGCCGTTACCCAGTCTTCCGGAACCGCTCTGTCTCCAAAGACCTGTTCAACAGATCCTTCAACAGGCCCCCCCCCCTAACATCTCTCATTCCCCTTAATATCCTGTCCCGTACTTAGTACCTAAGACATGCGCTCTCTTGGTTAGTAACAGAGAGATGTCCAGCATAGGAACCAACTTTTCAGAATGACTGGGAGTGCTAAACTCTATACAAATTACACCTCCATGAACACAGTGAAGAAGTTAGCTCAATTTTGGGGGTGCTCAAGTGCAGAGCTGACCCTTTTGATGCCTAGTTCACTTTCCCTGCATTCTCTGCCCCATACAGTATCGTTCCCTACCCTCTCTGCTGTTACTTAGCAAAGAACTTCTGGTACAGTAACATTCTTTGAGCTCTCCACTTATTAGGATGTGCCAGTTACAGTATCATTACCCCCCGTGCCTGGTACAGTCACATTTTCTATGCTTTCAACCATTTATAAATACTTTTAAATAAATGCTTACTGAGAGATATGAGGTATGGTGGTATTGTTATGCCAAACTGCCAGCCATTACTTACTGAGGAAAACCTGGTACAGTAGTAATCCCTCACAGTTAGTTACTGGAGGATACGCCACTATTGTGTGAGGCTCCAACCAGCATCCAGTTCATCTGTGCTCCATATAGTATTAATTCCCACAATGCACTATTCATACCCCTGCACCATTACTGATACCCAAGGTACAGTATTCAGAATCCAATGTTGCTGAAATACCTAGGGTTCAGTATTCAGAATCTTCAACTAATATCCAGCATTCAGTATTCATAACCTCCACTGTTAATGAAATACCCGGCATACAATATTAATAAACCCCCACCATTACTGAAATACCCAGCATATAGTATTAATAATTCTCCATTACTGAGATACCCAGGGTACAGAATTAATTCTTCACCTTTACTGAGATATCCAAAATATATTCATAAACTTCCACAATTACAGTGATACCTCGGTTCTCGAACGCCTTGACTTTCGACCAAATCGGTATTCGACCAGGAGATTCGAGAAACTTTTGTCTTGGAATCCGAACAAATATTTGGAACTCGAACTTCCGAGATGAGCCGAGTTGAGCCGAATGGCGTTCATTCGGCCCAGCGCGCCTTGCTTGCGTCATCAGTGTGAGTGCAGAGAGAGAGTCACGCTTTGTGGAGAGAGTCACGCTTTGTGGAGAGAGTCACGCTTTACACTGAATTTAACCCTTAGACATGGGTCCAAAGAAAGCCAGAAGTGGTAATGCAGACAAAGGTAAGCGGAAAGCTGTGAGAACAACTATTGAGCTGAAGAAAGAAATCATTGCCAAATATGAACAGGGCACACGTGTTTCGGATCTGTCTGCTGAGTATGGCATGCCAAAATCAACCATCTCTACTTTCCTTAAGAATAAAGCTGTTATAAAGGCTGCCAATGTTGCCAAAGGTGTAACGCTGATAACTAAGCAAAGGCCTCAGATAATGGAGGAAATGGAGAAGCTGCTCCTTATTTTCATTAAAGAAAAAGAGTTAGCAGGTGACAGCATCAATGAGGTCGTTATTTGTGAGAAAGCACTACAAATATTCAGTGATCTGAACAAAGAAACACCTGGTACAAGTGGTGAAGGTGAAGGTGCTTTCAAGTTTAAAGCCAGCAGAGGTTGGTTTGAGAATTTCAGACATAGAAGTGGCATACATTGCGTCACTAGGCATGGGGAAGCAGCTAGTGCAAACCAGGAGGCTGCTAATAACTTCATTAAAGAATTTAGTGACTATGTCAAGGCAGAAGGGTTTGTTCCTGAGCAGGTGTTCAACTGCGATGAGACCGGATTATTCTGGAAAAAAATGCCAGCCAACACCTACATAACCAAAGAGGAGAAAGCGCTACCAGGGCACAAGCCTATGAAAGATAGGCTTACTCTTTTGTTTTGTGCAAATGCAAGTGGTGATTGCAAGGTAAAACCCTTGCTTGTCTACCATTCAGACAATCCCAGGCCATTCAAAAGGCACAATGTAATGAAGAGTAAATTGGCTGTGATGTGGCGGTCTAACACCAAAGCTTGGGTTACCAGACAATTCTTTACAGAGTGGGTGCGTGAAGTTTTTGCACCTCGAGTGAAGGAATACCTGGCAGAAAAAAAATTGCCTTTAAAATGTCTATTAGTGATGGACAATGCTCCTGCTCACCCCCCAGCTTTAGAGGAAGATCTAGTTGATGACTATAGCTTCAAAGTAAAATTCTTACCCCCCAATACAACCCCTATTCTGCAACCCATGGACCAACAGGTCATATCCAATTTCAAGAAATTGTACACAAAGGCCCTCTTCCGGAAGTGCTTTGAAGTGACAAATGACACACAGCTAACTCTGAGGGAATTTTGGAAAGAACACTTCAACATCCTAAATTGTGTAAACTTGATTGACACTGCTTGGAGTAATGTCACTCATCGCACATTGTATGCGGCATGGCGAAAACTATGGCCCGAAAGGGACAGTGAGGGTTTAGAAGCTGAGTCAGCTCCTGTCGTTGATGAAGATGTTGCTGTGGTTGATGATATTGTGGCCATAGGAAAGACCATGGGCCTTGACATTCAACAAGATGACATCAACGAACTTGTGGAAGGTCACGCTGCTGAGTTAACCACCGAGGAACTGATGCACCTACAACAACAGCAGCAGAAGGATATGGTGGAAGAAATTTCTTCTGAAGAAGAGGAGAGAGTGGAGGATATTTCTAGTGGCCTTATTCATGAAATGTGTGCAAAATGGACAGAAATCGCAAACTTTGTTGAACAACATCACCCTGATAAAGTGGTAGCAAATAGAGCAGTTAACATTTTTAATGACAATGTTATGTCCACTTTCCGCAAAATTTCTGAAAGGAGAAAAAAACAGCAAAAAATTGAAAAATTCTTCCGTAAAGAAATCAGACAAGCAACTGCAGAGAAAGATTCTGATTCTCCTCAGCAAAAGATACAGAGAACAGAAACACCCGAAGAGCAGTTACCCTCTGTTTTTATTGAAGAGGACTCCCCTTCAAGACAATAAAGGTTGGTACAGGTACAGTAAATGAAACACAATTTACTGTACTTTACAGTACATTTTATTTTATTTTTTTTAATACATACTGTACACTTTTATTTCTTGTTGAGACTCATGTTTTTCTACATACTGTATTATATACAAATTAGGCCTATTGGGTTTCATTGCTTCGGTTCTCGAACAATTTGGTTCTCGACCGTCCTCCTGGAACGAATTATGTTCGAGAACCGAGGTATCACTGAGATACCCAGGGTATAGTATTCATAATGCTTCACCATTAGAGATACCAGCACACAGTATTCATAATTTTCTGTTACTGTTATTCAGGGTATAGTATTCAGAATCCAATGTTGCTGAAATACCTAGGGTATAGTATTCAAAATTCTCCATTACTGAAAAACCCAAGGTACAGTATTCATACCCACATTACTGAGATATTCAGTGTACAGTATTAATCCTCCACAGTTACTGACACCCAGGGTACAATATTCATAATCCCCCATGTTACTGAAATACCCAGGGTGCAGTATTAATCCATAGTTACTGAAACCCAGGGTACAGTAATCATACTCCCCCTTAATGAGATACCCAGAGTATAGTATTAATCCCCCACAGTTACTGATACCCAGGGTATTCATACTCCCCGTTAATGAGATACCCAGAGTCCAGTATTAATCCTCCACAGTTACTGATACCCAGGGTACAGTATTAATCCTCCACAGTTACTGATACCCAGGGTACAGTATTCATACCCTCCCTTAATGAGGTACCCAGGGTACAGTATTAATCCTCCACAGTTACTGATACCCAGGGTATTCATACTCCCCGTTAATGAGATACTCAGAGTACAGTATTAATCCTCCACAGTTACTGATACCCAGGGTATTCATACTCCCCCTTAATGAGATACCCAGAGTACAGTATTAATCCTCCACAGTTACTGATACCCAGGGTACAGTATTCATACTCCCCCTTAATGAGATACCCAGAGTACAGTATTAATCCTCCACAGTTACTGATACCCAGGGTACAGTATTCATACTCCCCCTTAATGAGGTACCCAGGGTACAGTATTAATCCTCCAGTTACTGATACCCAGGGTACAGTATTCATACTCCCCCTTAATGAGGTACCCAGGGTACAGTATTAATCCTCCACAGTTACTGATACCCAGGGTACAGTATTCATACTCCCCCTTAATGAGGTACCCAGGGTACAGTATTAATCCTCCAGTTACTGATACCCAGGGTACAGTATTGCTTCCCCCCGTTTGTTACTCAGGGGTACCCAAGCGAGGCACTAATTGCCCCCACGAGTTACTGGCGGTCCCCCGGCCCGGTACCTGGTAGAGCTGCGCCCGGTAAAGCAGCAGCAGGAACCCGTTCACGGCCGCCACGTGCAGGGCCAGGGCCAGCGCCCGGCCCCCCTCCGCCGTCCAAGCCGCGCCCGCCAGCGGTGGCAGCAGCACCACGGAACCCCCCAGCAGGAAGGCGAACAGGCTCAGCCGGCCCTCGCCCGCCATCGGCCCGGCCTCGCCAGACTTCCGCCGGGCGCGCTGACGTCAGAGAGAGGCGAGAGGCGAGAGGCGGCCCGAGCGGGCGAGAGGCGGCAGCGGCAGCGGCAGCTAGCGGCGCTGAGGGGGAACTGCACTCGCCGGCAGCTGCATCCGAAGTGCCCTGCCGTCCAGCCCAGCATCTGCCTCCGGCAGTGGCCAATCCCCCAAAGAACCCCCAGTTCCTGCTTCTCCCCTCCCCCTCCCCCCAGCCACACCTGCTTAATAGCTGCTTATGGGCTTTCAGTCCAAGAACTCGTCCAACGCCTTTTTAAAACCCAGCTGTGCTACTGTTGCCTTGACCACCTTCGCTGGCAACAAATTCCACAATGTGATTATGCTATGAGAAAAAAAACGTTCTCCAATTGTTTTAAATCTGTTCCCCGTTAGTTTCAAGGGATGTCCCTCTAGTCCTAGTGTTAATTAAAAGGGAATATAACAGTTCCCTATTTATTTATTTATGTTAGAGTTTTATATACCGTCATTCGGTAATGCCATCACAACGGTTTACATATTTCAACAGGGGATATTAGAAATACATATTTCAATAAGGGGATATTAGGATGGGTAATACAAAGATCATCATCAAAGAAAGGTTGAAAGTACATGGAAAATAAAGGTAATAGGATAACAAACTATGGGAAAAACTGTAACATTTATAACAGGAGATGAATCGGGGTTATGAAGTCATTAGGAGATAAGGATGTTGAGATTCGTTTGGGAGTTCTGTTGCTGTGGGGTAGTTGGGAGGGTAAGGGTGTCCTTGTAAGCTTTGAAGAACAGCCAAGTTTTCAGATCCTTTTTGAATGTTTGCCGATCGCAAGGGTCCAAGGATATTAGGCACTTCTAAGTGAACCTCTTGTCACACACAAACGCGCTGTCTCACACTGGCTCTCAATCACGCACAGATACACATGCTTTTTCTCTCTCACTTACATAGCTCTTAATCACACATTTACACACATTCTGTCTGGCTTTTCACACACACACACACACACACACACACACACACACAGGCTTTCAATCACACACTTACACACATGCGCTCTCTTTCTCTCACTTACACACAGTCTCTCAATCACATACTCACATGCTCGCTCAACTATATCGGCTCTCAATCACACACAGGCTCTTAATCATACATACACATGATCTCTCTCACACAAAGGATCTCAATCACACACACATACTCTCTTTCACACAAACAGGTTTTTAATCATACATAAAGACTCTCAGTCTCACTCACATACATGCTGTCTCTCTAACACAAACACACCTGGGATCTCAAATACACATGCTTGCTCATTGTCTCTCCCCCTACCAAACTAATGACAGCAACCTCCTCCATTTCCTGCCTTAACAGCAGCAGCAGCCTCCTCCACTTCCAGCCCTCGCGGCCTCTAGAAAGGTCTCCCATTCGTCATGGAGGCTGATGTTGCTCCTCTTTTACTCCATGCCGCGCTGCTCTTCTTCAAGCTGCGCCTCCCTTCTTCGGGCCGATGCTGCATGCACTAGCATGGTCTCTTCTTCCCGCACACGCGACTGCTGCCCACCACTTCTTCTTCTTCTGGGTCATGGGGGGGGGGGTGGGGGGGTGGGTGGGAAGAAGTAACCGTGCTGGTGCCATGTCCCGCCCGGGCTATCAGCATTCTAAGCCCAGGCGTAGGATGAATTCCTATTTCACTGGTGCAGGGGGAGCAGCTGGGTAGGTGGGGGACTGAGAAGTGTGGCGACATACCTGCGTGTGCTTGGCGACACTGGTGGTGTGTCGCGACACACCGGTTGAGAACCGCTGCTCTACTAGACACACACACACATATGCTCTCTCGCTCTCTCACCACCTCTCGCTCACTTACACATGCCTTTATTCACTCAGACAGGCCCCTTCTCTCACACACACATTTAAGGGTACATTTTAAAAGGACCGCGCAGGCGTCCATGTGCGTGCAGTTCCCGGTGCGCACAGATGGACGCGCCAGTTTTACAACGTGCGCGGCAATGCACACATGTTATAAAGTCTGATACCCACGCGCACATGCATGGCCCGATTTTATATCGGTGCGCGCGTGCGCAGACGGGTGGCAACTCGCGCGCAAGGGAGGGAAACCCGAGTAGGCCTTTCCCCAGTTGCCTTCCAGTCTGTTCCAATAAAAGAGTGGACTGGGAGGGAACTTCCCTAACCTCCTAGCCAACCTTCCTCCCTTTTCCCCTCTCCGGCCCGACCCCTAAACCTCCTCTAGCTAACCTTTTTTTTTTTATTATTATTATTTTAGAACTTACCTGCTCTCACATGAAGCAGTAAGTTCCATGCGCCAGCTGGCTTCACCGGGACAGCGCCCACCCGGCCCCTCCCAGACTCCACCTATGCCCCTTTTCCAAAACCCGGCTCTTTTGCACACACCAGGAGATACACGCGGAGGCAGGGCTGCTTTGAAAATGCATTACCTTCCTGTCTACAAGGGCCCTTTATCCAAAGGAGGAGAGGGTGCTGAGGGGCTCCCAGTTTAATCATATCCTCCAGGGACTTGCTCAGTCTGAACCCTGGTCCATTGGGAGTTTAGCCATTCTTCTGTGTCCATTTGGATCTCAATCTCCAGTTGGGATTTTTTTTCCAAGACCTGGTTTTTCCTCCCTTCTTCTAGCTCTGAATAGCAGCTCTACCTATTGCTGCCAATCTGTTTGTATTTTACTTGTACAGTTTGTATGCTATGCAGACTGTGATTTAACCCGCAGGAGCAGCTAGCATTTAATATAACATGCAGAGGAAAGATGCACCCTTCTTTCTAGAACAAAGAACTTATAACTACTTTTATGGATGAAAATAATATGGTGTTTTATTTTGACTATTTGTTTTGGGTTTTTTTTACAGGAAAACAAGAGCAATATTTTGCTTCTGTATCAAGCACTAGCAGGGAATTCTAAAGCAAAATATGATGGCAGAAGGAGCAAGTCTTTACACAGTCTTAATAAAATGCTTAGAACAGTAGAATGTGAACAAGAAGCTTTCAATAGCCCACAGATAAAAAGGGACAATTCTGAAGTTAGCAGTTGAAACCTTTTGGCCAGACTCTGAAGCGTGGAGAATCCTCGACCCTCCTCTCCCTCAGCGCTTTCATGGGAGATTCGACACACTCCGGGACAATGGAGCAGGTGGCTCGTGGGAACAGATCCTTAAGCCATTCAGGATGAAGATAGCCTGTGGCACATCTGTTAGCTTCCCGAGTTATTAATAGAAAAAAAAAATTAAGCAATAATGCCTCATAGCCAAAGGCATCTAACTAGCGGATAATGACTTGTCTGGAGAAGTTTAGGATCTGAGGTGAAGCAAAGGCAGACAGAGACATTAAGGTATATACCCTGGCCAACATGGATTATTACTAGTGTGAGTTACATGTGTGTGTTTTAAACTAATCGTCTTTGTATAATTATATTTTTCAAACAAAGGAACAGTTGACAAAAATTGCATTAAATAGGTAAGTCAGTGAGAGAAGGAATTTCGAGGGGATTAATGCATTGTGTTCCACCCAAGCATGCTTGGAATCCAGCTGAATGCTCTGTTCAGTTTTATGTTAAGTGAATCCCAGGAAGGGCATTTACTGGGCATTAATGCCCTGGCTGGATGTGCTAAGAGTCCAAGGCAAAACTAAAACTGAATCCTCTTTAATGCATCTAATATAACCTTTCCACCACTATTTGGTTATGACAATTAAAATTAATCTTTTAAAAACAAAGTTTATTGAACTATCACAGCAAATATTCTGTTTATTTAAAGAGGCATTTACCACTGTGGGCTAATGGGTCTCTGAAACAGAAAATAAAATGAAGGGCATCAGCCAGTCCAGATGTAGGATTCTTAGCCCATTTTAGGCCACTTCCATGATCTTTATAACTATGTATTTGAGATAAAACAAATAACAAGGTTCATGTTCTCAGGTTAGATTAGCATTTCCATTTTGAAGTGATATAAGAAATTCAGTCACAGACTTTGAGGTACTGTAGCCTTCAAATTAATACAGGTATATTTAGACATTTGAACCGACATTACTGCAGTGTTTTGTTGATAAGGATGCCAATTGCTGTGATCAAGAAGCTTCATCTTATTCAAAATAGCGAGGTCAGGTTAATTTGTGGTAAGAGTAGAAATGAGTGCTGCTCCATTGTTAGTTCTCCTCCATTGGTTACCGGTGTTGGGGAGAATGACGTTTAAATTACTAACAGTGGGTTTTCGTTATTTGCCGGGTACTGGAACGGTTTGTTCCCGGTCAAGCCCTGCGGTCTTTGCACAATTTCTAGTTGTCAACATCAGTGGGATACAGATTTTGGTTGCAGCGTTTTCGTAAAAGAGCTTTCACCAGCAGAGCTCCCCAACTATGGAATATGTTACCAATCGCAGTGCGGTCGGAACTGAGCTATCAAAAAGTCTGGAAATATGTTAAGTCTTTCCTGTTCCCTAGTGCTTGACTGAGTGGGACTGCAGGGATAGAGGGTTTAGCAGTGAAGAGGGTGATTGTTTGTTGTTTTCTTTAAATTTATTTTTTTTATGGATGTTTTTATTGCAAACTGCTCTGATAGTTTTGCTAATGGCGCAGTATATTCATTTTTAAATAAATACATACATCATCTTTTTCACTTAAAGTTTCCCTTTTTGGTACTGAATTATTTTAGCATAATATCCTTACTTGGTTACCTAATATCTCTTAGGGATGTGCATTCAACATTTCCTATTTCATTTCATGGTGTTTTTAAAAATGAAAGAAAGAAAAACCAATGAAACCACTGGTTTACTTGCATTTGTATTTATTGATATTTACTGTATATATTGTATTTACTGTATATATTGTTTTTATTATTTACTGTATATAATTGTATTTACTGTATATATTGTATTTATTGATATTTACTGTATATATTGTATTTACTGTATATATTGTATTTATTGATATTTACTGTATATATTGTTTATGCACATAACACTAAGTGGTGAACATGAAAAGCAGGAACAAAAACAAATATATGGAGGGCTGTACAAGAAAATGGTGCCAGCCAGCCCTGTGAAGGCGACACTTGATGTCTCGCTGTGGCCTTAGTCTCAGGGCCAACCGGCGCCATTTCCACGCAGACAACCTGGAGGCAGGAGGTGAGTGGGCATCCCGCCTGCCCCTCTGGACCCCCAGGGAGGGGTAAGTGGGGGGCCAGGGTGATTCCCAGCCACGGGACTTTATTGGGGAGGGTAAGAGGGCACAGGGGTGCCTGGAGGAGGCCGTCCTTTCATTATTTTAGTTTTGGGGTGTTATTCATGTTTATTTTATTTCTACAAATGAACAGAAACAAAATAAACATCACACAAAACCATATGGTGGGGGGGGGGGGGGGGGGGGGGAGGGAATGACCCAAAAAGGAAAAAAAAGGAATTTCTGAGGATGCTTGACCCGTCTTTCACTTTCACTCAGGAGCCTATTTGCTACTGAGTTGGAGATTAACATTTTTCCAAACAGATGCCTAAACAGAGAATTGTTGGCAATAAATGAATAAATAAATAAATGAATACATAAATGAATAAATGAATTTAGTTTTGCTTAATTTTCCTTACTGGGGTAACTGTAGATCTCAGCCTACAACAACGTAGGCCAAGAATTATTGACAGAGAGAATACAATTATTCAAGGATTTCTGGGATAAAGTGCTGTGATTACAAACTGGCGGGAACTAGCTAACACAGATACTTCAGAGTGTGTCACTCGCAGTAGTTAGCCCCTAATTGTGTGATGTAGGAATGAAGCATGAAAGGCTCAGCACACGAAGGGCGAGGCTGAAGAAGTGAGCAGAAAATCGGGATTTTGTTAGGAGCAGAAGGGGCCAGACCGCAGGGGCCTGTGGGAGGCGGGAAGATGGCGGCCCTCAGGGAGGGCTTGAATGGAAGCCCCAGGCAGTCTGCTGTGTCCCTACCCAGGCCACCCAGAGCATGACAGCTCACATTAGAAACAATTTTCCGCCAAATTTTACACCCCCTTTCTGTTTCACACCCCCTTGGCAAATTCATTAATAGAAAAGTGTGAATGTCACAGCTATGCGGAGAGGGAGAGAGACAATGAGAGTGAGAGAGTCTACGGCCTGAAATTTTATAATTAATGCTACACAGAGACCTCCAAGTTATAATGAATTAATCGACTTTTTCTTTTTACTGTGGATTTTAAATACACTAAGTCGTTGTCCACACATATTCGAGCTGATTCTCTCTTTAATGCATCATAGAATTATACTGTCTATAAGAAAAGCTGATTTCTTTTATCAGCTTCCAAAAGAACACTTGATTTGCCCTTCTCGCCTACTCAGATAACCTTCAGCTTTTCAGAAGAAGGATCTCCTTAACTATAGACTTTCCATTTGCAAACTCTAAATTCCAGTGACTTTGCATGTAAAGACCTACCAACTGGAAAATTCAAAGTATGAAAAGCTGTGTGAAGCTGAGATATCAAACATCTTTTGCCCTTTGGCAAGGATTCCCTAGCACAAAGCTTCATTCCTAATACCTAAACCAGTACTTTTTCTTTTATATGGCTAAGTGATTCTTCTTAATTGGTTATTTTGGATTGCTCAGTCCTCTAGGGATGATGTTTAATTTGTGTGAGGCTGGGGGGATAAAGGCTTGGTTTTTATTCAGATGCAAACCAGGCCCAACACAAAACCCGCCCCATTAGCTCCCAGTTACTTCCACTGGCCCCTTGGCTCTGACAGCTCAGCGAGCAGAATTGTCCGGGAGGATGCTGAAGTATAAGAAGGTCGCTGGACCTGCCAATTCTAGATGACATGAGGGAAATGTATAGCTCTGCGTCAGACAAAAGCAAGCCAACCTATCCTTTAAGGGACTCATCCATACTGTAAAAAAGTTGGTAATTAGTGCTAATTTACCGGAAATCTGTGAGGTAGGGGGGGACCTAAGAGAGAGTCCTTTCCACGTCATGAAAATGTAACTGCTCTGTGGAAAATGGATTTGTATTCATGAATATTTACAATCGATTTAAAGAATCTCGTCCCGCTCTCTCCCCCTTGCATTTACAATACGAAAGAGACTAACAGGACTAAATTATTTTCTTTATGAAAAACAAGAGGCACGGTTTATGAATGTTGCAGCTATTAATCAAAGTACTTTGCTTGGGTAAATTTGATGACGATTACAGTCGATGAGGAGGACCTTGTGTGACTGGAAAACTGCGCATCCAAATGGCAGATGAAATTTAATGTGTATAAGTGCCCCTAGCGCCTGCTTGGCAGCAGGTGCCCGAGAGAGGTGGCTGTCAGACTGACGCTCATTAATTGAGCCTCTCTTTTCCTAACCTGACCTCTGGCACACGTTTTTTTAAATCATTTTTTTAAAATCTTTTTATTCCTCCAACTTACTATTTTATTTATTATTTATTATTATTTTTTATATACCGACATTTGATCTTAATTGAGATATCACACCGGTTTACATTCAGGTACTGTAGGTATTTCTCTATCCTATTGCCATGATGTTAAGTCAGAGGATGTACAGAAAAGCAGTATTTTCTGCGTTAATTTCTGAGCGTAAAAAGTGCTGGTCGGATGCACATTTTTTGGGGGTGGGATCTGGGGAGAATAACTAATAGCGCTCATCAACATGCATTTGCATGTGATGAGCGCTATTGATTTTGCAGGTGGTTGGACACGCATTTTGGATGCTCCAATCTCCTTATGGTATAAAGGGGTTGTGAATGCGAATCCAAAACCTGTGTCCAACCGCGGGTTAAACAGTGTACGCAGCTGAGCACACTGCATTGTATCAGCCTGAAAGCGGTTAATATAAAAAGGGAGAAAAAATATACACATAATAGTGAAATAACAGTAAGATAAAATTACAGTGCCTCTCTCTGGCTCTCTCAGATGCAGGAAACTCTATTGGCATAACAGGAAAATAAAATTACAGGACACAGAAATGAAAGCACAGGCCAAGCAGCGAAGCACTTACAAGTCCAATGCTATTGAGCACTGGCAGTAAGTAGCAGCACTGGATCCAGCTGTTAACATCTGCTAACCTGTCTCCCCTGCATTAGCCATGGTGCAGTGGCGGCACAGATCACTTTCTGCTGTTGCTAATTCTTGAGGCATAGGATAAGCCTCAACAGACTGGAAAGGTACAGAAAGGGGAAATATTTGGATATAGTAAGATATAGTATTGTCGGCAGAAAAAGACCAAATGGTCCATCCAGTCTGCCCAGCAAGCTTCCCATGTCAGCAACTGCCCGCTTCCTGTAAGTTATCCCCAAGTGTCTGCCAAGGGTAGTAACTGCTGCTCTGTGCAATTACTCCCACGCCTTATGTAAAGGACAATAATACTTACAAGCAAGACCAAGCAACTGTCAAAGCCATCAGAAAATGTTTAGGTGGCGAGCAGCCTTTCTGATAATTCGGACAATGCTGCCTGCACATGCTTTGCTTTTTGGACTCTCTCCATGACAAGGAGTTTTCTCATAATCGTTGAAACAGATTCTTAAGCCTTAAAACTCAGACCGGGCAGAATTAAATACCAGTTTTAAGTGCGCCGAAGAGACACAGCGTTGTAAAATGGAGTGAATAAACGACTGACTCCAGACATTACTGACGTGAGAGGAGGACCTTTCTCGTCTCTCTGATACTGGGTTACCTTGCAGGAAGTGTTTCCAATTCCAAGAGATTTTTTTTTTTATTATTATTTAAAGAGCGCAGGCAGGGGCAGGGACTTTGGGGATCGGGTCTGTGGGTGATGAACATGCTCTCGAGGGTCTGTGAAGCACTGGCAGAAAAGGCGAATGCCTTTGGCGTGCAGAGGCCATTAGCACGGTGCCTCCTCCAGGGCAGAAGCGTGAAAGTGGCGGAAAAAAAGCGAGCGAGGCTCTGAATAGCACCCCCTGAGCCATGCCCCCGGGGAGCTGCTGCTCGCACGTTCCCAATTAGCGGAATTTCTCGGTTAATGTTCCACTTCTCAATACTTTCTGCCCCACAAGTTGCCCCAGATTCTGAGTGTTTAAAAAGCCCAGCAGGGTCAGAAGATGGGATATATTGCATCATGGTTCTTATAACTATAAAGATCAAGTCAGGACTGGTGTTCAAGGGAATAACACTCTTTCTCCTTCATAGGATACAATTAAAATATGGAATTCTTCTGATCCAAGCTGCTATTTTTCCTTTTCTATTTTTTTTTCTTTTTTTCTCTGCATCTACAAGAAACGTTGAACTACTAGTAGCCTTTACTAGTAGCCTTTACTAGTAGCCTTTGGGTCACCTATGGAGCCGTCGCGCCGACGCATGCTTTTTTCTTGTTAAAAATCACTTGGCATCTTGATTCGGGTGTCACGTGATTCTTCTAAGCGAGCATTTCTCAAAAATATATTTTAACAAAATACTGTAAAATCAACTGGCTTTGGGGATTTTTTTGTGTGTCTTTTTAAATAAGGGATTGTTTTAAAGTTGTTATTCCGAAGTCACACAAGAGTTTGTGCAAAAGAATTGAATAAAACAAAAGTTGTTTTCTTTTTAAACAGATTGGTTTAATTAAAGTAAATTAATACGTTCTGGTACCAGTGCCCAAGAACCAGCAGAAGTGAACTTTCATAAAATGGACCCCCATTCGTAGATTATGTCAGTAACATGACTATTGATATCGTCAATAAAGTATTCTTTAAAAATGTATATTTCAATGTAAAATTAAATCTGCAGCTCTTTACGATGTGTGATTCACAGGGTAAGGACTGAGCTGATCGACCACCATTAAGTGTCACAGCAGATTGTGAAGCTTCCTTGTGTTTCCTTAACTATCCCAATCGTGACTCCAGAAGAAATCCGTGTAGAGACTGAGAACCACTTGAATCAGTGATGATCACTAATTCAGAATTCCGATTAAAAAAAAAAAAAAGAATAAGATGAGGGGTACGAAAAAAAAAAAGTTTAGACGGAGTTAGAAAATCGATATGTGAACTGTTTTCAGACTGTTACCAGGGGACAATCCTTAGCTGGTTCTCTGTGGTGGGTGAAATCCCCAGATCTTAGCATGGTGATACCAACTGAAATGTTTCCCTACTGCACGGCAATGTCAAGGCATGGATTTCTTTCCCAGTGCATTTCACACCGCCCTGCGTTTTTACCGCCCTCTCGCCATGGGAGCACCAGGATCCACATTTCCATTTGGATTTTTGACTTTTCATTCTGCAGGTCTTCTCCCGATATCTATCAGCATAACAAAGATCATTTGCTTGCTAAAAGAGCTCCATTTGAAAGCCGTGCAGAAGCAGTAAAGAGCGGGGGTTTAGGGTAAGGAAGAACATCATTAGGTAACAAATTACACTAAACAAGACTTCTAATTAGCCTAACAATTTCGGGCACTTTGCAGTTTCCATTCATTTTCCTTTTAACAGTGAGAATGGGTGGACGAGGCGTTAGGACAATGCAACAAATCACCCAGTAAGAGTGATTCGACTCAGCCCGCAAATATCTGTAAATTTAAACATCTGCGTGACTTTATTTAACAAAATACATTGTTCTAATAAACTTAGAACACCGGAGAAGCTCAAATTTGATGGGAGCGGAAAATTTCATATTGAAAAGTTGTTTGATAGTTAACCCCCCCCCCCCCCCAACTATTTACCAGGCATACTTATTTGAAATAGTTTATCAGACACATTTTTTTTTAAAAAGGTATATTTCCTCCCATCAGTGCAGTCTGCTCTGGTAAACATCAAGTCTTTTTTTACTTATTTAAAGGGATCAACAGAGGTTTTCTCTTAAACTGCTTGAGTTGGCTATGCATGCCAGATGTTTAGCAATTCTAACGAAGCCAGTGTCAAATGTTACGTGTAAGAGAACAAAAGCTGCTTGCTTTATGTAGCCTGGGACTCTTGTGTGGAAGAGACACAATGAGGAGCTTTGCACAAGAATCCTCTAAGTGTTCTGCAGTGCTTTGTGCGTTGCGTTTCAGCCCTTGACTAACCGCATTGTCCTGTTAATATGCTCCTTGCCTTTATTTGGCTATTCATCCAAATACAGTTTTGCTAGGAAAAGCCTTTTGTGCTCCCCCAGACCAGGAGCTTTTAAACAACTTTCCGAGCAGTCTATAGAAATTCTCCGATCCCTCTGTTTGGAAACAGGATCAGCACAAGGGGTGTCGCGTGCCTAAAGCACTTCTCCTGCAGGTTTTTTAAAGAAGCACTTTCAGAATTACTGGTTCTTTATATTTATATATTTTCTTCCCACCTAGGAAGCAGGAATTTGGCATTTTTAAATATGTCGGGCTGGGAGGGGCGGGGGTTTAAGATGTCACAAAATGCAGCCAGCACTTTGAGGGTGAATGGAAAGGACCCCGGAGGGCGTTTCTGTAATTCTCCACGCTGTGAGGTGCCATCCTGCTTGAAAAATAACCAAGAGGGAGAGAAAAAAAAAAAGCCTGGTGGTGAAGAAAGCAACTCGTCTCCCGTAAAGACTCTCTAATTAAAATAAAAAAAAAAGGGAAAAATAAAATGCTTGTGAAGGGTTAGCTGCCTGGCAGGCTCCACCATGCCGGTTTATGCTTAGAAGACAAATTTAGATGGACGCGAAAGGTTGGAGACGAGTTGA